>NW_020884884.1:11223771-11649931 GCF_003945725.1 Corapipo altera | reverse complement strand
CCTTTAGCGACCCATCATTGGCCATGTGATAAAGTAATTTTACGATATACTCAATCCCATCTTGCACAACAGAAATGGAGAGGTACCTCCATGAAGCCATTTGACTAAAATCAACCAGGAAACTAGTTTGCTGAAATGCGAATATCTGTATTTATCTCATATTCTTTTATGTTTCAATTTTCTGTCATGCAACTCCTGCCAGTAAAAGCTACAGTTTAGGTTATCAGTAGAAATGGGTGTGTAATCAAAGTCTTTCTTTTCAGAACCACCTCCTGAACATCTTGAATTTCTTTTTGCCACAGACAACATTAACATTTTGAATAGAAATATGTATGTTCTCTTAACAAAATAATTAATTTTTGTCTGACCTCTAATTTCTTGAGTACAGAACTTTAAATCCAGTATCTTGATTGTACTTTCAGACACATTAATTTCAGCATTTGGTATGGAATAAATCCTGTGGAATTAAGTCAGGATTTTATTTTTAAAGATGGACACAATACTCCTGAGAAGGGCAGGCAATTTCCAAATGCGTATGTGATCTACAAGATTAAATTTTTTTTCAAGAACCACAGGGGTACTCCTCATTTCTGAAATTCAAACTTGGCTGACCTGTTTGTGTGGGTGGGTTTTTTTGTTTTTTTGAGGGGTTTTGTTTGGTTTTTTGTAACATTCAGAACCAAAAGCTGACTTTCATTTTGGAAATCTATATATAAGCGAACAGCTTAAGTGTGAATTTGCCCCTGTGGAAACAGAATAACGAGCTGTTGGTGACAGGGCAGAAAAATCTATTTTCTTTTGTGAGCTTATGTTGACTTGTGAAAATTTGTTTGAGCAGCATCTTCTGCATTGTAACACTCAGATTTGCAACCTGCAGTGGACACAAAAGCCTCAAGCCCCAGGATTTAAACATGGGATGTTTTAAGAAAACAAGTTCTAGGTATGGCAAAAACAAATAGCTATTGCAGAGATACATTAGAAATTGTGATTTCAGCAGCTAAGGTCGCAAATCCAACAGGGATTAATTATGAGACCCAACTGAGCAGCTCACTGGTGATAACGAAACGAGCAGTATTTTAACTTTTTTTTTAAAGCAGCTTGAGATATAAGTCTGCTATAACTTTATGATCACAGGAAAGCTGTCAAGTCAGGACTGATCTGCTACAGTTGTGTGAGACAGCAGAGGCTAAGTGGGCTCTGCAGGTTGGATCAGCAGACCAGCTGGAGACCAAGGACTGCCATTATAAAGGTTCCTGTGGGCTCACAGCACTGTGTGGACAATTCAAGCAGATCTAAAGGAGGTTGCTTCTCAGATCTCAGGAGATGTGTCAAGACAGCAGATACTGATGGGCTACTGTTAGGTACATTTTAGGACTAAGGCTACTTAACAAAACTTCCATGACACCTGTCCACACAATACCTGGCTTTAAAGCTGCTATTAGCCACTCAGAGGTAGAAGTGATACATTTCCTGAACAGAAGAGACATTATGAGATGCTGGCTTCTGCTTTTAGTAATAGCTATGAGGTTGCAGCTGTTTTCAAGTAAAGACTTTCCATTTTGGGAGAAACATCACTGCAGTAGAAGCAACTTTCTCTGGCCTCGATGCAAGAGTCCCTGTCAGTTCAATCCTAAAGCTCTGTGGCACTCAGGCAAATGTAAGTGGCAAGATATTTTCTGTAGCAAAGCATATACTAGAGGCTAAAGATAAAAAATGAAATAAAAAATAGTGTGTTGAAAATGAAAAGTATTCAAAATGATGCATATGCGTCTCTGTGACATCTTAGAAGAGACACTTCAAGCCTACACTGCTGGTGATTATCAATAAGCACAACGATGCTTTGTACTGACACGGCACACTGAAAGTCACCTTAGTTTTATGCTCACCATCTCAAGTTCCCCCTGTAGTTTCATCTAGAGAAGTTATTTTTACTTAGTCATCTGAAAGAAAATACAGCTTTTGCTCTTAAGATACAATACAGAAGTTAGAGTGGTATAATAGAGGGACTAATTGTATATCATTCATGGGATAATGCTAAAATAGTACAGATAGGAGAGAGGGGAAAAAGAATCAAACTAGGAATGAGCAGCTCATAACTGCAACTGATTGGCTCAATCCCTATCACTTGTAATTCCATCAATAAGATATAATTTGTAAATGCTGACACACGTTCTAAGGCAAAGCACAAAAAATATAAGAAGTTAATGAGGTACATGTAGCCAAAATGCAACTTAAAGTATAATGATACTTTAAATTATCTCCAACATGGGCATTACTTAATTTTAAACATGACTTGGAAGTGCAGAAGCCAGAAAACAGGAAAGAAACTTGCTTGAACATCTGGACCTAGAATACAAAATCTCTTTACTAGGTTCAAATCCAAGACCCCTAACCAATGCAGCTTCTAGATTTCACAAGCAGTTTGAGTATATCTTGTGATGTCTGGGTCCGAGTTGCCTTGGCCAGAAAAAGCAGTGTAATAGTTTGACATTATGTTTAGGCTTTGCGAACGAAGATTTGGGTAGGGCTTTACCCACGTTTGCTGCAAGCACGCTGGTGGCTAAAGAGGCCAATGCGAAATAGACAAGTCAGTTGCAAAAGGTACAGCAGAAAGACTCCTTGTATGGTATCGGCAAGGAGTTGTCTTTTAGTGGGTGGACAAACCAAATGGTCCACAAGTCTTAATATCAGGTTTTTTTCTGTGTTGAGAGTACCTACTAAGCTAGTTTCAAACATTTTTAGGAAGGCAAGTTATTAGCACTGGAGAAGCAAGAGTAAATATCCAGGTCCATGTTTTCCAAGTTGCTACATAGGTTCCCAGTCAGCACCTCGAGAGGATTAGCATGTGCAGACATGATCATATTCTTAAATACAGGAGCTGAAGAACAGGTTTTCTTTTTAATGTTTTTCTGTTTCACTTTGTTCCTTTGTATGCTCTAGTCTTTCCCAGAATAGGAGTTATCAGATGACCACAAGAAAAAGCAATTTGACTATTACTTTCAGCTTGGAAAGACCATAATCTGTCAACTGTTGAGCTGATCTATGGGCACCCTGTACCATTTATTATCATGGCACTACATGAAGGGTTACAAAATGCCAACTGTCAAGACTCATTATGCAGCACCTAATTCAGCACAAAAAGGCTTCCTGCAATGTTCCTGAAAGCTAAGGGAGATAACAGTAACTTAATAAAGCGCAGCTCTGTGAGATGTTGCTGTTTGTCTAATACTGAGTTGTCAGTCGAGTATGTTCCACTCTGGGCATCCAGTCCCTAAGGAACTAAAACTGTAATAGTTTTTCAGAAAACGTTACTGAGAAGATACTATTTTTGTCTGTGGGCTCATGATTCATTGGCAGTGAGGATACCTAGTAGCTCTGATCAGCACAAGAGTTTCCAGAAGGGTCATTCAATCCAACACTTAGAAGTTCTAAATTAAAAAAAAATGGCCACATTGTAGTGCAAAAGGAACTGCCAATTTTCTGCTTTAGGACCTAAAACAAGAGGAGGATTTTAATGTAAAACCACTGGAAATCTGGTCTGATAATCTTAAAAATCAGATAATACACCTACTGGTGCACCTTGAGTCATACTTGAGCAGGAGACAAATTGTTGGATAAACCATCAGATTAGTCTGATGGCACAGCTTGAAATAAAGCAATTTGGACAAATGCTTTAAAAAGTGATCAGTGAGAGCCAAATATCCCTGTTGGGTGCTAGGTAAGAACCTATCTGGAACATTCTATGTAGGAACTTCCCTCTTGTATGGAAAGTACCTCTCTAAACAGATATTCTTGAAAACATAGATGTTACTCTTTTAAATTTCTCATGTCTATAATCATATCCATGACAAGTACGTTCCTCAACTGGCACTAAAGTAAATCAGCAAAACCTTTAATTGAAAATCACAACCACTTCTTATCTCTAAAATCTGAGAACTTGTTTGCTTGTACTCAGGATCCAAGACTGTATTCAGGGTCCAATAGGGTATTATGTGGCTCCCTAGGATAGCTGTTTACTACCAATATAGTGCCTAGCAGCTTACCTACTGACCAAAAGGATACTGAGCTAGCCACTGCACCATCACAGCAGAAACAGAACTTGCTTTTAGGTATTTAGTACACCTATGAGTGGGGGATCAGACCATGCCCATTGATATTAGACTGAGTTCATATATTCTAAATCTCCTTGACTGAAAAAATTCTGATTATTAATGAAAATGTAGCTAGAATAAAATTGGTTTTGGAGCTACTGGAATGTACAATTATTTCCTGTTGAAGAGACAGTTTCTGAAGATTCTGTGGCCTTTGCCTGACAGCATAAACTAGGACCATTCAAGCAGTTATTGCTGAAGGAAATGTAAATATACGACAGATGCACCCACCAAGCGTCACTGTACTGCTTATGTAGCAGTGTTTTCCAGGGTTTTTCTGCTGACAGAAAGAAATGGGCACTTAACAGTACTATTTTTGTATTTCCATGGCATAAAAGGCAAGGTTTATAGTCGGTTGTTTTGGGGTTTTTTTGTTTGTTTTGATTTTTTTTCTAGCTATAGCTTTTGATTTAATAAAAGCAAACAACCTTTCAGAGACAAAAGCCTTTCTTTAGGTAAAGCATCTTTTAGCTAGCCCATCCAACTATGCCCATTCGCACTCAGATTTTTCAGAGTGGGTAAGATATTCATCATCACACTTCAGCTGTTACCCCTGTCTCTGTGCTCCATTTCTTACCTTTACTGTTACTGTTTTCCTCTTGAGACAGATACTGATCTTATTTGCCAGACTACAACACATTACTTCCTCCACTGCTACACAGTCTTTCTAGGAAAATTATCTGTTGACTTGAGTGTGACTGGTTGTCCTGGCCAAACTCTACTTACTCTGGTCCTTCCAGATACTCCAACTTTCCCATAATCTCACAGTTTAGTTTTTTTCGTTAATTTTAACTGAATACAGCCAAGGAGCAAGTGATATAAACTGCTGGAGGCCAAAGCCGTGTCTGACAAGTGTTGTCCATCTGGGGCAGTGTCAGAGCGCCACAGTCCTTCATGGCAGATGTGACTTGCCTCCAGTCATGCTGGGTTCATGCATGGCTTGTTCAGGCCTTGTTTCCCTCCAGAACTTGTCAGTACAAGGCCATTAGAAGTCCTGAACCAATTGTGGTAAGTTCCATCATTCAAAGAGAAGATCACTCATCTCCAGCTGTCAGCAATTCTCCATGCTCCACTAGCCAGCAGCAATGCACGGAAGCAAGTATCATTTGGCTAATGAAGACAGTCAAAATTCCCCTGGTATTTCTACCCCTTTAAGACTTAGATTTCTTTCTAGTAAAATGACTCCTCGTCTTAAATCATTTATCTGTATTTTTAATCGTTAATTTTGGCAAGTAATAACTTTTTCTATGAAACTTTTCTGAAAGAACAACTTAGCATTAAATTACTGAATAATTAAGAATTTGATAGGAAATATTATTGGAAACTTTCTAAAAAAAATTCTGGGCACTAATTCTTATTCTGAATGTTTCTACCAGAAAGCCCCAAATATCCATGAGGAAAATAAAAAGATTACTTTCATAGCAATTAAAAATGTTTGTAATTTTTGTTTTTCCCAGTGTCAAAGCAGTCTTGAAAGATAACTTAAGTAAATTACTTCATAATCTATATCAAGGCCACCCTATTCTACTGCCGTCATCTTTTTCAGACCATTGTCTTTTCTTACTGTGTATGTAAGCTTGATCTCCCTATACCTCAAGTGCAAAAAAATGCAAAATGTCAATATATATACATGTATTCCAAGAAGATACTGAAAATAAAAATTGTGGTTTCCTCCAGCCCAACTGGAAGAAACTGCATAAGAAACAAAGATGTAGTCATGAACTTCTAAATTTTGACATGGTTATTTATCACACATTATACTCCTTGCTTACATCTCTGTAAAACACATCATACTTCCTGGTGAAACACTGCTAGCAGCGATCACTGTATACCTCATGTCTTCCAGGCAACACACTTTTTATCCCTTGTACTTGCTTTACCACAACAGCATAGCAAAGCCCAGTTGTGTTTGGCTCATGATCAACAGCAGACCCTAGATCTCTCCTTTCTACTGAGCTGCTTACTTGCTGGTTTCCCCTTCCTGCTGGTTTAATAAAGAAGTTCCTTTGAAGTTTCATGGTTTGGTTTTTCCTTTTTTTCCCCAAAGTCTATTCATCCACCCACACAACCCCATTACTTGTACTGTAAGATCAGTTTTCTCAAGGACTTTAACCCCATTTTTTAAATAATTCTTTCTCAGCAGAACTAAAGTTTTCTAATTCTAGCTGTCTTGACAGGAGATCATGGGTCTCAGTCTGCCTCCAGTGTTCCTCAGCCTCCTTTTCTCTCTCTTAAAGATATATTTGTTGTGCGCATTTGCCAGTAACATCAAACCTTTTAGCTTCCCCTGCCACCCAGCTTTCCTAACCATAATGACACTCCCATAAGGATGATGGAAGGAAGATGGTTCACACTGTGTCGCCTCTCTCTGGATGCTGATGACTCTGAGAGTGCTTGCTAATTGCAGCCAGCTGCACGCATTCCTCCTTGCTCTCCTACCCGTGAGAGTGTACTGTCACATCTCTTCTCACACAATGCCTGATCCACTGACAAAGAAGTGGCATAAAATGCCTGATAGTCTCACTGTCTCCCTGTCTGCACAGGGTTTAGTGCTTGCTGGGGGGTACTCAGACGCCAGGCACCATCTTTAGTAATGTGAAACCCCTCAAGGCTCCCAGACCTTGCTGCTCCTTACAGAGTTTCCAATAGCTTCACTTAATCTGCTTACCAAACATTGTCTGCAAAGGGCTTTTGGAAGCTGAGAGTAGAAGTATTTTTTAAGAGTCATCAAATAAAAAGCTATTGGCTTGAAAAGGATAAGCCCTGTCCTGTTGCTCAGCTTCATCTTGCTATCTTTGACTGCTCTGCAGGAAAGCTATTTAAACTCTACTTAGTACTTAATACAGTCACACTTATTTTTTAGTGAACACATACTATGTTCTGTAATAGTAAACTTAACACAAGCCATTATTTATGAAAGTGAACATCCTGGGAGAGATTTGGAGCTCTCCTCAGACCAAATTCATTGTTTGCACTGAAAAGGACTATATGCCTTCATCCCATAAACTCATAGTGCTTTCCTCTCTCACTGGTTCCTAATTTAGCACCTAAGCCTGCAGAAAAGATAACCTTACAAGGCATGTATTGGTCAGCATAACCTAAATAGCTTTTTTTTCTTACATGCAATAGATGTGGTTCCGAACTCTGTTCCATGGCAAAGCCCCTCTTTGGTGAAGCCCTACACCATTGAAGGGAACTACCTTGTGAATGGTCCGATGATGGATATCTGGTGCGTGGAATAAAGATGCTCAATGATTAAATCTGTCAGACCAGGCTGGAGGAGATGAAAACATGTGCTATGGTCTTTGATTGTTCCTAGCAGACAGATAATTCAGTTTTCTAGAGACAAGGGTGTTATTGTGCCCCTAGGACCAAATAGACTGATGCACTTTACCCAGAACAACATGCATTAAAGTCAATGGGACATCAGTTGGGGAGGCATAGGAGTAGGTGGAAGAAAATCCAGCAAGGTGGGTTTTTGTTCTGGCTGAGAAAATTAGAGACTTGGGTAAGCAGCTGCAGGGGAGGTGAAAACAGAAAGGTTGCAGTAAGGCTTTATCTAGATCACTGGGAAACAAAATAGACTTGAACGGCTTTTTATTTTCTCCACAGGAGGGTGTTTTGGGGAAGAAGGGTGCAGAAGCAGGGAATCTGAAGTTCAAAATCAGAATGAAAAAGTCTATAGTAATCTTAAGAGAAATATAAAATAGTGGGATAATTCATGTAAAGTTCATATAGCAGGAACACTGGATGTCATCCAGTTAGAGTACAGAAGGAAAAAGACAGTGAATCATACCAGAACATAAGCAATACTTTTTGCCACACTATATATTTAAAAGGCAAAATTCTCTACCACAAGATATCATGAAGACCTTGCACTTGGCAAGTTTCTGGGAAGGAGTAGGGTCCCATGTAAGAGGAACACCCAAGGAGTTTCATTCAGGAATAGCATTCCATATATCTATATAGAGTTTTGATACTGGGACCCTTAGCTTCCGTACATCCTGCTTTCATATATATTTGTTAACATGAATTTTGGAAGGATATAAGGCTTTATCCCTTAGGAAATCAGCTAAACATTCGTTTAGTAGAAAGGATATTTTCCAACTGCTTCAGTTATTTTTTTTCTATTTTTTCACAGTAAAATGCTTTAAGGAGTGTTTTTAATATGTTTGTTGAGTTTTCACGCAATGACTGAAGAGACTAAGAATCTAAAAATTATCTAGGTATGTGAGGGCAGGGGAGTGGAAAACTCTTTTAAATAAGTTCTACACAAGTTCTTCACTTAGGTATAAAGCTGCTCCCCATTTTGTGAAAAGATGTTTTTGATAAAAGCTATATAAACTCCTCAAGATCTAAACTTCCTGATACAGGAATGTGAAATTACACTGTTATCTTAGAAGAATAAAAACTTAACATTTTTAAAAAACAACATTATAAACCAAGTCAACTGCAAAAGTGAAGAACAACCTCTATCTTTACTTAACTTCTCCCATTTATTATTGTACTGGAAAGGCAAAGATGCATGGACAGTGAAGATACAAAAGACCCAGGAGTCCAATTAAGGGAGGCTATTACAAATAAATAAGGATCAGTTCTGAACAAGTCCCATGTAAAGTTCCTATATAATAATAATAATAATAATAATAATAATAATAATAATAATAATAATGTTTTTATAATAATTCTGTTTGTCCTGGGTTTGGCCAGGACAGGGTTAATTTTTTTGCAATAGCCAGGAGGAGGCATGGCCAAGTCCCCAATGTTATTTGATAACACCTCTCATCATTGTCAGGGGTAGCTGAAATGGACTATTTTTCTCTTTGGAAGAGAAGGGGTTCCTTCCATTGGAGAAAACTGGCAGGGGAGAGCAGAGGGATAGCTTTCTGTTTATTGTCGCTTTCCGTGTAAATAGTTTCTTTGTCTTATACCTTTTGTTATTATTGTTGCTGTTACTGTTCTTTTTCTTATCTCACTGCCCTTTCCAATAAATTGTTCTTGCTGAAGCTGGAAGGGGGAGGGGAAAATTGGGGGAGTGAGACAGAGAGGCACATATGGTTTTGGAGAGTCTCGGTGGGGGCACTGAATTAGGGAATACCATTCCTAAACCACGATACTGATCCATTTTGTAATACTTAGTAGAAACAAGTTTTTGTTGTAGACTTCCATTAGATAGAGGAAGAAAAATTGATATAGAGAGTACAGAGTGGCAGATACTCATAAGTTTTCTAAGTGAGATAGGAGATATTGCAACTAGCCAGAGATATTTTTAACTGAGTTCATTTCAACTACGTTTGGTCCTATTTAACTAATAGAACCACATTGTGTAGGTAGTAAAAATGTACACAGAGGGATTTCCAAATCCTAGGAACAAATATTTAGATAAGCAGGGCTGCTTACTCAGAACCAAATGCCAAACATCGAGTAGTCCACCTGTGAGTAGCTGGTACGCGTCCACGCGTTTGATATTGCATGAGAGAAAGGATTGCATTTGTTTGGCGCACCATCTCCTACAAGGTCTCGCTAAAGTGGTGTCATCTGGTTTTGCCTGTACCCAACCAGTTCTGTACAAAAATTATGGACTTCTTTTGTCCTTTCACATCACCAGCTTCCCTTACCACCAAAACCACACTCAAATGTTTGTCCGTAGTCAAAGTTTCAAGTTTCTTCTCACTTCTTTCCCCCCAAGATAAGTAGAATCCTTTCAAATCTGTTTTTAAATGAATTACTTCGTTATTTGAAAAGTAACAATCTTTGAATAATTAGAGCTGTGTTTTTACATAACAATGGTGTCTCTCAACATGCAAAACATGCACAAAAGATTACTTACTGGAAGCACCAGTACCTGCTGTATTGCTGCATGCACACAACTACTTTTGCCCTACAGCTGCCAACACAGCCCTCAGGACAATACAGTTTGTCAAACCCTAACCTGGTAAATTACGTAATATTCATAATACTTGATAGAGACTGACGTGTCAGTGGCAACTGAAAAAATGCATGAGACACCAACAATGTGTAATTTGCCATTAACAGACACAGCTTGATAACATTCATGGCCAGGTTAAGGAACTTAACTCAGAACAAATTCACTCACACAAGTGTGACTATCAAGGAAGTCAGTCTCTCTGCACTAAGTGATGAATATAAAGATTATTTAAATATGAATTCCTATGACTGAATACAAGTTTGGCATAGATTGCTTGACTCTGCAGAGTAAAAACCCTGTTTATCCAGTGAAAAGTATCACACCAGGAGAGGCAGTTTCTCCAAAATGGCAGTTATTTGACATGCCCATACAATGAACTGGAGAAAATATTTTCAGAATGGAGAGAAGCTCTTTGCTTTTACCCTGAGAATGCTGTTTAAAATATTTCAGTTACCTACTCTTGTCATGATAGATGGTATCTTAGGTCCTTATCCTGAATAAAAATAGAATAATAATACATACTACAGAGGATTACAGACCAAAATATCTCAAGTCTGAGATCTGTTCAGTTATTACCACAATGCAGTACCTGAAACAGAAACATTCATTTCTACATTTCACACTTTGGGTCACATTCATGACCCTGACAAAACGGTAGATCATCACTGCTGCTGGACCTGTTCCCATAGAGAAAGACAGCATTTTTCCAATATATATTTCAGATTAAGACCATCTGGTACCAGCAAGCCACCTAACACTGCTAAATTCCTTCCTTTAAAAGTATAAATAAGTGTTTTCTGATATACATATATTTCTCTCCAAACACTGCTACTTATTTTTTTTTATGATTTAGAGATTGAGAGCTAAATTCATTCAGAAGTAACCCACTGGTGTAATGGTGCTTCAAGAAGCACCAGTAAAGAGCAGAAGGGAAAAGATGGGAAACTGTCTTCCGTTTAAACAGTAAGCAATACAAGGCTTCAAACATGACAGCTGATTTTTAAAAAATAAATAGCTGACAGTTAATGCTAGGCACAATAAAGTTGAGGATACAGTGAATACACAGTGTTCTATTGCATGAGATCTTATAAATAAGGTACCAATTTATAAGTATTCCAATACCTGTGAAAAAGTTTATTCCCTTGCCTCATGAATTCTCAACTCATCTCTTGGTTCATCTGCAAAATCCTACCTGCAATTCACAGTTTACTTTTCACTTCAATCTCTTGTTAATCACTCAGGCAAGAGAGCTACCAAATATCTAACAAGTGAAAAAAGTAACAGGCAAAAAGAATCCAAAAATATTCATCTAAAGACTGCTTTAGATAAACTACATGCAGATTTTCTGTCAATATACTGACATAGAACCAAGGGCAAATTTGGAATTTTGAAAGTTAAAACAGGAATTCACCTGCAGCAAATATGATCTAAAACTAACAGTTCAGTGAATTGTGCTCCATAGGACAGTGGTAGACATACTAAATGACTAATTCTGTATCTTTCTTTAATCCTCCTGTGCCAACTTCCTTAATTTCTGATGGTAATCCACTCCAAAGATGACAGTCAACATGCTTCCCCATACTGCACCTGGAGCAGCTTATATACATCTGTGGCCTACATGAAAAAGTTTATATTTTACATGTATTCTTTAAATGCTATTCTTTAAGGATTAAATTTTAGTTGTGTCTAGTTATATAAATGGAAATCACACAAAACTTCTCCTGACTGCTAGTTGCCCTCAGTATTACATTTCAGGGTCTTAACTGTGAAGGCTGTGAGGGACTGGGAAGGAGGCTTTACCAGTTCTGTCCCTAAATATTGGCATTTTACTGCATAGACTTTTGCATTTTTCCTAACCTTTGCAAACCTTACATATCCTCCTGAAATGAGTATAATAAGAGGGGAAACAAAGAAGAAAAAAGAGGAAAAGATAAATTTAATGGTACTTGGAAGCTGCTTTGAAATTTTCCACTAGAAAAGGTTCTAATGCAAATTTCTACAATAAAAAATACAGTGCAACTAGCCCAAAATGTTCCAAGTCACATAGTCATTCACTAGAAAGGAAGAGAAAAATGTCTTAGCCAGAAGACCTAAGATATTGTCAGATATGGAGCAGGGGGTGGGGTGACAACAGAAGCTTCACTACAGCTTCCTGTTCTGTAGTCCAGCTCCAGAGCTACCAGAGCCAGTTCACAGCTTATTAACAAGGACACAGACTTGTCAGGTGCTACCAAGTTAACTCTAAAGCTCTCTTCAGCTGAATCAACATTACAACTTTTGTAATTACACAGGCAACCTCAGTTTACACTGAGAATAAAACCATGGAAGAAGTATTTCCCTTGCAACAAAGAAATTGGGTCCTCTAACTCTTGGAAGCAAGAACAAGAAAGAAGGTGAACTCAGTCGAACTCTTTACTTGGAAGGGGTGGCTGGGAGGGGATTCCATCTTCTGAGCCCAAAACACTTTGATTATGTAAACTTGTAAAAAGTACCTGGAAGATTGAGGTGAAAGACAGGAATCCAGGGGACATCCTGATGCAAAAGACTGGCTAGAGACAGTGTTTCTGTACAATGAAAAGTGGATCTGTACCAAGCCAAAGACAGGACAGGAGAGTTTGGCACAAAGAATAGGAAATGTTAAGGAGGGTGATAAATTCTTTTTACTTTTACTTTCTTTTTATTTTGTCCTTGATTAAGTCTGAGTTTTAATGCATAAAAAAAGGAAGCAGCAATTTCTTTCCCTTTAACCTCTTTTACTCCTTGATCCAGCCATGTTCCATCTGCCTAAATACTCTATGAAGAATTAATTAATATACTAGCTTCACCTAAAGAAATTATTTTAGTTTTCAGAGAGATTAAGGAACAATATTACCATCAGAAGCCTAGTAAGCTCTTTTGGTAATAGTAGTCATTAAGACTGTGGTAAAAAATGTGGCATGAGACTACTTTTCCTCTCCAAGTCTTGTGTAATCTAAAAAGGGAAGAAAACCCGACAGTGTTCTGCTAAACCAGCTGACAAAAGTGCAACTCCCCTTTAGCCAGTGGAGCAGTGTTACAGTATGAAGCCTGTGTATGAGCGCTCTATTTGTATTGCCTTTACTACATTTTGCTTTCTACTGTCCTCTTATGTCTTCCTGAAATTATTCTGATATCCAAGCTTTTAGTCCTTAGGAATGATACTTGTATAAAAAGTGACAGCAATTAGAATATGGACATCTTGCAAGTAATCACAGCTCCTCAACAGGGGACATGTTTTTCAAAGAGGACAAGAGGGAATGCAACAGCAAATTCCTGTCAATTCTTCAGTCAGAGCTGTAAAGCAGGTGCTCTCTTACTGCTAGACCCCAGCAATTAGTTCACCACCTCCCCTCATTCCTGAGTTATAGGGCTTTAACTGAAAAAGTTAGCAAGGAATGAAAATATTTTTCGGTGTTGTTTGAGCCTACATCTCTGACATCTTGCATTTCATACCAGTCCAACCTTATAATTTTATTTACAATATCATATTCCTGCAGGTTTAGCAGTACCAGTTGAGAGCTTCTTCATGCTCCCTATAGATTATTTTATTCATTATAGAGAACAAAACATCTCCAGATACAAATGTTGGCTTCTCTTGACCATTTCACCTATGTATGCATGGTGACAAAGGTTCAGAAGGAGAATATTTCTTCACAGGAGGCTGGGTACAGGTACTCAGGAGGTCTCTAACCCTCCATCACCACTGACAATCCAAGGGACTGGTACAACACAGGAGTTGTAGGCAGTGTAAGCACTAAGCAAGCACAAGAAAATCAAATGGATTGTTCTTTTAGTGCAGCAAATTGTCTTCCCTTCATGAGCAGGGAAGAGAACTAAGGAGACAGAGGTGGCTTTAGGTCACTTTTTCAATTCTTCTTTGACTAGCACAGGAATGGGCAGTTTTCCAAATCAGATTAAAGGGGCTATACATAAAACTCTGCTAAATTTTATCTTGGGTTCAGCAATCATGGAAGTAATTGCTGACTCCACTTCAAGTACAAGCCAAAAACCCTCTCATCTGGCTCCAAGTTTCCCTGAAACTTAAAGGTGCTTAGATGCAGCTTTCTGGGTCACTTCCAGTGTTCAACTCCTTTGTTTACCTTCTATAGGCTGCTAAGTATCTGTTATATAAGGAATTTAGAACAGCAAGTAACAGCACAGCCTTCCCTGGAGTACTGTGTGTAATGACCATGTCATTTATATAAGACAATTCTTAACTAGAAGAAACTCAGAATGGTGATCAAAATGGTGAGCAACTGCTTAGGAAAAAAGTTATCATCCAGTAAAAATAGAAAATACTTGGACTAGGAAACTAGTGAAAAAAGCAAAGAATTTATAGAACAGGGCACTCCCTGAAGAAAATGGCCTGGGTGTATCCAGTCGCCCTGTCTCACAGGGTAAGAACAAAGGAAGCTGAAAGGTGGAAAAAGAGAAAGGAGCATCACTCGTGCAGTGTGAAATCAGGCTGGGGAGCTCACTGCCACCACACCAAGATTCACATTGGATTCAAAAGGGAAATTATGAATAGAAAAAATTACCCAGAAATATAACAGCTGATTTTTAAAGGAAATGTGAAAGGATGAAGGGAAAGACAATTGCAAAGGATGGAATTTGTTGCTTTCAGGCTTAAGTTGGTTTCTAAACATTCAGGAGACTATAGAAAGATTATATCACATATCCACAGTTTCTCCCAAAATTGTCAGTGCTGCCCGGCATCAGAAAGGATATGCTGGAACATGTGAATGCCATACTCCACTTACTGAAAATCTGCAACTGATCAGAGAGACCGGGGAAAATAACAAATATATTCCAAAATGAGTTTAGAATCTCACATAGTGTTGCTTTATAAGCAATATTTCATTAAACTTACAGGCTTTGTCCTCACTTGCTTGCACCTCAATGTTATTTTCTTTTGCCTGCATGGAACAGTTTGCACAGTCACAGAAAATGTTTGCCATCTTCACATGCCCAGAAAGCCTTGCACACAGCTGCCCATGACTAACAGTTGTACCACAGTAGTAATTAGAAACTGAAGGAAATAGAAGCAGAGCCTTTACCGACAATGCTCCCCAGCCAAAGGCACAGGCACTTGTCAAATCTCCCTGAAAAGGGAAGCCCTTCACCACTGGAGACATTACCAGAGGAGCACATAGGGCCAGACCCCAGCAAACTGCTACAACCTCTTATGAATGGTTCCTTGAGACACTTTAGAAGCATTCTCTGTATCTTAGTCTTTACTTGACATATTCAGACACAAATTTGCAACCACTTGGAAGACTTTGGCCCCAGACGGCTATCTCTGAGCTGCTCAGGCAAATTTGCATCTACCCTGCTGACCTCAAGTCTCTTCAATTCACCTCTTCACTCTACCAGTCCTCTGTTACCTATATGATTGCTCTACTTTTGCTTCAATGTTAGTGAGATACGAAACTGAACAAGACAAGCATTCAAGACTGAAGTTAGCAGGTCAAAACTACTTTATAATATCTTTTCCCACTAAAAGATTTTATGTTTTAGGTGTTTTGAATGGTGCATTTACGCATTCGCATTACAGCTTTTATAAAAAAATAGCTATTTTTGTCATTTTTCATTTCAAAATACTGGTATGAAAAATTATCTAATTCTAAAAAAACACCTTACTAACCATGCTTTTCTTATTGCAAAATGCTTCAGATTTTTTTTCCAAGTTACTGATTTTGAGCTCTTCCAGATAAGAGATTGTTACAATGGCAGATACTCGCAAAAGTTTTGCATAGCAGCAACACCACAAATTTCTCCCAAGTGATGACCCCTGATTTTTTTTCCTAAAAATAACTTGAACAAATGAAATCAGATTCGTTTCTGAAACAACCTCACCAGACTCACTGTGGCCCTTATGCTGAATCTAACTGAATTGCCTCTGGATGCTTAAACTCTGGGCATTTCATCAAAACTGTGCATGTGCAAAAACTTGCCAAGGAACAGATGTAAATGAAGTTTACAGATGCCCAAAACAACGCTGACATTTGACTCACTTTAGCTATATGCCCCCTCATCATGGGACCTTTTTGGTGACACCAATACAGTTTAGTTTTAGTTCTTTTGAAAATTCTCTCGATTATTTAAATTCCTTTGCCTAAATTTGCTTCAATTTCAATTAAGCACCTTCATTCAATCATGAGCCACCCCGGAGAAAAGATATTATCGTGCGTTTGGTCCAGAAGTCAGTGGCTTTAGATAACTTTCACGAACAGCACTCATTTAAAAAGATCCACCATCAGCTCAGCAGCAAAGAGCAATAGCAGAGACAAAGTGTCCAGTAGATAGCTCTTGGATTCTCCATCATGTGCTGCTGAGCATTCAGAGATCATATTTATGAGATTTCCTGAAAATAAAAGATAGAATAACCACTGTGATGCTATACTCCAGGACACCTGGAGAGCATTAGCCCAGACAGCTCCAAGAATACTTTGTTACAAGTAACAATCAAGGAATTACAAGGATATAGAATTTTTTCAACCACATCTGCCAATGAATTTGTTCCAGAACATCAGTGACATCAGATGAGCCCAGACATACTGAGTAAACTATCATTTCCTCTTCCAGATTTTATTTCCAGTAGCAAGGGGACTGACAAACCCTGTCAGCTAGGAATACATATTGCAGGCTCACTGGAAAATTGGGCAGGTGTAAGCGAGGGTAAGGTAACACAAGGAAGCAGTGTGTTCAAAATATCTCTTTCACCTAACATCTGTGGCAGATAGCAGAGATACTTTGTATTTATTCAGCTAGAAATGAAGGCCAAAAGCACCCCAAGGCTCCAAGGTCTTTAATGAAGAAATGTTCTCCATCGTTTTTTTTAAAGACAATTCTTCTGAAGAAGGCATAAAAGCACCTGGTCTTCCTGCATTTTTGCTGGATGTGAGAGATTGTTTCTCTCTCCTTTTCCTTCTGCAACAACTGCTTTTGCTCCAGCCAAACATTTTCACATCCTGCCCACAGTGTCTGCTTCAACACCATGCCTTCCAGATAAATGAGATCTTTTTTCACATGTATCATCCCTAATGAGGCAGATATTCTTTCCATAAATTCACTCCCTCCTTAGAGCTTTTTGAGTCCCAATATTGAGGCTGTTCACTGCAACTCCTTAGACGGAGGCAGTTAGGTTAGATCATGAATTTTATTCGATACTTTGCTTAATGTGACTCAGACAGCAAGAGGACTAGAAAGATGTGGTAGTGCCCAGGGGGAATAAAAGATTACTTTATGCTTTCAGGAATTACAACACCAAATCACATCTATTCTTTCTTTATGATAGGTGCAATGAACTGAGTTGTAGTGTTGTCTCACATCTTCCTTTAGAGGGAGAAAAGGTTTCTTCCCATCCCTTCACTATTTGTAGTTGTAAAGGGCCACACCTTTCACACAAAGTTTACCTTTGACAAATGTAGGCATCCACCTTTTTCATTTATTATTTGGTACCCTATACATAACCTCATGATCATAAGTGGAGAAGGATGGCAGCTCTGTCAAGCAGGTACTCTGCCTAACAACTCCCACAAATTTGCAACTGTTGAGACAGGGCAGGAGGGAATCAGGGAATGCAAGACCTTACACAAGTCCTGTGAATGGCCACACACCATGTTGTCATCTCAACCAAAATTATGAGGAGAGTTTTGTCTTTGACTTCCTGTACCTCCAACTGTTCACAATCTTAAATAATGCTGGATTTTTCAAAGTCCTTTATAGGAAAGAATAAACCACTAAAAAAAATATCCATCATTCATTTGAAATGAGTGTTTTTAAGATAATAACATTAATAGAAATATTAAGGGTGGAAAAGACCTTCGAGTTCATCAAATCCAACCTTTGACCAAATATCACTATGCCCACTCAACCATATCAAAAAATGCCACATCTCCCCTTTTTTTTTTAACACCTCCAGGGATGGCAAGTCCTCCACTTGTATGGGAGCCTGTTCCACTGCTTAACCACTCTTCCAATGAAGAATTCTTTCCTAATATCCAATCTAAACTGGAAGACACTTCTGCTTGTCCCTTTGCTAGTTGCCAACTCCCACCTTGCCACAGCCCCTTTTCAGGAAATTGTAGAGAGCGTAAAGGTCTCCCCGGAGCCTCCTCTTCTCCAGGCTAAACAATCACAGCTCCCTCAGCCACTCCTCATAATACTTGTGCTCCAAACTTTTCATCAGCTCCATTGCCGTTCTCTGGACATGCTCCAGCACCTCAATATCCTTCTTGAAGTGAGGGGCCCAGAACTGGACATGGTACTCCAGGAATGGCCTCACCAGTGCCAAGTACAGGGAGATGATCACTGCCCTAGTCCTGCTGGCCACACTATTTCTGATACAGGCCAGGATGCCATTGGTCTTCTGGGCCACCTGGGTTCACTGCTGGCTCATGTTCACCTAATTGTCAACCAGCACAGCCAGGTCCTTTTCCACTGGGCAGTTTATTTAGTTCTATCTTCATGTTATTAAAGATCACCACTTCATATTGATAATGTGCTGCTTTGAAACTCCTGAGTCTGGTTCTGTAGGGGTTTAGGTAACTCTAGCTTTATTAAAGAGAAGCTGTGCAATACAAGTCTTTTCTACACTGGGATAATGAATCTTAGACCCACCTGGGGACAACCCCTCTGGTTTCAATAGTAAATCTGTCCTAGGTCTTCAGAAAATAGCTTTCTGGTTTTATATTATAGCTTTTCTTGTGAGACAGAGGGAGGGAAGGGGGAGCTGAAGTTATGTATAGAAATTATTTTTTTCTCCAAGTCTCAAACCAATAGACACATCCACTTCAATAATTGAGCAATGTTTTTTCCACTTTCTTTTAAGTAGCCTCTCTGATCCAAAGTAACAAAATGCAGAAGAGACTCCTAATATTTTTGAAAGTTCTCAAAATATGAGAAAGTAGCCCTTGGAGACAATAACCTTAAAGGGAGAAAAATTGAAAGCTTTGTCTAACTTTCCACAGATCCAGATGTAACAATATGTACAAATTACCTTGCTCTGTGAAAGGGGGAAGTTAAATCTCCATCTGGAGTACCATGAAAACTTCGGGAATTCTAATGCCCTGGGTTTTACTAACCTCACAGACTTCAGATGTAAAGAAGTCCATAGAGCAGAAGAGTTTTGATGCAAGGAACTTCAATACAACAAAATCCAGGTCACAAATAACAGGAAGCCAGCTGCATGAACACAATCACATTTTTAAATGCTGTTTGCACGGACTTGTGGTACAAATACATCTTTTGCAATCCACCTTTAACACAAAAATTTTGACTATATCCTCAGTCTGAGTAAATTGGCAGTTTTATGATACTTAGGTAGCCTTAAATGGAGGTGAGTATTCAGAATTTAGGTTGAATTTTCCATATGAAAATGCCCAGAGCATCTCCATTATAATTTCCAAATTACACTATATTTTGTAAACATGTGAAGTCTACATATATAAGGAATCTCTAGGAATTCCTTACATTGAGCCATAACCTCACTTGTAATAAAGCAGGGCTTCTGATCAAGTCTGGGTTAAAATACTTTTGTAGTTTCAGGTGGAGCAGCAGATAGGTTACAAGACTGGGGAGATCTTCCTCCTGCACTCTGAGTCTGTATACAGCAGAGGCCACACACTTGATCCTTGGAAATATTTTCTGTGCAGCACAGGCCTGGGGCTTGCTACCCTTCCTTGCACGGTTTTTACCACAGCATGTAATTCTGATTTCAGCTGATTTATGGTGGATGTATTTGAAACAATAACTGGGCCTCTATTGCCTCTAAACACAGTATCACTGCTACATTAATTTAATCAACACTGCTTCCTGACAAATGGTTCACACTTCAACAGGAACATTTAGGAATTATTTTGCTCTAAAAAAAAGTTAGGTTAATTAGACATCTGCTTTCCATCCTGTTTATGCCGCTTTGTTGTTCTGCTTTCTCATTCTTTCCCAAAATATTGGCACACACAAATAATTTATCTTTCCTCTCCTGTATTCTGCAATAACTTCCCTCCGGGTTCAGTCCTGGTTTCCTCATAGCCCAGTGCTCCTCTGCTTCTCCTTAATCCTTCTGCTTCATTTCTCTCTTCACTTTTCATCAGTAATATCATCATCCATGTATTTCTCTTGCCTCTGCTCACCCAGGTAAGAAGCATGCCACCAGTGTAGAGCACTGTGTAAATGTTACAGGGCTATATAAATGTTTTGAATAAGTCCTTTGGGGGGAAAGAGGAAAATTTTCCTCCAGCTGAATTTTATAACATGATCTAGCAAACCAGATGAGATAAATTTGCTTGAATTTATATCCTAATATTATATCCTAAATTTATTTCCACCACTATTTTGAAGGAGTACAATAACAGTGGGTCAGCATGATTTCACCTACTTTTTAACAGAATAGTCATCCATCTCTCTTCTCTGTCCATCCCCGCAAATCTGAGCAGAACCTTAGGTTAAGCTTTGTCATGGTAAGAGGAGAGCATCAGAAAGCTGTGCTGCAAGGTAATTTTCTTCAAAAACAAAGATGAGGCACTGTCCTACCCTCAAGCAGAGCTTACAAATGAGCCTTCTTGAATTAAGAAAAATATCCTAGAATCATAGAATGGTTTGGGTTCGAAGAGACCTTAAAGATCATCTGGTTCCAACACCCATGCCACAGGAAGGGACACCTTTTGTTGGACCAGGTTGCTAGACCAGAGTCGCATCCAACCCGACCTTGAACATGCCAGAGATGGTGTGTCTAGAATTTCTCTGGGAAAACTGTTCTAATAATATGTAATGCAAACCTATGCTCTTTTAGTTTAAAACCATTACCCTTTATCCTAACACTATATGCTTTTGTTAAAAGTCCCTCTCCAGCTCTCACGTAGCCCTGTTTAGGTACTGGAAGGTGCTTTAAGATCTCCCTGGAACCTTGTCTTCTCCAGGCAGAAGAGCCCCAGCTCCCTCATCCTGTCTTCATAGCAGAGGTGCTCCAACCCTCTGATCTTTGTAGCCCTTCTCCATACCCTCTAAAACAGGCCTACATCCTTCTTATGTTGGATGCAATACTTTATGTGGGGTCTCACAGGAGCAGAGTGGAGGGGTGAAATCACCTAATCAGCTGTCACACTGCATTTGATGCAGCCCAGGATATGGTTGGTTTTCTGTGCTGCAAGCACACACTGACAGGTCATGATGAGCTTCCCATCAACCAACGTTTCCAAGCACTCATCTTCAGGGTTGCTCTTAATACATTCCACACACAGCCTGTATTCATGCTTGAGATCGCCCTGATCCATGTGCAGAACTTTGAAATATAACAAAGTATTTCAATAATCTGGCATAATAATCATATAAAATAATAAAAAGTCAAATTTAATATTGTAAGCATGCTTCAAAGGTATAGGAAGTCTCTCGAAGGGTCACTAATGAAAGAGAAAGCCTTGCACTACAGCCACTACATTCTTCCTTATGATTTAATATACTTTGCACACCCTCCTGCATACATGCTGTCCTGTGGATCAGTTAACTTTGTTAGGAACCACAAAACTAAATGAGGGAGAACAAGTCCAATCACCTGTTCAGCATCCCCTGTACCTGACTAGTTTCTCAAGCCTGAGGCAACAGTGTTTGATATAGTGAAGACCTAGGAAGAGTCTAGGGTTCCCAGATAGTTTTTAGAAGTGAAGCATGGGACAGGCAGGCTACATGCTTGAATCAGAAGACACCATCACACAATTAATGATAATGTGAGAAAAATTTGAAAATTGTATGAAAAATGGGGTGTAAATTTCTGCGGAGAAAAGTGCAGAAATTTTCTGCCTGACAATTTACACAGCAGCCTATGTGATCTGAGGGGAAAACACTGGTTATTCTCTATCACCTTTGGAGCTTGGATCAATTTTCATGAAATGGATCAGTAATACCCTCTTGTATATATCCAGTTAACATGCATCTCAGCTGAATATGCTGACAGATATGCTAAAAACAATCTCAAATCTCAGTGGACTGATAGTATTTGGGGACAAAGTACAAGTCTGGAAACAGTCAACTATTGTGGGCTCATTTAATTTTTTTCCAAACCGGAGAGAATTGAAGTTTAGAGATGTTGCATTTGCTGCTAGTACAGAAAATGCCAAAGGGTTTGAACAGGAAAACCAAAGGCTTCCTGGTGCTTTCTCAGAGTTCACTGTCTGGGATATTATTCCTTATGGGAATATGTGACAACAGACATTAGTCACTGCTGCAGATACTAACACAGCAAGCCAACACAGAATTGCATGCACTGATTCTTCCTTTCCTGTTCAGTGCAAACACAAAGCAAACCTAAAAAAAGACCAGAAGCACAGCATATCCTTTGGGAGAGGGTTATGTTTTGTTCTCATGTTCTCTTTTGGAAGAGTCATGCTCAAAGTACAGTTTCGCAGAGTACATTTTAGTTTATCAAAAGGGTTTAGCAGAACGTAAGTGTGCGCGACCCTTTCACCTCTTAAAGACATTGACCAGATCTTAGCTATTATAAGACTTCCATTTCTGAGTTTGTTAATGGCAGCCTGCAGGATTCAGCATGACTAGAAGTGAGAATACAGGGCTGTAGAGCTCCATAAAACAGAAGGATCTCTCTTGAGGTACAAATCTTAAATGGTCAGATGGCTGTACAAGGGAAGAATTTGGACAAGTAAATCCAGAAATTCTGCAAGTCTCTTAGAAATTATCCCTTTAGGAATGAAAGACACATCAGGGGTCTTACAGGGTTAGAGAAACAGAAGTGGATCAACAGAGGGAACACTGTGTATCATCACTCAGGTCAGCCTCATTTTCTTCACTTAAACTAATAAAAATTAAAGGACATCTGCAAAGTTCAGATTATTTGTATCCGTTGTTAGAGTACTGGGCAAAATGAGGAAAGATTGTGACAGAAGTATATGCTTGTAGTTGAAATATTGAAGCAATCTGGTAGGAGGAGCAGTAGATTTACTTATATAGCAAGACAGTGATCTAGCATAGACTGGAATACTGAACTATTATGGCATTACCTGTTTATATGCACATCTTGAATATACATAGTATCTCCATACAAGACCAGGTAGAGGTTTGTCTTGGGTCTTTGTATATAGTGGTATAATTTAGAAAGCTGCTAGTAAATATCCTGGTGTATTAAACCATAACATCTATTTAGTCTTTCTTTTGATCCAAAAATGTGCACCCAAACTCAATCCAATGAAATCTCAACTTCAGTTAAAAGCTGTTCTCATAAACCAGATTTCACCTAGATTCCAAGGAGATTCTACACAAGTACAGTTCTTAATAGACATCATACTAAGACATGAGATTTGCTTCAAAGCACCTTCATGGGAAAAACAAGCAGAATTTAGCAAGAAACCAAATAACACATTTGACATACTGTTGTTTTGAGTGAAATTGGGACTAACTGCAGAGCTGCATGAAACTGCTGTTCATCAAAGTTTGAAATTCTGTTTAAGAAAGCCATAGTCTCATGTTTGAAATGTGAAATAAAAAATATACTCCCAAGCACATTACTGAGGAGAGAATTTTTGCTGCAACTGTACTAAGCATCCCGGAAAAGAATTCTTCGTATCACTGCCTTTGTCCTGCCATGAGTCATATATTTTGTTTGGTTTTTTTTTTTTTCCCCAATGGATATGCACAAGACAAAACAGCCCAGCTACTTGAACCTAGGTCAGATATTGAAACTGGCCAGAAAGTTGACTTTTTCTTGTTCTATTGCTATGCTTTTTATATTACGGTGAGAATTTGAGTGCTTGCAAGAGACAGTAGAGGTGCCTCATACAGCAAAGAAAAGCTGGAAAATAATCTGTTGCAATATTCGTCAATACCAATCAGACCAGGTGAAACTGACAGAAAACCCAGAATATTTGTATCAGTGATGAAGGGAATGTGGGATGCTGTTAACTTTGTAGTCCAGAAAGTAAAGAAAGGGATGATACTGAGGCTTAGCAGAAGACACAAAGGAAAGAAACTGAGGATTCCCCTATTAAAAGCTTTCATCATGCACAAATCCTGGAGTTACAGAGCATAAAAAGACTTGGAGAAAGTGAGTCGCTAAATATAAGAGAATTGTTTCATTGGTCTGAGATATTTTTTTGAGGGTCTGACCTGCAGCCTACACTACTGCAAAAGGAGCGAAAGAGGAAGGATCTTATTCTGTTTCCTAAAAAAAAAAAAGATTTCCAGAAAGAGGCTAGGAATATAGTTACATTTCTTTTACCTGCTAAATAATCAGGAACCTTGTAATTCACAAGAAAGGGTCATAGAAAAACCTTTTCATATCACACTCAATAGTCTGTGATCTTCAATTTGCTGCCTTTGAGAACAATAATGAAGTCATTTGCTATGCCTGGGGTCATGCTCACTAGGTTCAAAAAGGAAAAGGGTATACAGACTGAATTGTCCTCTTGCAGGACTACCAGAGCACATTTTATTTGTTGTGCGTGCATGCATACAACAGTAAGCAAGTCTGCTGGTCTATTATCAACCTGGCTGTGATTCTCGCAGAACTGCCAGAGAAAGATACATTAGTGGTTCCCTCCAGTCCCCAGTAGGCTGCTTTGTGTGGAGCTTGATCTCAAGAGATGTGCACTGCTAGTTACAGTTAAACAAATTGGCAGTATTGTAGAAGGAGCTACAAGAACTGAAGCATCCAAGAAGGTTATTTTGCATGAATTATGATTGTGGCCGTCTTCAACTCCATGACATATATGCTGCCTTCAGGATGGGTGTCTTGCACTTGGCAGTCTATCTGCCCCTCCAACAATGGCCAAGCCCAATTTATCAGGTGCAAACTGAGAAGTGGAAGATTTATGAGCATTGTATAAGCCCTTAATCAGTGCAATAGTCCTTTCTCAAAAGAGGATTATATGACATAAAATATGTGGGAAGAGGAGAGGTTTGACCTTGGCATTTCACGATGGCTAATGGCACACACGGAATTTGACAGAAAACAGATCTTGCCCGAAACAAACACTAAGCGTAAGCCACTGATGAGAGATGCCAGGTCCCAGCCACTGAATAAGGAGCAGGCAGAAATGAGGCCGGATGTCACAGCAGAAGCAAAAGCCAAACAGGACCCATTCCCTGGTCAGTTCTTGCAAAGCAATGGGTGTTTCAAACCTCAAAGTGTATATTTCAAATGCAAAGCAAGGTCATAAGCTTACTGTGAGAGCACACAAAAACCTTTTCGAAAAAAGCTTTGACATGCAGTGGTTGCTGTGGATAACCAGCATTGGTAAGTTTAGATTGTTTACTGAGCTTTTCACTTGGTATGAGAGAGAATTAGAATCTCATTAAGAGATGACATGCCTCCAATAACCCAGATAATAACAGTGTATTTATTAATGGTGATATTTTTGAGATTATAACCCTTATCCCTTAATACTAGTTCAGAGAATGGTACCGCAGTACAATGGTGGAGCCTTCCAACCGGACTGCTTGCCATGTGGAGGAAGTGTCTTTTCTTGGACAAGGGCTTTCAAGATAAGTCACATGAGTTCCTTGATATCTCAGATGATTTACTTTCTGGACATCTTTCTCAAATTTTACTAGTGAGGACAGAGCAGCCTAAATAAAAGAACTAGACTTTTTTCAGAGTTGCCCAAAGACAGGACAAAAAGAAGTTGGCACAAACTGAAACACAGGAGGCTCCATCTGAACATCGGGAAACACTTTCATTGTGAGGGTGACCAAGTACTTGTAGAGGTTGCCCAGAAAGGTCATGGAATCTCCATCCTGAAGATGTTCTAAAGTACGCTGTTCTGGGCAGCATACTGTAGGTGGCCCTATTTGAGCAGGGCAGGGCTACTACAGATGACCTCCAGAACAAACCTAAAGGACTCCATGAAATGCCAACAAGTGACAAACTGTTGAGTGAGAAAATGTTGTTTTCACAACCATATTTCAATGTAGAGTCATATTTTAACTCATCTAGCTTTCAACCCTTTCTTTGCCTTTGTGTATTGGCCTCAGTATTGGCTCCTACCTGTGACATTGCACACAGGTGCGCTCAGAGTGCGTAACTGGTGCACTCAGAGTGCGTAACTCTAGACACAATTCTTTCATCCTACAAGTTACACTTGTCTGCAACGTCGGGTACTGCATTCCTCCTGTTTAGTATCAGCCCAGAGATTGCATTCTCATCCATTACTCTTGCTGACTTCAAGAACAAAACCCAGTTCAAAATTGCTCCTAAAATATTTGTCTTCAAACATGTACAGAACATTTTGTCTCCACTTGACTGGAACAAGAAATCAGCTCGTTTCAAGTATACAGAATACTTCTTCCACCTTTACTTTCTTCTTCCTTTACTCTTTCTTCTCCGATTCAGTATGATAGGGAGAAAAACTGGTGATCAAAAATACTAGCAGTATTCCACTGGGCAAATGGAGAAAGTGAACAGATAGCTAGCTAGCTCCAATAACATGCTGGTGAAATTGCTAACAATTATATTCTGCGAAGCATTTGAGCAGAGAAGAGGGAAAAGACTGAAAAACTCTAATGTTTTAAGCCAACACTTTGAAATACATTTCATTTTAAAATAATATGGGAAGTGGTCAAAACAACAAGCTATCCATCGAAGATTTGCTGCAAACCTTCAGCAGCCTGATGGGGAAGGCATAAAGAAGCTGCACTTGGATGTAGGAAAGTGAGGGACAGTGATTAAATAACTGATTACTCAAATCACCTTCTAGATGAAAGCATATTTTTCTACTCCTCTACTTCTTCCTCAAAGGCATTAACTCTCTCACCTCCTCTTATAAGTAAGGTCAATCTCCTAAGGTGTAGATATTTTAAGAATAATTTAGATTCTGGCTAGCCTACTTTGGAAAGAGGACTAGGGAAAATTTCTTGTTTGTCTAGTAAAAGTGAGCTAATGACTATCCTCCTCCCTGCATTTATATTTTTTAGGCAAACCCAAAACTCTAAGAAAATGCCATAATAGAAAGTTTCAGTATGACCTGACCTGAAAAAATTCCTCCCTACCCTGCCTCCCTCAGAAAACCCAAAATTATTCCAGTTCATTTTGCAACTGTTATTCACTGAACAGGCATATAAGTTATCCCAGGAGCCCAGGGGCAAACAAAGGCTGTGCTTTGTTCAGACTGCTGCACTTCATGGGATTCTGGTCTGTCTGGTGCAAGCTCTGTTAGGAGCTTTGCCCACGCTCTACATATGTGTTTCTGTGTAACACACAATGGGAATCACTAGCGTAAGTGATGACTCTTCCACCTGGATTTTGTGGTTGAGAAAAATAAAATAAAATATTTTCGAGCTATCACTTCAGTGCCTTTAGCCTACTCCCCACCACACTTACTCACTGTTCCCCAGTGAGTTTAAGTCATAAAAGAGAACTGAGCTCACATTTAGTACATTGAGTTTTGTTTACTTAAAATAGCAAAACTTGCAATTTACAAGTCACCGTCACACATTCAACTGTAGAGGATAATGCTCTTAACCTCCTGTTAGTAAGCTAATTAATCTACCTGATAATTATTCTACAAATTCTTAGAGAATGTAATAATGTTTACCCGTTGCTAAGAGCCTGTAGCACTTCTTTAGCTAAACACTATGCCTAGGCATGGGCATACAATACCAAATACTTCATGACTCCCTGTCACGTTTCTTCAGCCATACCTATAACAAAAGACAAAAACAGGAACATCACTGCATTCCTTGTGACCAGCTTACCGCCCAGAAAAATTGTTACTAAAAGTACTACTTACTGACAGACCACTTTCCTGCACTAACTTCTTCCCTCCCAGACCCAGCAGTTATAGGCACGAGTGAGCTAAAGGTTCATTATATTCCTTGGCTCCATTGGCTGCTACTGATACAACACAGCTGATTTCAGTAAAGACGCTCAACTGACTCCTACATGGAACTCAGCCTAATGAATTCCTGCAAAAGTGTCAATGCCCCAGAACTTTATCCAAGTCTGAACATAACTCTTATCCAATACTCTTAACATCGATCTTTCCTTGTTTATTACCTGGTTGACCCACTGTACACTATAATAAGGCAGACCGTAAGTGCATTGCTTTGTTTTATAGCTTCTCTGTAAAATGTCTTAATTAGTGTGCCTGATATTCTTTGAACACAAGTAAAGTGATAAAAATATTGGCAGTATTTTGTCTTATGCAACATGATCATTCATGTTCTTGTGTAGTTCCAAGAAGCATTTTGTGACTAAGAGAAGAAGAGGAGGAAGTACATATGGCAAAAATTTCTCTGATCCTATATAATGAAGATGATGAAAGGCCAAAAAATCTTTCAGCTCTTGTGAATTCCGTTGGACGTCTTTGTAATATTGTCTTCTCTGTAGCTCAAAAGCAACAACAAATATGTCTCAAGAAGACAAAATGAATTATCACTCATCTGTTTTAAACTGCAGTGTTGTCATAGAGTTCCTGCCACATAATTTCCTGCTACAGTAAAACCAATTCTTTTTTCTGCTCAGGAGCTTCACAGCAAGTGATAATGGTGCTGCCTCCATCTCCTTTATCTCTGTAATTCCTTCTATGGTGACTTGACGATGTTGTTCATATTGACAATTTTCTGATTTTGCCAGATGATGGAAATTCACTGTAGACTTATTTTTCTTTTCAAAAGAATATACTAATTGTTCTACACATACCTTGTCTTACTTTAATGGTTTTGTTTAGCATTGCATGTCAGAAAAAAATAACAATCTCTCTCCCTAACACAGCATTGTCTAGGACCGTCCATCCTAGATTAGTTCAGAAAGCAATAATTTCTAATGAACTGTGTATAATGTACTATCCATTTTTCCTCAGTAATACTTTATGGCTTAAAAAAACTACTGTGCAGCTTCATAATGAATTTTGTCTTTGTCACAGTAATTTTGTCTTTGTCACAGTAAACTCATCTCCAAAATGGCAACCTTTTCTCCTCTATGACAGTATGCACATGTGGGAAAAAGGAGAGGAAGGGGGACAAATGTGACCCAGTGATATACTAGTGAGATATTAGTGAGTGAAATACTAGTCAGTGCACTTACCTGATCACTGTCCTGTTTTCTCCTTAAACTCTATTTCTATTTTGTGCTGACTTTGCTCTTTTTTCTGGATATGCATTGGGCAATACGTATGTGATTTGCTACTACACTTCAAGTTGGATTAGCCAGTGATTTGGAGACAAGAAACTGAAAACCCAAGACTAGAGCTGGGAAATATAGGCGGGATTGTGGATGAACTTAATATTGGTAAAACACTGCTTAGGATGCAAGCATTTTGGGTACAAGCTAGTTAGTTTATTAATTTTGGGGTTTAGGTGATATTATAGTAAAACTAATAAAATATTTCTTGTAGCCAAATTTAAAGGTTTTTTTCGAACTTGTTGACCTTTCTCCATCTTTGACTGAGGTGAACAAAGAGGGCTGTAAAAGCTGGCATTTTTTTCTCTGTTTGTTGTTTCATGCTTCTTCCCACCATTAGGCTTCTGTGCTGAGTAGTTGCTCTTTTTGCTTTTTTTAGACCAGTGTGTATTAGTTAGATACCCAGCCTTGGTTTTCTTCACTGTGTCAGTTTGCTGTGACGGTATATGAATATTTCATTGTTACATTTTAATTGGAAAGCTGACTCCTGTTATTAAACACTGCAGATTTAAAGCACTGAATATATTTAAAAGAGTGCTGACAAAAATCTATATATTTAAGTCCTTGAAGTGATCTTATGTTTAACTCGCCACTTGTGGTGTCATGGTGATATTAGTGGAAGTGCTCATGAGTGTTAAGCACATGTCAGTCCTACAAATAGTTCTTTTCATTCCTACTGTTTCAGCAATTATATCACTATTTTAAAAATGGGAAAAGATGGCAACAGAGCTACAAAAAACCAGCAGGAGACCTGGGTTTCACTGCCAGATACACTATCCAATTACATAAAATTTTTTTGTTCTATCTCTTTCTCTTTCCCATTAGCTTTTCTAGTGTATTGCCTCAGTAAAGTACATGAGCATTTTTGGGAAACAAGTGCTGGCATGCTGATAATAAACCTCCTTTTATATTAAACTTCTAATTTGACAAAATTGTTATTTAATGACTTCAACATTGAAACATGAGTAATTATCAGGAAAAGACTGATTTGAGGTACAGTAAACTATAAACAGAAATGCTTAAACCTTAGTTACACTTAACTGAAAAAAAAATATATTGCACAGACAGTTAATCATAGAAATATATTCAATGTATCTATTATGTTAAAACATATATATTTTTTTAATTTATTAAGAGTTAGATCATCTTTCTCTCCTACAAAATTGCAGCAGTGGACTGGTCCACTGTTAGGCTGCTTTTCCTGTATCTTTCATACTCAAAATAATTTCCTGCCATTTATGTTCATATAAATGAGGAATGTAATGAGACAGTGATACTTCTCTTTGATACTTTTAATTATCTTCTTTGAAAGTAATTAAGCAAGGGGAAGGACACATGGAAATTTTCCTTTGAGACAGCAGGCCAGGTAGAGTAGTTTCTGTGCTGCTTGCTGGAGTAAACTGTCTGCATGCTAAATTATCACCAATGTGCCATGGATGCAACAACCAGAGATGCAAAGCCACCCATTCACACCAAATAAAATCTTGGTTAGAGAAACAAGTCTCCACTAGCAGTGAACAAATGTGATTTCATGTGAAGACAAAACACTGCTGTTCCTTCATCAGTAACCATCAAACTGCATGCCAGGGAAGGTGCAAATATAATGCTCATCAAGGTCACAGACATTTGTCTCCATTTTGGGCAGCAAAAGTCCACACCAGTCACAGTACTCAGGCTGCTGACCCTGCCACTGAGCCAAGGTGTCACCCTTCTCCTGGGGGTCAGGTGAATGAAGGATCCCAGTGGCTCTTGTCTACACACCGTAGGGAAGGTTGTGCTTGGTTTGCAGTCAAGTCAGTGTACTTTGCAAGAGCCATTGAGTGCCCAGGTCCCCAGAAAAAGGCATACCTCATGGTGCTGACTTGCCTGAGGCTTTGCCCCTGCTCTGAAACTTGTCAGGAGTAAGAGAGGGGACTGCAAGATAGAAGCAGTAGAAGGGCTGATGGAAACATATAGCACTGACCATCACCCTCCTCACCCTGCATGAAATCTTCAGTTTTCCTCTGTGACTGATGGAAAGAAAACAAGGCTAGAAAATGATGGAAAGAAAACACTCACCTTGCTTCCATTCACTGTATTGAATGCTTGGTAAGAGGACTGTAGTTTACTTTTCAGAGCTAGAAAGTCTTATTTAATATTTAAACTCCAAGAGACACAGGGCCAAACTCCTCCCACATTAACTCACAGGGTTATCAGAGTAAGAATCAAAAGGAATTCTTTTACATGGGAAATGTCTCTACTGTCTTTCATTTCTGTTTTGTTGGTAACTTCATCTACCACTGTATTGCAAATCACTCAGTCTTACTGAGCGACTTTACAAGGGTGAATGTCTGAGCAGAAGAAATTTGTTGTGGACAAACGTCATCCACATCCAGGAAAAGTGTAAAAAGATGGGCATAGTTCTCATAATTGTATCTCAAACCTTGAGTGGTACAACAGATAGTTCCATGGAGTATTGTAGCAATCAAAAAGCACATAAAATACTAGGAAAACATTAGACAGAAGAACAGAGAACCTTTTTTTTCCCACAATATGAAGCTAAGGTTTAGCCACATGTTGAGATCTTCCTTCAATTCAAGTTCTTTTGTCTCAAAGAAGCACTAGAGTAATATCATCAAAGGCATTAAACAGCTCCCTCATCAGGACTTTCTGGGACTTTTTACTCTGGAAAAGTGATATTGAAAGGGCAATACGTAACAATCTATGAGAAGTGATACAGAGAGTGAAGAAAGGGAAAGCTGGAGGTATCCAATGTCACTAATGGCAGGCATTCAAAATGAGCAAAGGCTTTCATAGTGGAGTTCTGGAACTCCTGGCCAAAGGATGGTCATGTGGCTTCAAGGGGAAATTGGAAACTGTTCGGAAGAGAAACCTGCTGAGGCTTAATAAATATGCAGAAACCTCATTTGTCTTAGGTCAGGAAGCCGCTGACCTTAAAAAAGTTTGAGTGGGAGAGTAGAGGGGAAAGAATTGCATATATTTTTATTCCTGTATTTATTCTTCCTCAGACTTCTACTTTTGGTCAGTGTTGGAGTACAGATACTGTGCTCGGTTGATTTTTACCCTGACTCAGTTATGTCTACTCTTATATCCTTAACCTTTCTTACAGATGTCAAATTACTAAAATCCCCATAATACTTTTAGCAGCACATTCTGCAATTTTAAGTGAAGAGCTACTGCCTCTCCGGCTGCAAGATTCTGCACATCAGGCATGACTGCTTCTGATGCAAAGGAGGTAAGTGGAAGACAAAGGGCAGTATAAGAAATGACAGAAGACTGGGTCTTCTGAGTGGGATGTCAATCTGGCTTTTATATCTGGATATAGCCTGGTTGGGTTTTGAGGCTTGTAATGGAGGAAAAAGCAATTTATTCAAGGACTTCAGCTGCCCAGGGTCTTTCCTGCGACCAGTCCATCTCCTCACCAGGCACACATACAGCGAGTTTCAAGTAGTGAGTCAGTCTAAGCAAATTCGGATCTTAGATGGGAAGGTAAATTAGAAACAAATTTCTGTGCATGAGAGTTCTGAATAAAATCTATGCCCATATAGCCTCTGAGATAAAGGTAAGACGCTGCCATAACCAAGGAGCCTCTCATAGATTCACAAGATCACACAATGGTTTGTGTTGTAAGGGACGTTAAAAAATCATCTAGTTCCAATCCCCTACCATGAGCAGATTCACCTTCCACTACAAGAAGTTTCTCAAAGCCCCATACAAGCTGATCTGGAACAATACCAGAGGTGGGGCATCCACAATTTCTCTGGGCAACCTGTTCCCACGTTTTACTGCCATCACAGTAAAGAATTTTTTCCTTATATCTAATCTAAACCTCTCCTCTAAAGTTTAAAACCACTACCCTTTGTTCTCCCTCTCCAGGTATCTTGTAGACCTCTTTAGGTGCTGGAAGCTACTATAAGGTCACCCAAGAGCCTTTTCTTTTCCAGGTTGAGCAACCCCAGCGCTCTCAGCCTGTTTTCATAGGAGAGGGGCTCCAGATTCCAATCATCTTCATAACCCTCCTCTGAACTCATTCCAACAGGTCCACAGAAACACAGAATGAGTAAGGCTGGAAGGTACCACAGTGGGTCATCTGATTCAACGTTCCTGCTCAAAAGGGTCATCCTAGAGCACATTGCAGGGGTTTGCACCCAGGCAGTTATTGAATATTTCCAGTGAGAGAGACTCCACAACCTCTCCGGGCAATCTGTTCTTCACATAATTCTTAAATTGTGGGCCCCAGAGTTGGACACAGTCCTCCATTTGAGGTGTCATGAAAATTAAGTATAGGGACAGAATCACCTACCTGAACCTGCTGGTCATGCTTGTTTTGATGTAACCCAGGATACTGTTGGCTTTCTGGGCTGTGAGTGCAAATTGTCAGGTCATGTTGAGCTTCTCGTCTGTCAACATCCCCAAGTCCTCCTCAGGGCTGCTCTCCATCCTTTCTCCATCCAACATGTGTTTGTACATGGGATTGCCCCAACCCATGTGCAAGGGGTTGTGTTTGACCTTGTTGAATTTCATGAGGTTTGCACAGGGTAACCTCTCAGCTTGTCAAGGTCCCTTCTCATGTCTGTGTATGAGTGTGACCTTGCTCAGGGTTATTGCCAGGTGGTCCTCAGCAGCTCCTATAAATCTACATTAGTGGTAAGTCTATTACCTGTTCTGCTGCTTCTGTTAGGTGTAAGAAAGGAGGGATGAATTCACCTCTCTCAAAATAGCTTGGTCCATTCTCTGGAGCTTTCAACATTCATCACAGCCAGCTAAAGTGGGCTGTGCAGAAGAACTATGCTGCTGAGACTTTTTACCACCTTAAAAGATTAAGAGATTCATCATTAGGCATGTCCTGTCATTTTCACATTGTGAATTTTGAGATAAAGCATTGGTATGCAAGATTAAGGACTCTCAGACTTCATTTTACCCTGGGCATTAATTCTCCACACACTTTCTAAAGCCTTTTCTATCAGGCAGTGGGATCTGACCCAGGACATGGCTAAATGCCTTTTCTTGATGAGCAGAGATAGAAGCAAAAAGAAAGAAGCTTTGCCACAGGTTTGCTGCTTTTGCATCTGATTCCCAGTGCACTGCTGCTGTTATTATAAGTGGTCAAATTTTTTTTCTTGTTTTCCGTATCTCTCAACTGTAAATAAATTTGAAAACTCCATTATGACTATCTTAATTCAGACCTGCAATTTGACTTGTGCTATTTCATTTTACTCCTCAAATGATGGTTTTAACTAATTTCTGTTTATTTTTGGATCTCTCCACAACACTACTTCCTATAGGATTATTTACTCTTATTTATTCATTTATTTAGGGTATAACTATGAAGATGATTTATGTATGGCTAAGTGTAGTTGTTTTCTTGTAGTTCCCCCACACCTCAGCCTGTGATTTCTTGTCAGAACTCTCAAATTGAACTCAGTGGATGCTCACTGAAGAGAAATCTGAAAGCACTGGGTGTGGTAGTTTTGGGGACTCAATGAGTAGCAATCATGCCATTGAATTAGTACCAAACCACTGTTTCCTGGTAATGTTGTAAGTACTATGCCGCTAAAGGTGCTTAAAAGAGTCAGCTCTTATTTTGATTTTTTTCTTAAGTGGACCTTATTTGCACTATGTAGACTAGGAAAAGACCCATTCACAAAAAGATTTGTTCAGCAAATCTTTGGATGTTTTCTGTTAATACTAACACAGGAGCAGTCATAAAATGGTTGTAGAGTTTGATCATATTCTTGAACAATATTAAGACATTATAACAAATCACTTTGACACCACAAAATGTCAGAATTAATCTTGCATCCTTTCTCTTTACCCAGTTTATATGTGAGCTCAACACAGTATCATCTTTACACAGCTTGGGCTGGAATTGCTTCAGGAAGATCTGACCAGGTGGTCTGGAAAAATATTCAGAGATGATCCAGTTATACAAACCTGGAAAGCTGGTAAGAAAAGAAATGAAGGATGTCAAAGTCCTTTCCTGTCCCCATTATTGCTAAAGTGTGTCCACCAAAACTGTATTGTCTCCCAGCAGCCCAGAGAGTACTCCTTGGGTCCTGATAATTCTGCTATTTTTTTGGGTCATGGTATAACAAGCAAACCACAACAGCTAGGTGTTAGCTAGGGGTGCAGCCAGGACCGGATATGGAGATGGTTTTTAGTGGGGGAGACAGATACTAGTTCACTGGTCTAGTGCTCTGATTGACTTGCCCCTCAGTGTGACAAAAATCCAATGTGTGAATAGCCAGTTCTTGTTGGGAGCAATAAACAGAAACTCATTTGGCTCACAGCGAGTAAGAGGCTCACTTGTGCCTGATTTCATTTCTGTGTAGAAGCTAAGGTGATCTAGGACTCTTGGCAGTTGGGATGAGTGACCACTGAATAGCTGGCTATCTCTGTTTCGTTGCTTCTCTGTGCTTGCTCTTAATGATTTTACCTCAAGAGACACTTCTCTTGCACAATAGGTAGCCCTGCTGCTCTGAGATGAAAAGGTCCCTGGGTCAACTCCTTGGAAGGCTCATTTAATGTTTTCTCACTTGGTTGTTTTCCTGTATTCTCTACCATTCGTATTTGCCTTGTCATCTTGATGTACCCTTACTGACAGCGTGAAGCTTCAGGGAAACTGTCTTTTTGTGGTGAGAACAGAAACTGGGAATAAAATGACACGGGTACTAATCTAGCTCTGGCAAGACCTTGTTCTTGGATGAATCATTAAATGTTTTTGTGCTGTGTTTTTGCTTCCTAGTATTAAGAGACAATGACAAATTCCTAACTGTTAGAGCTATTGTAAGGCTTATTACACGAAAGTTTTTTAAAATGGTCTGAGATTAGGAAGTGGGAAAAACATATTAAAGAGTCAATTAGTGACACCAATTCTCTGTTTATTATTAGTTTCAGTTAATAATTAACACTCTCATAAATTCATTGAAAAGTGTCAACTTAATTTACTAGAATTAAAGAACAATAGACATGTAATGCTGGAAGGTATCACTCACAATAAAAAAAGCTCTTCCCACCTAAGCAGTATATTACTCATGAAGGCAAGCTACTCTTCACACCTAAAGGGCTGGGGTGTTACTCTGTGTGTATGAGACCCTCACAAGGAATTACCAGAATCTGTATAAAGGCTAAAAGTAGATTCAACTAAGAATCCTTCATATAAGGATTTATGTTATTCAAAAAAGTTCATAATCAAAAAGCACATAGCATTATGTATGTGAATTGCTACTAGCTACTATTACTCTGTGAGTGGGTTTTTTTGTTGTTTTTTTTTTTTTTTTAATAAACTTATATGATAACGAAACTGGCCATACTTCTTTAACATAAATGGTTTTTTTGAACTGAGGATATTGATATCAGTCTTTGATTCAATCTGCTATACCAAATTCTTTATTTATGGAATGGGGAGAGAAAGTAAGTCATTCAGAGGGAAAAATATTATAAATCTGACATTTTCCAAAGATTTGAATTTAGTTTTCTTCATTAAAAGTAACTTTATGGTTTATATTGTCTTACTTTTATTTAAATTTGTTCATAAATGCTTGACATTTGAACAGGTATTCCATTTGATGCCAATAAAACTTTTTAAATTATATTGTAGAATTGATAGTAAACCAGTTGTGCAGCTTTATAATAAAAAAAATTTATAGTTGAGATTACAAATCCTTTCCTATTATAACTGCAGAATGAAACATTCGTAACTTTCTGAAGAATTGTACTGATGAATTATTTTGAATTTCCAACAAGATCCATCCTGCCATTTCAGAAGTTTCCTGTGGAAACAGGAGTTTCCACAAAACAGAGACAGTTTAAAACCATACTCTGTCCATATTTTTTCACACAACTGTATTACATGTTTGTAAAAATGTGCTAATGAACAACACTTAGTAAGGAGTAGTGCCTTCCTACTTTTTGGGAAGACAGTGGATTAGAGAGCCTCCTGTTACTGTGAAGGTCAGAACTGAACATCCCAGATAGGCAGACTAGTCCTTGAGAGGTAATTCACTGCGCACAAAACAAGCATGAGACTTACAAACCATTTGAGTACTCAATTAAGCCTTATCTCTGATATTGTAAATAATCCAAAGACTTTGAGCTGATGATCTAAAGAGGGGTGAATTTCACCTAGAGTGAATGAAGAGATCAAGATCAGGAGACATGTATATCTAAATAACAAGAGTCACTTTACCAGACATGTCAGAGGCCTCCAGCCAGGCAGACCTGTCGATGGTAGATGCAGCTCTCCCCATCACAGGTTGCCAGGAGTGCCTGATGCCTCTTTGTAAGGCTGGGGCAGACAAACTTATTTTGCAAAAGATGTGCCACGGTTGAAGAACTGTGTCACTAGGTGAAGAAGCTACGAGGAGAAGTGAACTGGCTTCATAGTATTCGAGTGAATGAGTGAGAGAGAGACCAATTATATTCAGAGATGTTACAGTCTCAAGACTCTTGGGAGTCTCACACCTCCACTGTAGTGGAGAAGCAGGTGGACTTAGAACACTACAGGGTAATTAGTAAAAGGCATGTCAGTCAAGGGTCTGTTAAAGTCTGGAAGCAGGTCATGGTACATACCAGGAAGAAGGTTCTTCCTTCTGCTCAGAATTTGACAAGTAGGACTGGCATCTTCTACAACAGACTCTGGAAATAGAAGGCCAGACAATGGATGAGATGAGAAAAAGTCCTTTTGGGATAGTAGGGCCTCCTAAAACAGTACCACCTGTACACCGCATCAAGACCTCCTCTGTCAAAAGGAAAATAAGAGTAGTTGTAATAAAAGACTCCCTTCTAAGGGAATGGAGGGCCCAATATGCAGACTGGAACCAAATCACAGGGAAGACTGCTGTCTCCCAGGGGCTTGGGTAAGTGACATTACTGGAAAACTCTCCAGTCTAGTAAGGCACTCTGATTATTCTCCGCTACTGGTTGTTCAAACTGGCAGCAAAAAAATAACAGAAGTCTGAGGACAACCAAGAGAGATTTCAGGACCCTGGGATGATTGGTAGAGGGATCTGGAGTACAGGTAGAGATTTCCTCACTTCTTCTGGTAACAAGGAATAATATTGATAGGAATATGTGGATAATCAGGTCAATGAGTGGCTCCAAGGTTGGTGCAATCAGAAAAATTTTGAGGTTTTTGACCATGGGATGATCTGTTCAACACCTGGTCTACCGAGACCTGACAGGATGCACCTATCTGAGAGGCAAAAAAGTTCTAGCAGAGGAGCTAGCAGGGCTTGTTGACAGAGCTTTAAACTAGCTCGGGAGGGGGAAGGGGAAAAAACCAGGTTTGCCAGTGATGAACACTGGGATGGTGTGCCAAAACTTAAGAAAACCAGCACTCATGGGACCCCTCAATCTGCCTCAAGAGGTGTTGACTACAGTCTACCACACCTGAAATGTTTCTACACCAAGGCACGCAAGCATGAGGAACAAACAAGAGGAGCTCAAAGCTTTGGTCCAGTGCCAGAGATGTGACATTGCTGGCATAAGTGAAACCTGGTGGGATGAGACCTGTGACTGGAGTCCCCTGTTGGATGATTACAGGCTCTTCAGAAGGGATTGGTAGGGCAGAAGAGGCAGAGAAGTGGCACTGTATTTAATAGAAAGGTTAGAATGTATGGAGCTCTCAGTTGTCAATGGTAGAGTTGAGAACCCCTGGATAAGAATGAAGGGGCAAACAAATAATGTGGATATCATTGTGGGAGTCTACTATAGACCTCCTAGACAGGCTGATGATGCCAACGATTTATTCACTGAGGAACTAAGAGACACTTCAAAATCAACTGCCCTTGTCTGTATAGGGGACTTCAACTTGCCAGAAATTAACTGGGAGCACCACACAGCTGGTACAACCCAGGCCAGAAGATTCCTAAAAAACCTGGATGACCACTTTATGGAACAAGTCCTAGGAGAGCTGACTCAGAAAGATGCCCTTCTTGATCTGCTGCTTGTCAACAGAGTGGATCTTGTGAGAGAAGTGAAGATTGGTGGCTGTCTTGGCCACAACTACCACAAAGAGATTGAGTTTAAAATCTTTGTTGACAGGAGGAAAAGTGCCAGCAAAACCTCAATTCTGGACAGGTGGAGAGCAGACCTTGGGCTGCTCAGGGAATTAGTAAGTAAGGAGGTCCCCTGGGAAAATATTTTTGCAGGTGCTGGGGTCCAGTAGTGATGATCATTTTTCGAATATCACCTCCTAAGGGCACGGGAGCAGGCAATTCCCATATGTTGGAAGTCAAGTAGATGAGGCAAAAGTCCAGCTTGACTGAACAGGAATCTTCTCTTGGAAATAAAGCAAAAAAAGAAGGTGCATGCACAGTGGAAGCAAGGTTGAATGACATGGGAAGAATTCAGAGATGCTGCTTGCTACTGTAGGGGGAAAAGGAAAATTGGACAGTTTTTACAAAGTGTTGCCCAATTTCCATAGATTACATAAATTCAGATAGTAGGTGCATCTGCTTATAAATTGTCTCCATTCAGCACTAAGTATTAACTAAACAAATAGATACTTCCTCTTTGCTGAAGTTACAAAACACAGTGGTTATTTTGTTTTATACCAGGATGCACCAACAGGTTTATAATTCTGGAGGAAAATGTGGCTGGTTACAAAAACCAGAAGGCAGAGCCTTGTCTGGTGCAAACCAGCCTCTCCCTCTTGTTTCCAGGGTCTAATCCCTGGTCTTCTACATATAGAAGCTGCATTTCATTAGTAAATGAAAGCAAGTTGGATACCAACTCCTGAGTTTATAAGGGGTTTTTTTGGTGTGTTGCTTGTTTAGGGTTTGTTTATTTGTTTTTGTTGGTGTTGTTTTGTTTTGTTCTTGATTTCTACTGTTATAGATATCCATTAGTAATGTTCTGTACTTGTAAGTCTTATTTCAGTTTCTGGAAAGCCTGCATCCCAGGCACAACTAGATCCAGGGTCTCAGTCTAACCTGTGGTTATTTCAAACTGTAGACCAAAGTCACGTCTCAGTGGAATTGTTGATGATTATGGATTACAGTAGCAAACAACTGACTTGAACTTTTTGACTTTATTTAGATGCTCTTGGTATAGCATCTAAATCTAAGATATCTCAGTGGACAGGGTGAGTACAAGATTAATGTTAGACAAGATAAAAAAACCCCACAATTGTTTTTTTCTTCTTTCATACCTCAAATTATAATTTATAACCCTTTGACCAGCTCTCATGGGCATGTGTGCCATTCATTTGGCACAGAGAGAAGCCCAGATCAATTAATATGAATTTGTCATATTGATGACAAATGGTAAGCTGGTTCTCCATCAAAGAGCAGATATAAGCAAAAGAAATTGCCAGGGAACCAGAGACAGGTATCTGACTAGAGTAAGCTATGAACTTAGTGAATGGATTGGGAGAAGCTGGGGTGAGCTACCCAGCCTTGTAGCAGTGCAAAACTACAGGAAAAAATATACAGCCTACAACCCACACTGTGAAACTCTACAGAAAGTCATCAGAGATGACTGTTTTCAGTATTGCCCTTAAACCTTTCCATGTCATCACTAGCTCTGCTAAAGACTTTTTTTTCCTTGGGGGAGGCATTTTTTCTCATTCTAAAATTAGCAATGGAAATAGAAAATTGACAAGAATAATAAGTGAATGTAACAGAAATTTCCAAGTCAAACCTAGTTATGAAAAGAGCAGTGCTATTTGAATCACATAACTGTATATACTTTCACAGAATATCAGCATTCTTCCATCAGTAGAAACTCCAGCAAGAAATGTTTGGCATTTGACTCCCTGATGTGTGCATGTGTAGGTATGTTTGTGTGGTGGGGAAAGAAAGGAAGAAAAATAATTCAACAAAATATTTATTTTGCAGAATGCATATTTTCCTCTTCTTTAAAAAAGGAGTTTCAATCTCTGTGAACCTGATAGAAAACAGATGTCAGCAGAGCTGGGATGATGTATATGTTCCTCACTCCAGCAGCCATCACTGGCACTCCTGCAGCCACCTGTAGGGTTCAGCCCACAACAGTGTTACCTTTCTCATTGTGCTCCAAAGGGCTTGGAGAAGCTGGTGCACACTTACCCTCCAGGCTCCATCATGCGATGAAGAAGCATGATGTCATGGACAGAAATCCACAGTGTTTTTCTCAAATAAAATATTTCATTTCTATTGTTGGTTCTTAGGAGGTTCAAAACTATTTTGAGGCAACATAAATCACTTCATCAGCACTTTTTTTTTCACTTTCTTGTAGCTTCTTTTTCTCTAGGTGAGTTTACTGGCAGTGCAATGAACCACAAGGTCATCCAGGAAAAGTCAGGACCTTTCATAGCACCATGACAGGTATCACTGACAGACCCGCCAACCTCTCAAGCCCTTTGCCACTGTAAAACATAGCTGCTGTGACTTCATGAAGACTGGGAGGGAAGTAAAAAAGAAAGATGTTTACACTCCCAAAACTACTGTCTTTTTTGTGGACGTACTTGCCTTGGTTTGCTGCTGTTCTCTGCTTTGTTTAAAATGAAGATCAAAGTAATTTGGATATAAAATTTTGTTTGTATCCAGCCACCTGTGGATTTCACAGTGATGCTTGTGGTTATGTTCCCTAACCAGTTTTAAAAACTTCATCTTATGAATGTCAAAGTTTGAAATGGCTGTGAGAAACATGCAAATAGTTTTAGATTTCCCCCCAAAATGACACTGAGTGGGAGTGAGGAATGCATAAAAACAACAGGCTGTTTTTTAAATTAATGACGTTTTATCATTGCAAATGACAGCTTTTCCACCCACAGTATTTGGTGGCCTATGGTTTTTTCTCCTAAATAAAGTCCTAAGTAAAGTCCTTTCTCTCCCGAATAAAAAAATCCCAAACACAAATACTGATTGCGTGGAAAATGGATTAAGAGCAGTCCTTAGGAGAAGGACCCGGGATATCAGTTGGCATGAAGCTCAATATGACTCAGTGATGTGCACTTGAAACCCAGAAAACCAACTGTGTCCTGGACTGTATCAAAAGAAGTGTGACATGGGGGTTGAGGGAGATGATTCTCCCCCTCTATTCTGCTCCTGTAAGTCTCTGCCTGAGTACCGCAACCAGGACTGGATCCCTCAACATAAGAAGGACATGGACCTATTGGACTGAGTCCAGAGGAAGGCCATGAAGATGCTCAGAGGGCTGAAAAATGTCTGCTATGACAACAGGCTGAGAAAGGTTTTTCGACTGGAGAAAAGAAGGTTCCAGGGAGACCTTAAAGCACCTTCTGGTACATAAAGGGGGCTATAAGAAAGCTGAAGAGGGACGTTTTACCAGGGCATGTAGTGATAGGACAAGGCAGAATGGCTTTAAACTGAAATAGAGGAGATTTGGACTAGATATAAGGAAGTAATTCTTCAATCTGAGTGTGGAGAGATACTACAACAGGTTGCTCAAAGGAGTTGTGGGTACCCCATCCCTGGAAGCGTTCAACATCAGGCTAGATGGGACTTTGAGCAATCTGGTCTAGTGGAAGGTGTCCCTGAAACTTTAGGGTCCCCTCCAACCCAGGTCATTCTATGATTTGAAATGAGACCTTCAAGTGAAAAAATAATAATAAAGACAGATTCATTGTTTAGAGGCTGGTACAGGATATAGAATTCAGATCCCTTCACTGGATATCTTTTTAGCTAGTACTGGTGAACACAGCTATAACTTCAGGTAAGCAAAGGGAATTATGTACAACTCAAACTCCAGATCTTACTACCCTATGTACCAAGGGTCATCATCTGCATGGTGCTCTTCATCATGTAGACTGGAATAAATTAAGATCTTGTTAGGGAGAAGAAATCCCTTACCACAATCCACCTTGCCCTTACTGAGGTTGACAATAAGTTATGACCATTAATTTTTAATATCTTAATCACCAACACAGCGCAATGATGTCCATACTTTACAATTACCTAATCCACCTTTACCTGTGGGATATTCCTTGTTCAAAAAAGCCTCATTCTCTGAGGACCAGCACAACCAGTGACAGGATGAATTGACAGAGATGAAAAGAGGGAATGGCTCTGTGATTGGCTGTCTGGGTCTAGTGTTTTGATTCAAACATTTCCCAGCAATTGGAGAAATTATCAAAATGACAAAATGCCTAGGAAATGTTAGTGTTATGGCTGTCACTCCACATCCTGTCTGCTGCCACAGAAGTGTACATTGTCACTAGAGATACGAACTTGGGAGCAAAAGTAGGGGGAAGGAATTTGGAATCTCCTGGTTTTTGTCAGTCTGCATCAAATCTTTTGTTTCACTGGCAATGTTTAAATGAAACGTAGTTTATCTATTTTTACACCGAATTTCTTGCTGGTTCCTAAAGCAAAATCAAACCATTTATGGAAGGTTATGAAACATGCAATGTTTTCCCAGGAGATATCCCAGTCTCTCTAGGAATATCTTATTTTGGTTTCTGCAAATGCACACTTATACATGTATTTATGCATTTTTAAAAAGCTTCCAGTTAAATTCATTTTCTGGGTCAGGGTGTGTCTTCGTAGCCCCAGTCTGCACCAATCAGGTAAGATCTCTAGTAGTATTTTCTTCCTATATCTGTATCTCCTAGCAATCTGTGATATCAAACATTCAGCTTCGAGATGTCACAGCAGGATTGAGTCAACATTTGCTTAAAGCTACTGGAAATAGTTCTGACAATTAGTAGAAACAGCAAAAGAAACTCAGTCAGGTACATGCAGAGTCAGCAAGAAGGAAGCATACAGTAAATTTGTCATGCAAGCCTGGTGAACTTTAAAGCATTTCCCACTGTGAAAGCTCTGTCTTCTCTAGTTAGATTAGAGAGAATCAGCTTGACACTTTAATTAATATAAACACAAAGGGGCTTTAAAATAATTAGCAACTCTGTGCTTCACCTCTTGCATTTGAGGTTCTTGGAGAACTTCAGAAACAGTCACTCATGACTGGTAGTGATGCTGCTACCAGTTCATCCACATTTTGGAGGGAGGACTGTTGAGACACAATGGATATGATGTGACCAGAATTGAAGAAGCCTAGGAGAGCTACTAAGGGACCCAGAGATATACTGCAAGTTGGTTATCGCTCTTCAAACTCTTTGCAACTGAATACTTTTTTTTCAGTATAATTTTTGAATAGGACTATTCACCATTCACTTTAGGGACCAGAATAATCCTTCTATCATTATTTTCATAATGTCAGAGAACTGCACCTTTTCACCCATTTCCTCTCATCTGTTGAATGAGAATAAAATTACCGGGCTTTCCTTGAAAATCGTCTGTTGTTATCTCTGAAAAATTAGAGTTCATCACACCAGCAGAATTCCATTTTTGTTTTTCTCCATCATAAAGACATGCTAGAATTTATTTAAAATTATTGTTATGTCATTCCTCTGTAACGGTAATGGGCTCACAGACTGTTACCCTCGCAAACAGAGCTGACGAGGAGGAATGATAATCATCATCATCATGTCTAGGCTTCGCGAACAAAGATTTGGGATGGGCTCTACCCACATTTGTTGCAAGCATGCTGGTGGCTAAAGAGGCCAATACGAAATAGACATGCCCGGTTGCAAAAGGTACAGCAGAAAGACTCCTTAGGTGCTGGTGATGGTACATGCCTTCAGTAGGGTCTCCCATACCAGACAGGTCCAAAACGAAGGGATGGATATAATATGTCCATGGGCAGGATGAGCTCACTAGCCTTCTGACAGTCATCCTAGGAGAAGGACAACTCTAATTCCAAACCCGGGTAGATGGAGCTCGCTTAACCCTGTAAGGCCATCCATCTAAGAGAAAGACATTCTAATCAAACTTACGTCCTAAGGTCCTCGCTGTCAGCATCCAAGCTTGATAGGCCCTGACAGATGAACCTTAGGATTAAAGGGTGGGTCCAGTTCTGTGCATGCTGCGTCTCACCTAAAAAATCCATTACGCGGGCTCGAGGGTGATATCCACATTTGTAAAGCCCTATAGCGATGGGTGAGGGTCAAAACGGCAGGTGAAAGGTGCACTGGAAGCTGCAGACCCAACCCTGCGTGCAGGCGGTTCAGGACATTGGTCGCTAGAGACTGACCCCGGAGATGACAGTCTCTTTCGGCAGCATCCTGAATGACCAAGCAGCCTTTTTCAAGGAGAGCACTGCTTGCTCCACATGGAGAGGGGCCTAGAAAAGGTGGCCTAACCAAAGCTCATCTCCCCCTTCACCCGGTTGGTTAACCACAGCCAATGGGCATCTTCTTCTAATGAGGTCACACAAAGATCAAAGACAAAGGCACACACCTGCCTTCAAAGGTGTACCTAAATTGACTTTCACATGCTGAAACATCAGAACCATCCTTGATACTGTGGATAGTGGACGTCCTGAGTGTCACTCTGCCCTAATTGCCCACGAACTATCACGTCTCAACATCGACATTGCTGCTGTCAGTGAACTTTGTCTCCATGAGGAAAGCAGCCTTAGAGAACATGGTGCCAGCTACACATTCTTTTGGCCAGGTAAGCCCAGAACCGAGAGGCATCTTTCAGGAGTTGACTTCATGACTAAAAACTCCATCGTTCCTAAGCTTGAAAATCTGCAGACAGGTCATTCTGATCGCATTATCTTCATACACCTTCCACTACAAAACAAGCAACATGTTGTCCTCTTTAGCATATATGCCTCAACTCTCTAAGCTGATCCTGCCTAAAAAGATAAATTTTACACTGACCTGCACCACCTTACCCAAAAGGAATGATAATATTGTACTACCAAAATGTCTCTTTCTCTTCAGCACTTTCACGAGGCCACAGTGCCTTTTGTACTTTCTTTCATGACACTTTCATAGCATGGTGTGGAGATGCTGTATTTACATAATGCCTGAGCATGAGCTTTAAATTGTCCTTCAGAAAGGAAGAGGCAGAGGAAGAGACAGAGGAGGGGGAGACCTGGAGGACCACAGCTCTTTCTATGAGGTTAGCAAACCTGGTGTTCTCCTTCCATGCTGCTCTGAGGGTACAACTATCATTATCTTCACATAGCTTTGAGCCCAGCACAAAGATGACACTCTTATCCCTAGTTTGCTAGTGGAACCACTTAGAGCCAGGAGTGGGAAAGAAGGAGGGATCTGCAGCAGAGGTGGTAGAACCTCTGCATTGTCAGCTGCAGACCCTTACGAACAAGAGGGTTAGTGCAGTGCTGGGAAGCCAAACCTCAAAGGGAGACTGAGAAGGCAAAAACGATGGGCTTAACTGCTATCACGCCTGGCTCATAAGGTTTTTTTTCCTTTCTATTGTACCCTGAGATCACTGAAATACCTGCTGGCAGCCATTTCCTCCTCTGTGTCTAACAGAGAAGACACACTGCTCTTTTGTGGTGACTTGGCTTTTGTTTATTCTCAGGTTTTGTGCTCTCCAAATCCAAAGTAAAGGCCTGTCTTATTCTTAAATAATCACCTTATTCTTTCCTTGTTGAATATCTTACTACAGGCAGAAGAAGTTCTTCATGAATTGGTTAAAAGCATCCTGGCAGTGAAATACAGTTTTGTTTTGCTTTGCTTTCTTCAAACAAAGTGTTTGAGGTTTTGTGTGTTATGCTTGCAGATATAAATAAAGATACAGACCATCCTGTAAAATTAAGACAGGGATTTGAAGTCATACTACTCGCAAGTATCATAATCTCTTATGATAATGTCTAAGGAAGAAAAAAGAAGTAAACAGAAAGAGGAAATGCATGGTTACTGTATAGTTTATCATCCTATGTCCATAAGTAATCCTACTGAATTATAGTAAGGTACCACTCAATAGGAGTAAGTGTAGGGAAGTCTTGAATGAGTGGTGGAAGGGTGCAGACATGCAAGACAGAGTGGTCTGTATTTAATCAATAGGTAGAAGCTGTGAAGTGGATCCCCAGAAAAAAGGGATTTTGTTTGTTGTTTTGTCACAGTAAGTGATTTTAATCTAAAGACTGTCTTACTATCCTTGTAATGAGTGGTCAGTACCAGTGGTCAGAGCTTTCATTATCAGATATACCTCCTGTCTATTGTTTCAAGAGAGAGACTACCTAATCACACAGCGACTAACTTGTTATCATTTTCCCACAATGTTAACTTTAACTTTTGACAGTATTTTGGTGGCTTTGGGATTATTTCTGCTCTGCCTCTGGAAGAGGCACAATGACAGAAAACACAAGTATGTATTACAGAGCTCACCAATCTCTGTGTAACTTTCAGATCAGAAGGGAACAGTTATCTCAAGAGAATATCAATCTAACTTGAAGCCTGTATCTCCTGAGAACCCCTGCCTGCTGCCTCTTTCCAAGATGAGATGGAAGCTGCATCCTGATATACAGGTGCAAGGACAATGTTGTTTACAGTCCTTGCTCCACCTTGCCACTTCATCAGACTGAATAAGCACTGACTTTCTCCACTGTAATCCTGCCTAAAGTGACCACCTCCTCCCATCTCCTCCTCCCTTGGTGCTGGACTCAGAAAAAAATATTTCATGAGTCCTCATTCTCCTCACTGTCTATAGGTTAATGTGGATAACCTGATATGCACATGACACTCAGCAGAGCTGTTCATTAGGATGCTTATGGGCAGGCAGTGTAGGAGACACCTATGCAGTGTCGTTCTACCATCTTGAATGTGGGCCTGTTTTATTGTTTCTGTTTAGAACAAAGCAATATATCCTCCCTGATTTCCTGTCCTGTCTCTCCCCGTCCATTCAACTCATCAGCATGTACATTAGAAGTAAATCTATTAATGCCCCGCTCTCATGCCAGTTTAAGTCTTGCTGCTCCTGCTAGCCTAGCCATCCCCCAGGAGGAGGGTTTGTTTCATGTAAGTGATAGCTGCCATGTTTGCCAGTGTCACCGGGTTTACCTACTTCCTGAAGATAAACAAGGTGGCTCACACCACAACCTGAGAGGTCCCAGAATCACAGACAGATTCCAAAGCCCTGTGGCTTTTCACAGGACAGCTCTGCTGGGGCTGGGGTGTTCACTTAACATCTATGCATTTTTCAGTAGCCAGAATCACTATCAGCAAGTGGTCAGATTGTCCAAGACTTCTGGCTTCATTTACTTTTTTCAATAAAGCACTTCAAATGCTACTGTAACAGAGCTTTTCTGCATTTATTTAATTCCTTCTAAGGCAAAGAGCCGCAGTGTTTATCTCTCCTCACTGCCGAATAGAATCCAGGGATGTTACAAGTGCCTGAAAGGCATTTTCCCATTTAAGTTGTTCAACACAGATCTTCTGCATGTGGTGTCTAGATGGCTCACAGAAAGGAAGTCCTATGTATCTTATCTGTAGGATTTTTCATGCTTTTTCAAAACATGTGTCATAGATTTCTTCTGAAATCACTACTATGGGCCAAAATGAGAAGGTGCAATTGGTTTGCTCAGGGAACAAGAGAACAAATGCTGATCTGTTGTTTGTCTCACATGCTGTATGGATTTCAGACCTATATGAAACAAAGTAGGAGTTTGCAGAACTGTTTCTCACGGTGCTGATAGCTGTGCTGACACAAGCTGTCATCAGAGCTGACCTTTCCAGGTGGCAGCTTCAAGCACTGTCTATGAACCATGGAGACCACATACTTTTTACTCACCCAGATGTTTTTTTTTCCTAGCATCACGCTCAAGTTCACTAGAGAAAGTCATTGCAGGGTTAGCTGATCTGCATCCACGTTTTCAGATCTGGCAAACAGGTGTCCATCTGCAAAGCATTCAATTATCAGTTTATGTATCAAGCTTAAGTGTCAGTTCATGTATTAAGCTTACTGACTCATTTTCAGAGCAGTACATTGTCCGGATTCATTGGTAATCCTTACTAGACTTTTAATTTCTTTGTGTCTTTCAGTCCTGTTCTTTTTTTGTCCATTTTTTCATTTCTCTTGCCTAGATCCTGTGATTCTGCAATTCCTTAAGGATATTTTTCCCATGCTATTGGTTCCTTTAGCAGCTTTTATTTGAGAAACTTGTGATTTATTTTTTTTTTAATAAACTTTTAGAGTTCTCTTCTCTCACCAAAACATAAACAACCTTCTAGTGGAAGTTCAAATACATTGACAATGTTCAATGGCACAAAAAGTATGAAATTATTGAAAGAAAAAATAAAATGGAACCGCTCCATAAGAAATGCATGTCTTTTAAAAGACACTAGACCACTGCTATACACTTACTAGAGGGAAACTTAGACCTTCCTTCAAATGGAAATAATTCCTTTCTGGTGAAAAATTATATTTTTTCCTAATGGTATGGTTTTGTTTTCAGTAGAAATAGAAGCAACAGTAAACATCTATCAAAAACAGTTTAATTAAAATGTTAAATACCCTCCCATAGAGAAATCTTCTTTCCCAGCAATAAAACCTCACTACAGAGTTAATTATTAAAAGTAATATATTTGCTTCTCTATGTCTGTATATAAGAGATTAACATATTAATGGGAATGTAATTATGTATTATAAAACTCCTTTTTATTTGCACTGGGTTTCAAGATGCAAAATTTCAATGTCATCTGATATTTTTCTTCCTTTATAACCTCAAGCGTACAGGGCACATCTTTTATGATTTTGATTATCATGGTAAAATAGGAGTTTTGAATGTCACAAAAAGAAAATTTTCCTATTCCTTCAATTTCTCTAAAGGTGTTGAGTTCATCTTTTTGAATACTTACAGTGTGTTTTCTTGTCAGTCGTGTTCCATAAATATTTGTTTACTGGCAAACTAGCTGAGAACGTGAAACTTTTTCCTTTCCCATTAGAGATGTAAAGCTTATTCCCCCCTTTATCCATAAGAATCTGCCAGCAGGTGTGCTATGAGTTTTGTGGTCTCAGTTAACACCACCCAAAACGTGTCCACAGTACCAAAACCAACCCACACAAGCCATAGCACTCATGTCACAGCTACACAAAAACTGGTTCATTTTGATACAATGGCCTGATGCTTAATAGTGATAATATCCCTGGAATACAGTGTGAAGGTTAGTGTGCAGCTTTCCTTGCTGATACATCTCTTCCATGGTGAGGCAGGAGAGTCAATGAGCTGCCACCTCTGGTCAGCACAGCTGTGCAGGGGAGATGTCCACAGCACCAGGACATTCAGACTTGGGCTGGCAAAACGGTTTTGGACTGTGGTCTCGTGTGAAAACCAGAGATCACTGACCAGCAAACAAGTGGTGTATTATCTCTACGGAGGAGCTGCTGGTTGCCTGATGTAATGAACTACTAGCTTGCAGGCAAAAAATTGATAATTAGAGGCTCTGTGTGCAGAAGTAGTTGACCCCAGTTGCTGCTGAGTTCTGGGCTCAGGCGGATCAGGGAGCTGATTAATTATTTTTTCCAAGAGAGGTAGAGGTTCTCATTTCTGCATGTTGTACAGAATCTGCAGGAATCTAGTGGAATCTCTTCACCAGTTGTCATGCCAGGCCTTTGGAAATGACAGCCAGAGGTCTGCTCATGTTTAGCCTGCAGCTCCAATTATCCTAAGCTGCAGCTCCAAAGTATTGACCACATCCACAAGTTGTCGCTGTCTCTGGATGGTCTTTGGTGGGATGAGTCTTAACATTCACACTTTCCAGGTCATCTTACTCGTGTTTTTTGGATTTCTGGTGGCTGGAGGAAGACAACAGAACAGTACTACCGACAAATTATTTGATAGTCATAATGACAGTAATTTATTGCATTAAAAATATAATATTTTCAGCAATCAACTATTGAGCTAAGAGCATCTCCACTCAGAAAAAGCCGATGTGAAATTTCAAAAGAAATTTTTAAGATTCAGTAGTAATATAAAAGCACAGGTAACTCTTTAACATATGTCTGAATATTTTGGAGGAAAGATTCCTCTTCATTCTTAAAGAAATTTTAGGTGCAGTCTCTTCTAACAAAGTTCTGGTGTCGTTCTCCTTCCCTTCTTGTTCATTTTCCTCTCTAAATATTCCACTTTTTTCTCTAGATCTGCAATAATATGTTATTTCATAAAAGTCTTATCTCTGGTTGTATATCCTTCTTTTCTTTCCTGGTAAACCCCTTAGGGTGTGCTATTCCTGCAAAGATAGAAGAATTGAACAAGAACAGCGTATTCTTATTCAGTGAAAGGAACTTGTTACTCTGTTCTGTGAAGGTGGATTTTCTTTTTTCTTACTCTAAGAAAATTTTTAGAGCCTGAGTGCTTCAGCTGGGGAGGGTCAAATCCATTGGAACAAAATGCAGCAAGCCATCACTTCTGTGTGCAACATTTCTCTCCTCTACCCATTCCACTCATCCTTCCAGTCTGGGTTTAATCCACTCATCCCACTAATTCTGAAATGATTTCAGAACTTTCCTGAAGTTTGAGCAGTTATTTTCCTCCATGATCTTGCATTACTTCTGCATGCCTTCTGTTTTCCATTTCAGAAGGAGATCTCTCTCATCTCTTTAAAACCATTTCTTAAGAAAACTCTTTTTTTTTTTTCTCTCCTGGGAGTTCCAGGGTAGCCCATCCACCTCCCTCTAGATGAACTGATCTCCAAGTGAAGAAAGAGCATGATGGATGGATTCAGCCATAGGAGGAGCCAAGGAACCACTTGCATGCCACACAAGTGGGTTTGCATGCCACACAAGTGGGTCTGCATGCCTGGCGGGGCAATACTGAATCAACAGGATTGAGTGATACATGTAAGGCTACAGCCCTTGTCACAGTAAACCTGAGCTTTCAGGGTAAACATATATTTTAAACATAAATCTTCATACGTCGTGGGAAATCCTGTCAAAGGGTCCAAATTTGGTTTTACATAGAATGAGAGCAATAGTTTAAATACTTAGAAGAAGGGGATCAGAGGGGTGAGCAAGTAAGTGCATAACACACATGGAACAAGCCATGAATTTGGGCAAAAGGCAAGCAGGAGGAAATCACAAGAAGCATATGCACTCTCTTAGTCAAAACTTCATCTCAGTCAATAGGAAAGACAGTTCCTCTGATGCAAGACAGCTTTGGAGCCAATCCAAACATCCTCAAATTTGAGTTTAGCAGGGCAAAGAAAATATGGAAAACAGAAGATAGACTAGTGTGAAGGGATTAAAATGAAACAGGATATGCAGTGCAAACAATTCCCGCTGGGACCCCTATCCCACAATGGGAGAGAAGCCTTAGAGGCAAACACTGAGTTTCTGGTCTGCCCCATAGTACAGATATTCTTTTGTAACTTTATCTTCAAGGAAAACAGTTGCTCTAAGCACTCTGCTGGGTGCCATAACATCTCTTCCCCCCACCTCAGAGGTAGGATCACTGAAGTGTCCCACCAGAACACTGACAGACAGGGGCTGCAGCACTCAGCTTTCACCAGATGACCATCTCTTCTCATATTTGGCCGCCCTTTTATTGTAGAGTATGCAAATGTCTGGGTACATCTCTCATCATGCAGGGATCCTGGATCCTACTCTTTGTCTCAGTTCTTTCAGACCTTACTTGTTGTACCTGAGAATTTCCCTGGTATTAGTGCCTTACTTCAGTGGAGCAGAAGTTCGTGGTGTGACAGAGATACTGGAAAAGGGAAGTCTGCTAAAGGTGGTTTCATTTTCAACACTGCATTGCCCAGACTCTTCAACAACATTAGTGGTACCCAAAGTAACCTTGGTCACTGGAGCCAGTCTTTTCTTTTGGTTGAATTTGCCTCAGATGGGAATTCATTAAGAGTGGAGGGAGTACAGCTAGAAGGTTGTAGGGAGGATGGAGACAGTCATGCAACTCTGAACTAAATTCAAATATCAGGTGGCTTTGGTATCATGCCAAAGCAGTCCGTTAGACCTGTCAGTCAGAAACACACATGAATTTTTAGGGGAAAGAGGGAGCCATTGGCAGTTCAAAAGAAGCCTTGTATTTCAAAATTAACTCTCTTCATGAAAGTGATTGCTCTAAGATCCCCCTCAGGTGCAATAACTTCCCATTTCTCTCTCCTGAAAACAGTCATATTAATAGAACTCATCATTGAATTGAGCATCCAACCTTCCTCACTGAATTATCACTTCTTTAATCTGCTTTATTATTTTAATGGGGGGGTATTAAAAACATTTTTAAATTATGCATACACACAGCCTTCACAGAGTTACACAGATCTTTACTGTGTATTTTTAAAAATCTTCCTGCTATGGGGGAAGGTGCTCTACTTATTTGCATTTTTGACTATGATTCAGTGTGGTACAATCACAATTTTTCTCTCATGGTGACTCCTTTGAACTACCCAAATCTCTTTACAGCTTTTGTCCAGGCACCAAAGACCCATTGGTCCTTGAATCCATGTAAAACTATAGCTACCTTTTAGATCTTAAGGGTATGCTTTCTGCGGGAAGATGACCAGGCTCCTCCAAGATGCAAGGCTCACTGGCCACATCTGCTCCCTTTGCCTTTCATGAGGAGTTTGGAGAACAGCATCAGGTGGTGTCTTTGAGGGCCAATTAAAACCCATATCAAGGTTCACTTTCTTTCTCCCTCCAGCTTCAAAGGACAAGTCACCCACCCTTCCAATGCCTTTCCACAAACTGTCCTGGGCAGCAGAGGGGGTGGCATGTGAGAAGTTCCCCCTTCTGCTCCAAAAGATTTGTTTCTCTTCCCTTTGATGCTACAGTCAAAAATATATCATTCTGGATGGATAAAATTTCTTCTGGTGGCAAACAAAATAATGTCAATAAATACTTGAGAGGCCCTATGGTGAATAATTAGTATTCCAAACATGAAATTAATTTGTCCTGTGAATATAGGAACATTGTAATTTGGTTCACTTTTATTTTATTGTCAAATACATTTCATTTTCTACATGATTTTATGGTTGGATAGCATTCATTAGAAATTTTCCCCAAACTACCTCTATTAAATGAAAGAGTGGGGGTAAGATCCTTTCTATTCTTTTCACTGCAAATGTTGTGCTGGCTTTTCTCCTGCAAATGAGCCTTAACTCTAATCTATCCACACAGAGTGCTTGGTTCTGTAGCCTTAGATTTTTTTTTCCTAAAGTTTCATTTTAATTTTCACTGCTGAAGAAGATATTTCTCTAAAGATATTCAAATAAAGACTTAACAAAAAAATAAAAAAGAAAAGATAAAGACTAGCCAAGGCTGTTCAACTATGCAGTGAATAGACAGTCACTCTTCTTTTATGTCAGATTTTCAAAACTTCCTTGAAGCCAGTTTTAATCAATTTTTTGCATTGTCCCTGTCTAAAATACAGGGTAGTCTTTGAAAAGAAAATGTGCAGAGACTTCTATTTTAGAGGAGCTACATAGGCAAGAAAGTACCAAGAGTCAGACACCCCTCAAATGCTCAGTCATGACTTTGTTGAGCCAACTTCCTCCATAGTGAGACAGACAGTAAGAGTACATCACTTTTCTACAGGAAGGATGAGAAGTGCTGTGGAAGACATCTTAAAGCCCCCTGTGCAGGTGAGGTGTCTCGGCAACATGTCTTTATCATCAACCCCTCTTCAGCTATCATTTTCTGTCAAGACAAAGATCATCCCTTCAATTTGTGTATCTCTTAATTCATTTTCATGCACTGTTTTAATTTTTGGGGGCTTGTTCTTTTGTTTATTTGCTTGCTTTCTTTAACTATCAAAAAGTCTCCTATTAACAATATATTAGTAATTTACTCTTCAATCTCTTACCAGAAAAGGGAGAAAACATTCTATACACACAAGGTGCAGTGCCCAACAAATAAATAAATAAATAAATGAAAAGTGACTGCGTCAACCATTTCTGAAAGTGCCTTAAAGGCATTTGCAATTCCTTGTTGCTCCTCTGCCTGAGCCAGGCAGCCTGAAGTGCAGCCCTGGCAAAGGCTCAGTGCTCAGCCTACATTCTCAAAGCTAAGGCTTGAGGGGCAGGAGCAGGCAGATACCTGTTCAGAAGTGGGGACAAGGACCCTTGCAGCAGGGGCAGGGATGGCTGTGGAGGGCTGCTGCAGAGTTGTACGCCCCAAGGGGTCTGCCTGAGCAGAGGCGGGTACTGGGCATCCCTGTTAAACAAGGAATCATGACCCTGTAGTTAAAGCAAAATGAGCTTTGTGCTCCGTGATGCAAGTCCTCTGTGACTTTGAGAAAGTCATGTCAGCCAGCAACCATAAATATTTATAGATGTCTCAGATGTATCAGGAGACTTAATGAATTGCAGCCGGGGGTGGGAGCGGTGGTGAAGGAGGCTGCAAGCTGCATACCTCTGGGTTGTGGATTGGGATTTCCAGATGACAAAGTAGTGCAGGAATGGAGTATGGCCATCTTGGCTCCCAATGCAGCTGCCCAGCTCACTTCAAAGTCAGCGTCAGGTAGATGTCAAAATACCTTGAGAGATCTGGGCTTAGTCTGCCTTCCATTTGAGTCCCACAGAACAGCAATTGGATCTGTCTAAGTGTCACAGCAGAGCTGACCTCTCTGGTCAGTCAGACTATGACATGGCTGATGACATGGAAACAGCCAGAACCAGCATCACATGAGACTTATTGGGAAGATCTGTGATCGGTCTGAAATCCCTGGATGTTGGAGTGGATTTTTAGCATATAAGAAGGAAAAAAAAAAAAGTATAGGTGTGCATGTCTGTCCATGAATTGCTTAGTTCATATTTTGTGTATTTGTGTCCCTGGCAAGAAACAAGAGTGGTTCATAATGCCAGCTAAACTTCTTTTCTTCACTAACTCACTGAAACTCAAGGTCTTTCTTCAAAATAAATGTTTGCTTATTTACAATCAAACATATAGAAAAAAGATATAGCTGACAAGTGAAATGTTATTCTGCCTCACTTAAAGACTTCCTATTCCAGAGAAAGTGAATGACTTCAGTTACAGGTCACATGACAAGTAGCAAAACAAAAGAGGATGAGTTCTTATTTTTCAGGAGAAGACATACAGGACATTGACGCTGAGCATCCAAATGAATCTTTGTCTTTTCCCCAGCCAAATGCTGGCACACTCCGTTCCTTTGCCCCTTGTTGAAATTTGTTGCAGATTTGACACACTCTATAATTAGTGACTATCAACCCCATGGACAAGGAACTGCTTTTTTTGGCCAACATCATAGGGCCTGAAATAGAAATCCTGATAATTAAATGGCATAAACTTATCCTAGGAGGTGGTGAATTTTTCTGCTCTGTGTTCTGAACCACTAAGCACAAAACAGACAAATTCACTGAAAGAAAGATAAATAAACAATAAATAAGTAAAAATAGGTGTTGTTAGGGTTTCTCTTGTTCTGTTATTTTTTATGATTTTTCCAAACCTGAACAATTTTCATGGCATTTTCTGACAGACAAAGAACCCCTTATATTTTACTGGACTGCCTCATTCAGATACTGTCATGTCATGACTTCAAATGTATTTGAAGAGGATGGAAGTTAAAGCTCACAAGTGTTCTCCTAGATTTTTTATTTTTCCAAAAACATGTTCATTAAGTCAGCCTTGCCTTTGGAAAACTCAGCCAGTTATCACTGATCAGTGGACCAAATCTATGCTACACAGAACCATAACATAACTATGAAATGACTCTATGGTATGACTAGAAAAGACAGCAGAGTATTGAGATGTCCTCTGGCTCTCCCCCAAATATAAGGAAAGGCCTCATCTGGAGCTGTGCTGGTGGAAACTTTTCATAATAATTCTTTTTACTCTATAATGACACATCTATAGCTACTGCAGTCTGAAAGCTTATCTGCTCACTATCAATAGCTGACCAGCTCTTGGTGTTAATTCTATCACTGGCAGTAGTTGCAAAAAAACCCCAAAAGCTGCAATGCCTATGGAAATGTGAAGTCTTATTGAGCAAGAAAACCTAGCAATTTATAAAATTTTGTTTATAGGGAGGTATAGTTACAGGTCCCAAGTATATTTGATGGGGCTATAAGTCTGACTTGAACACTGGTAATCTGTCCTATGGACAAAATCTTGAAGTTTACCAAGTCAGCAGGTATTTCAGCCTGCGTGACAGTTGCCTTCTTTTTCACGTAAGGCTAATCTAATTAACCCTGGTGCTGGTTGCTAATTATTTTATGGACCTCCAGTGTATGGGTGAGAGGCAGGGAGAAAGACTCTTCTTGAACAGTTGAAGACAATATTTAAAGAAATAGATCAAATGCGCCAAGGATGAGCTCAGTGACGCACTAAGGTGTTATTTCAGAGATTTGGGGCATTCTTTCAAAGTGTATTGGTGATTTTCAGTAAGATGACTGAGTTTTCTGTGCTTTCAGCCACACATACAAGACAATTTTGTTTAATTTTATGCTTGAATTTTAGTATACCTGTATGTATTTTGACATTTGTATGCTTTGATTTTATTACCATACAGGAGAAAGTGCACTGGAAGAGGCCATTTCCATAAGCCATTTAATAAATCAGCACAGCAAAGGTGGACATTTTAATGACCTATTCGATACACTGAGCCATGAACTTAAACTCATTAGCCGTGTCTCATTATACGTAAAGCAAACACACCAAGTTAAACACCTTGAATGGCAAATATATACATTCATATATTATTAACCAACAGTGTGAAAATACAAAGCTTTTGCAAATCTCTGGAAAAGGAAGGAGGTGGAGCACTAAGGCAATTTTTGTGTTGGGAAGGTCATGGATTTGCAGAGGACTGCATACTGGGAACAAGGCAGGGCTGCCTGTGGGAGAAGAGGGCTCACTGCTCGAGCTGTTTCGCCAAGTAGGTGCAAGCAATGGTAGGAAGCTGTACAGGGTCAGCAGAAGCTGCAAAGCAGCTGTTTTTTCCCTGGATTTTAGTATTCCTTTACAGTGGTCAGGCGACTATGTTTGCACCTCCTACCCTGTCGTGGAGCAGGGAACATTTGGAGTATGTGACAGAAATGTATAATTATCCCCAGCTGCACTACCTAAAGAACATCAAATTAGATTTTCCATTTGAGATAAAAGCCCATATTGTCCCCCAGAATGTCTTTCATGTTGCAATGAAGACAACAGTGCATTAGATCGGAACTTACTTCCAAAGCTCACAAAACTCTCTGCTCAATGAGTCATTTTTTTACAGATATTACAAAGTACAATATGTTTAATAGTTTTCTTCAGCGTTTCAATGAAAGAAACATCCACAGGTATAAAAAAATAAGCAAGCCTCTGTATTTTTTCCTCCTACATGTTTGTCCCTGTTTTGTTTTGGCTGATGTTGTGACTCCTTTTTCTTTAGTCCTCATTCATGTAAGAATTGCGGTAAATAGAGTAACCTGAATTTTATCCTAACATACATAAAGATTGAAGCATTGCTGTCTCCATCTATCTTTTTCTTTGCAGATCAGTAGTTAGAGTAAAATTGATTAGGATCTAGATGTTCAACTCGGTATAAAAGACAGTAATATATTCTTTTTTGTTCTCAAAAATATCTGAAGTTATGGAATAATATTTAATACAAGGTTCTTTTCTGACCTTCCTAAAATGACAAAACACAGACAGATTTCAGCTTATGAATCATATTTTAAATGCTATTTTTGAGGGAAAAAAACCTAAATATTCCATTGTTGTCATTACCAACATTGCCATCACCCACCTCTGAAATGCTTCATGTAACATTTTTCAAAATGCTCCAACAAATAATGTAACTTTTCAGTATTAAAAAAAAAGGAAAAAAAAGATGTTGTAACTGACTTCAGTAAACTTTAAAATAATTCTGCAAGTTAAGAATCCAGTTTGGGGTGGGTCCGCATATCTGAGGTTAGCTCAGTTGATTAGAGTGTGGAGCTAATAATGCCAAACTTGCAGGTACAAACTTGCATGGTCTCAAGAGCTGGACTTGATGAACCTTTTGGGTCCCTTACAACTCAAAATATTCTGTGAGTTGTTCTAATTTTTATTCTGAGTGAATGGCTACTATGTTGTATGTACTTCTAGCGTGAAGGTCTTCGGGTTGCTCCAGGTTTATCAGTTAACCTTCTCCTAGCATTTGTGCCTCAGGAACTAGGTGAAATCACATCTCAGATTAACAATGAATGTACAGTAGCTGTATTTACCAGCACTGGTTTGTTTTATAAGAGAGATTTCAGTTTCATGGTTTAAAAATACTAATAACTTAGCTGAAGAATTTTCAAAAGATTAATCTTAAAACTATTCATTCTTGCTTACAGAAAATTTAAGTAAAGAAGTAACTTTTATACATCTGTTTGGCTGATAATCCGTGTTATGTATACAATGCAAACCATGTCATTCTTATTTGAGAGCTGCATATAAATGCAGGTAATAAGAACTATGCTTTTAATATTTGGAAAGGCTCTGAAATACGTGAAATGGAAAGACAAGGTAAAATTTAGGTGTCTTTTGAGGACTGGACAACAAGGGTTCTTGAGAGCATGTGGGGGTTGAAGTGCTCTAGTAGAAAAGAGAGCATAGTGGATCACTCTTATGCCTGTTGCCCAGAACAAGGCAGCTGCAAGACAGATAAGTGTGAAGAATGACACCTTTTCAAGTGCTCAGACCAGCAAAAAAACAAGTTGTCTATCATCCTCTCAGTCACCTCTGGAGCCTTCATCTGTCTTTTGGGCATCTGACCCAACTGAGATGTCTCCTCATCCCTAGCAGCCCAGCCAGCATCCTTACCTCTCCCTCTTCCCACCTCAGCTCCATAGCAGTGTCTACAGGACACACACACACATTCCATCACTCCTCTGATCCCTTATTGTTTTTCCATGGGTCAGCAGTAATGTCCCTGCGAAATATGAAAGCAGTGCAATGATTTCATAATGGCTGTTGATAAAAACTAATGAACCCTTGCAAGTACTCAGCAACAATAGGCATGGGATATCAATGAGCTGTTTAATGCAATTGAGTTGCTAGACACTTAAAATGCATCCTTTTGCATTCTGGCCCACACCCAGCCTGCCTAAACTAATTTCATTACCTACAGTTGTTCTGCAGCCAGACATCATGTGAATGTTTTTGCATATTAGCCCTGTGTTTGTTTTTGATTAGTTTACATGGCAAAGAAAACCAAGACAGGATGTTTTGTTTACCCAACTTTCATCTACTGCCAGTAGTACATAGAACTGATTGAAATTTGAACAAAGAGATTAAGCAAAGAAAGCAGGGTGGCATATGTTTATGCTGTGATTTTTCCTTTCCTAGCATGTCTGAGATGATTTCTCACCCCCTTCCCACAAACAACACCACGGAGAGCAAAGAAGAGCCCTGGGCTTGGGATGCAGGACTTGTGCCTTAGAAGGGAAAGAAGCAGTTTTGTGGAAGACCAGGGCAAATCAGGAACATCAAGAACAAAACAGACAGGAGGATCTCAAAGGATCAGCATGAGTCCTGGGGATATTTATTATCCATTGCTAGTCCAAGGGTGTTGGTTTTTGCATCTATCACTACGGTATTGGAGTGGTTGCTGTGGAAAATTAACAGCAATGGCAAAGCCACAAAGAGACTAACTGGAGACTCTAGGTCTCCCTTTTTAGGATCCAAGTGCAGTTTAAGGTTGGGTTTGCAAACATGCTATTAGATGGAAAGAGCCAATTAGTTTTTGAGACTGGAAATAATATCTTATTGGGGCAAAAATAAATTTCATAGAGAACTTCCTATTTAATTTTTTTAAAAAATTTCTTTAGCCAAGAAACATTTCTAAAGCAAATATATATTTTGTTTCAAAATATTTCCAACAAATATCAACATAAAACCATTTTGAAAATATCACTTGACTTTCATTCTTCCTGTTCTCTTCCTAGTGAAGACAGTAAAAGAAGTGGTTGAAGTTATTTTCTCTCCTTCTTTGATTTAATTGAAACCTTTCATTATGCTTTTTTTTCATGTACAAAATGAAAAATTACATAATCTGAGGGGAAAGTTTACAAATTAGATTTATTTCCAGAGACCCATGTGATCTTCAGAGCATAGATTGAACAAAGTCACTGCACCCCAATCTGTGTCTGCTTCTGGACCTGTGAATTGGACCTAGCACTCTTTTCCTCAGGGAGGTGGCTGGGAGATGAAGAAAGGCATGGGTCATGCTTCCAGGACGCAAAGTGCTAAGCTGTCATTTTTAATACACATCTTTCAAATGATGTCTTTTTTTTAATTTTTATTTTTCCCCTAACTCTGTTTGGTGGTGATCAGTCTGGGGAGATTGCTGTGCTCTGATGGAGCTCTGCTTTTTCAGGATGCATCTCTATGGCTCCCAAGCTCCATCTGCTAGCTAAGGTTTTCCTTCCATCAGGGATCCTTAGCCAGGGCACAAGCAGCTGAAGAGACCTGGACCTTCTTCACTTCCAGTCTCATAATAGCTCCCAAAGCCTTGCCTGGCAAGAGATCTGTTACATACTGTGTAGCTCTGGGATACATTCCTGGTCTGGGCTCTTTTTCTGTGTTTGTCACTATTTTGCAAACTGCCTCTATCCCTTTTAAGCCTTTGTCATAATGACATTAGGTCTTTGGATGCCTATTTCACTGTGAGCAATTTATTTCCCTCAGCTCCATCCTTTCCATTCTTGCAATTCCTGCAAACTTTTTTCAGCTCTCCTTGAACCCAAGGAAAATCCATCCCTGAATAGCAGAGCGCTTTCAGGGGAATATTTTTTTGATGGATTTGAAAAAACTTTGAGGCTTGCATGATCTTAGTGGCCTTTGAACAGCCATCAATCTCCCACCCGCCACACAACACGATCATTTCCCTGTGTGAAATGCTTAGCCTACCATTTGTGAGGTTTTTATCAATTGAAAGTGAAGCATTCACACTGAATTTTTAAGAAAATGAATGAAGAGTGAAGGGAGACGTGCAGCTGAGCAGCAGCTGATGGTAAGGGGGGCTGCTACCTTCCCCTGTAGATGCAATGTTCAAACACCCTTGCATTTATGCTTGTTGGTCTCTTACAATTAGGATATAAACACGAGCTGCTTAGGCAGCAGTCACATTTCTCTTTAGAGGTCTAGCTCCTGAAGGACTTACTGGAGTTTTATTGAGCGAAAAACCACCCCACGTATTCAACACCAATTGTCTACTCTGGCCCCCACTTTGCACAGAAAAGGACAGACAGTGGTCAACCCTTGCAAAAGGCTGCACTCCTTGGCAGCAGGGTAGGTCCAGTGGCCAGTAAGTGCATGGTGGGCATCCTGTTTTACCTCCTGCTCATCTTTCTTCCTCACGTCTTTGAGAGGAAAATGCAAATCTCTCAATATGTCATGGTAGAGGAGCTTTCAGAGAGGTGACATAATCACTCAACATAACTAATATCCTGTGGAAAACATGTTCATGATGAACTTCTCAGACATTTGGAGAAAATCATTAGAAGAGCCAGTCACTGCAAAGAATCAAACGTGGCTCTGAAACAGGATAACCTATCCTAGCAGCAACTTAGTTATACACTGGAGGAGTGTACAAGAGAAAGGGATAGCTGAGTATTTACAAAGACAAGAGAGTAGCTATCCTTCAATAAAATGGGCTTGACTTCACTGTCCTGGGAAAAACGGTGACAGGCTAGTGTAGACCTGGAAAAACCGACATTCCTAGCAGTAGCTCTGGCTTAAAGGTATTTCAAGCTTCAATTCACAAGCTGTACTCGCTCAGTCTGGGCTGGCTGAGAAAGGCTCTAACCTTCTCCACCTGTGCCCATAGCTCCTGTCAGCTCCCTGCGCTAACCAGAGAGTGAGCAGAAAAGCTCATCAGTTTTTACTTCTCTCAGTAAGACAGATAGCTGTCCACACTTTCATTTCCTCCCCACTTCAGAGTCACAACCCCTAAAACTGTTTGGAGAACATATAACCCAGAGCCTGGCAGCAGATGGCTGTTGACAGGGCATGTGTCAGACTGGGGAGAGGTACTTGAACAGAAAAGGGCATTTTTTCTTTTTCCACAAGGAATAAAATAGTAAATTAAGCATGACTCCAAATAAGATTAAAAAAGCAATGTAAAAAAATCAGTTTGGATGCCTTCAATTTTAAAAAATGCCAAAATTAGAATTTGTGAAGAGAAATTTCTCAACTTTTCGTTTTGTAGGGCTATTTTTAAAAATGGCAGAGCACTCTAAGAAAGAATGAAAGATTAAATAAAAAGGCTAAGTACCTCCAAAAAGATAAAAAAAAAGGGCATAATAATTTTTTTTGTTAGCACCATATTGAGTTAAACAAAAAGAACCCAAACTATGTTTTTATTTTTCCTAGAATATGTCTTCCTCCTTTATTTTTTTTCCACTTCAAACATCAAAGAAATAAAAAACACATAAACACAGTATTCTCTGTCTTGTTCTAGTAGGCCTCTCTTCCTGTTTATTATTTGTCCTTGGAACTGTTCTTCCCACCATCATCAGGATTCTCTGCATCTTGTTTATACAAGCCTCTCAAAACACTTTCTTTATCTAATCTATTTTAAACGTGTTGAAGAACCCTTCATGGCAACATCTCAGTACTGAAATCTAATCTAATCCATCAGCCAAGAGTCTAGTTGCTTTATAAACACTAATGGCCAGATGCTGTTACCCTTTCCACAGACGGAAATCGATTGCACTACTCTACTCTCAATAAAGGTGTCAGAATCTGTCCCCCAACTCATAATATCTAATTCTTATCATCATTTCACAGCTGGGGAAACTGAGATACTGCAAACTAAAGTTGTCCAGGGTCACATAGCAGTTCACCTGAAAATAGAAAACCAGAAGTCCGAGCTGACAGCCTCCAGTTCTCACCAGCAGCAATCAAATCACTGTTCAAGGAATTGGCTTGTGTTTAATGCATGCAATGCATTCAGACTTGTGCCTCCAGTAGTAAAGGCTTAACTGTAAAATAAAAGTCCACAACCATCGTGTTTACTTGTACTAGAATGTAGGTTGCTGGCTGAATAGAAATTTCTTTTTTGAGATCACCGACAACAACAATAAAATAAATTACAGTTGATCAGGTTTGTCCTCGCCCTGATTTACAAGGAGAGTGAAGTTATAAACCAGATTTCAGACTGTGCTGGGCTATATCTCCTGCTCTAGATGTCCACAGGACAAGGCACCACTCAAGGAAAATAATTTCAGTTTGTTTAAAAAGAAATAGCAATGATGAAAGTAATTGATGCTCCAACATGTCCTTCAGCAAATTTGATTTGAAGGAATTTTGCTGGCATATTTTCTGGAGTTTTCTCCTCAATTCAAATGCAACATACACATATGAAATTTAATATTTCTAGGTGCATTTTCATGTGATCAAATTTTTCTTTTTAAGTTGCTTGCTTCACCCCTTATTCCCAACCTGCTGTTGCATCTGTGAGTTATAGAAGGAAACAAAGGAAATACACAGCTGTTCCCAACTTCATATATTGTAGGTACATGGTACCACACATTTAGGGAAGAAAAAAAAATGAAAACATTGCAAAAGCAGATCAATTTTATTATCTCATTTTTTAGACATAAATGAGATTCAGATAACAGGAAGAACTTGTCCACTAGTCACAAAATGTTCCTCTGATTTTGTAGAGTTATGCCCCTTTCCTCCCCATAAGAAGACAACCTTGTAGTTGATGGTTTGAGATGCTAGCTAAAGAGAAAGCACAGCCTGAAGAATGGGATGGGTGAATGGGATGTTTGAACCACAATTCCCATGAGGCATAATTGTAGTAGCATTTCAGAACAGATACACCAGAGTGTAAAAAGCAAAACAACAGACTGTCAGAAGAGCAATACTTACAAAATTTAAGACAAAATAAAATGAAGCAAGCAACCTTAAACAGGGAAGCAAAAAATCCTGATGAGACAAAGATGAAAAATATTGTCATAATCACATTAATGAGCATAATGTCTACAGTGTTACCAAGAGCACGGCTAGACAGTTGACTAAAAGTAGAGAATTTTTCCTTTTCCCAGGTTTGAATATGCTGGGTGTTATCCAGTTTCAACCAAAGGCCATAAAAGCTATATTAGGATATTTCCTGAATTTCAACTACAGTGCCCTCTTAAACAGTTGATCTTACAAGCTCAAGGACAAGTGTCATAGCAGCATGAATGTTGTTTCTTTTCATGGTAGTTGGCCTCTGCCTGACCTGCTCAGAGTACAAGCAGAGATCGTTCACCCTTCCTTTGCACATTGCTCTAAAGTGTACTCTAAGGCAAAAACTAACAAGGGCTCTTGGTTTCATATTTTGGGGGATGAGTCTGAAGAACACTGGAGAATTGGCTCATTGTGATGAAATGGTAAGGTTACTTTCTTTTGCTCTGCATTAGTGGAATATTTAAAAGTAGTTGAACTTGCTGATGTCAAAATCTGCTTTTTTTTTTCTCGATTTGAGTCTTTCAGTCTGTTCACATGGAAAAATCTAGCTGTGTCAGGCCTGAGCATGGGATTCCTAAATGGTATTCAGAAAGGGAAGAGTGAACAAATGAGGGTGGTGGAGCACTGCAGAATAACTAGTACAGAGCCCACTGAAACACATGGATAGCTTTTCAATTACTTCCTTTTTTTTTTTAATTACAAATTATTGCATTAAAAGTTAAGAAGATACCTTTTGCCTTTCTTCTCTAACTTCTTACAGCTAGATAATTTCATCTAGCAAGCCTTGCATCAAATATCTTTCAGAGAGAGAGGTTTTCCAACTGACTCCAGAGAAATTCTTCACTCAGAGTCTGTCCTTACCTGTGTTCTCTGCCACTACCCAAATAATTCTGAGTAAAAGAGTCTGTTGTGAGCAGTTATTACCATCAATAAGCTCAGCTTGTTATAGGAGACAGAGCTATATAAAGGGCTATACTTAAAATGCATTTAATACAAAGAGTGCCATCTTCTAGAATAAAGTGTTCCATCGTTCATACATTCATAGATTCAATAATGCTGTAATTGCTATTCACTGCAAATAAGCTTCTTGAATTCAGTTCATAGCACAGCTGAACTCATGCTGGAGACAATTTTTCTGCAAGCATAGACAACACCACCCCATTAGGAAATACGGTTAAAATCTGTTTGGGGTTATACAGACAAGCTAGAAGGAAAAAAGAAGAGAGAGAAAGAAGATAAGGATCTGTAATTACAAGTGGCAGAAGAACGTGGTTTAATTCATTGGACAGCAATACCAGGAATACCACCAGATATCTGCAGAATGTCTTGTCTGTAAACATTGTCTGAATTAATCACAAGGAGAGACAGCATAATAATTGTATTTTATTAAAGCTGAACAAAATACTATGATATTGTTCTAAATAAATGAGCTAACCGTAATATGATCCATTTCCCTGAGATTTCAGCCATAGCCAAAGTGTCTCATAAATTGTGCTGTAGAAAGAGGCAAATGAAAGGCGAAAACCTGCAGGACCATCACATAGCCTAGTTAGGAAAATGTTTCTTCAGTGGGACCAATCCTTATGTCAGCAGACCTGGTCCACCTCTTTCATTTTTGCTTTCTTTTAGGCTTGTCATTGAACAAATATTGTTCATTTGCTTAGAAAAGGAGTATCTTTTTACTTCAGATTGCCTTTAAGAAATAAAACCTCCTGTCATGTCAATATTTTGTTGTAAAGAGAAGTAAAATACTGCAAGCATTTGAGGAACCATTTCAATACCGGATCAGAAGAGAACAAGCGCACCTATCATTTGAATCGAAGAGTTTAAAGCATGGGAAATGCTGTATGTGCAAATAAATAAAGAAAGGCTAACAGATTTCCAAGATATTTAATTTCTTTTAAGAGATATTGTGAGAAAGTAAGGTATTAACTGGGAGGTTGGTTATGCAGAGGATCTATGATGCAAGTAGCTATAGATATGTAAGGTATAGGCAGAGATATCAATATTCTGAGTGTATGCACCTCTCTGTGTGTGGGTGTAGTATACAGGAATTTACTGAGTTGTTGTCTGAAACCAGCTCAAGTCTGGTGTGTCTTGCTGAAGTAAGTGTTCCTCTACCTTGTTTCTCTGTATCACCCAGGTTATTCAAGCTCTATGTTTCCACAATCTCTACCAAAGACAGTCCTCAGAAACATCAGCCCCTGACATTACAGTCAGTTTTCAGGCCTGTTGCTTCTCAAGGTCTGTAGCCCTTTCCTTATACAACACTTGATTTTGAACCATTTTAAGGACCGTAGAGCATTAGATTTAACACATTATTTCTTCAGTAACACTTCACCTTGTGAAACTCTTAGCAGGCCAAAGCTGTCAAAGTACGGCTGTCAAAGTACATCTCTCTCTGCCTCTTATAAAAGGATGTGCCAAGCAAAGACTGAAGCCTGTTAGGTAGAAAACATATTTTCTATCATGTAATACAGGTACTTTGCATTGCTGTAATCTATGCTGTGAGGCTCTGACTCAAGAGCTTTTGGGTTTTTTTCAAATAGATCTAAAAAAGAAGCAACAATCTTCTCTCATGCTGCACAGGACACTTATACCTTTCAACCACAAGGATTTAGGGGCCTGTTTCTCCTTAGTATGTTGTTTGTGGCTGCTGTGTAAGTTTGCTTGGTTGTCCACATTACACATTTGTTAATAAATAATTAATTGGCCTGCTTTCATCCAGTTGACTGTCTTTTTCCTCTTCTAAACCATTGTGCAAAGTGGCTTGTATCAGCAGACTATGTAGACTATATACCTTTATTAACACTGTGTGTCAATCTATCATCTGGTGTTTTATGGAGACACATAAGGTTTACAAGTGTCATGAGGTCCCTCTCAGGAAGCAGGCTGTGTGGATGCCAAATCTGTCTCATACTGTCCTCCTGACTCAGCCTTCCTTGTTTTACGGTTCCACCAGTAAGAAAGATCCTGTCTTTCTGTGAGACTGATAAGTGTAGTGGTCAGCATAAATAAACATATAAAATCATATTAAGGGTCTGATATTAAGGGTCTGATTCACTTTCAATGACATTGGGCTAAATGAGAAATAAATAGGCTGATATTTATAAAATTGCCCAAGGGAATAAAGACTTATGGAGTGGTCATAGGTTGCATGTATTCACTGATTCTTGTCTAAAATATTGTGCCATTATATTTCATTTGCATGTGTTGCTGTCTAGGCTGGTAAAGAAATAGATAGAAAATACTGCAAGGTGATCATGATGACTTTAAGGATACAGACTGTAAATGGCTTAGGATATAAACAGTATGAAGAAAACCAAATCTGTGTTAATAATCACAACAATTCCAGTAGATTTGACTTGTGTAAGTAACCAGAGCTTCATGCCACCCTCCCTCTTTCTTCAAACATCTCTTTGACAAGGATCCAGTGATCTTTTGTAGAGTGGTGCCCTCATTGCTTTGCATGGAGCAAAGCCTGACTGACAATGGATTCTGTCGCCACTTGCCATCACCCCTAGTCATGCTGTTGAAGTAAATTTGATCTGTCTCTTACTGCAGAGAGATTGCCCAAGAACATGTTGGGAGGAGAAAGATATACTGTACATGTTAGAGCTCAGAAAATTTCCAAGAGTGCTTGCCAGTATCACTCTACACACTAAATTTGTACAAACACAGCAGTTAAGAAGTTGTACTCCAGTTAAAGTGTGGTTTGACAAGATGAACATATTCTGCTGTCTCCTCTTATCTTGTGAATGCTTCATCTCTGAAGGAGAAGAGCAGATATTCTCTTTCTTTCAGATCCAACCCAGCTCCTGTGTTAGAGTTAGCATTCAGAGTACATCAGAACTGAGAAGAAAATGAGTGCCCTTCCTTTGAGGACAGAAGAGTTAGAAGGACCCGTCAGACTCCAGAGTTTAGGGTAATAATAATGAATTTAATGTCAGACAAATATTTTTCAGTCAAATATATACTCCTAGTACAGCCTAAGAGCAATGGAAATATAACTGAGGCCTTATCGACACTTCTGTGTTCACACATGACTTTTCACCCAATTTTTCTTTTATTCAGCACTTCAATATGCAGAAGAACAACACAGCAGCTCTGGGAATTCAGGACTAGTCTTTTCCCAAAACCAGTAGTGGGAATTTTTAAATTTCAGAAGCTGAATGAGGAAAATATCAAGTGTTTAACATCATTTGACTCCTAGGAAACCAATGTCACTGCAAGTGTGGCATCTTAAAAAGAACATCTGATGGTTACATGGTTGCAGATAATTAGCCTTCTGAAAAATAGGGCTATTTTAACTTTTCTAATATTTTGATTACATCCACCCTTCTATTTTTCCCTCTCCTTTCACGTCTCTGAAAAATTACCCATCACGGATCTATGTGTTTTGACTTTCTTGAGACTAATATGAATTTAAAGAAATCTAGGGAGAGTCCTGTCACTCTGTCAGTGACAGAAATGTCTTCATTAACAACTTTGCTGTAACAGCCCCAACAATAACTGTAGTTATAATCCTCTTCATCCTCCTGCAACAACTCTGTTTAAGTTTAGAGTGTCTAAAAACATTGATCACTGCTGTGAAGTGCTTAGTTTCTAAAGTTTGAATTTTTAAAAAAGTAGCTAATCCAAATTGATTTTAATAGAAGTTAGTGCTAAATCCTTTTGGGAGTCTGGACCTAAATGCCTAGGAAGAATCAGTGGTTGTTCACTGATACCAAACAAATATTCCACTTGTTCCTTTGTTTTTCTTTCTCCTTGATCCAATATATTGGAAACTAATTCAAGGCTGTGGTGAAAGAAAGGAGCTTGGCACCTGAGGGGAAGTAGTGCAGGAGCAGCAGTGGCTCTCACAGGAAGGAAATACAAATGTTGCTAATAGGCTGCCAGACAAGCAGAGTCCAGTACCAATAAAAGCACTTATTACAAGACAATCTGAGGGCAACCTTTGCAATTCCCAGGACCTTCAACCTATGCATTGAAAAGAGAGCACATGCCAAGGGTGGATATGAGGCAGGGAATCAAAGTAAGTCCAAACTTTAACATGACTACAAAAAACTATTGCAATTTGTGGTCCCTTCCAGCTGCTAACGTTCCTTGGTACCCTCCAGACATCATGTACTGCTACTGTTTTAGAAAGTTTAGAGTAAGTGTAAGTAAGTGATGGTGGAAAAGTGCCAGACCAGCAGATCCCACCTGTGAATCTGTCTGTGTCATCTCATTGCTTATACTCTTGAGTGGTTGTGTAAATTTCCCTTCACAGGCCTTACTCAAGATGACGATCCAAACATTTGTGGTCGTTGACTCATAGCTTTTGGCAGATGATTGCAAATTTTTAGAAGAGAGATCTTGGCCCAGAGACAAAGGATAAAATGGATTCTGTAGAGCAGTCCCTCCAAACTGATAAAGGTTGCTCTCTGGACCCTGCAGATACACTGGTCTCTTTTAAATTACCCTTCCTTAAAAAAACTGGAGCCATCAAGAAGAAAGGTGGTGTCGAAAGATGGCCATTAAGCATGTACTTTTTGTAAGATGGATTCAGGGAGCAGTCTCTACAGTGGTTTGTTACTCCAGGACATCTGACTGAAAGTCTTTTTGTTGTCATATTCTGATTTGTCAATCTTATATTTTTCTAGTAGGGTTTCTTCAAGTGGATAACTAGTTCTACCATTGGCAATTTTATGTAGAGATTCTGATAATCTGAGTTAAGAAGTTAACTTTCTTTGTGCATGTATTAGAGTATGATGAAGACAGATGATGAAAACCTGTGATCTCCCCAAGATGTCAGATATCCTCTCATGTGAATGAAAGGATGTTTCCAAGGATGTTTAACACAGAGTTACTGAAAAATAATTTGGTACTGAATTTCTAAATGCTCATTCTTCCTCTCTGATGACACAGGAGGTTTACTTTAGGGTTGTAACACACTCATCTCAAATGCTTGCATAGCTGCATGGGGATACCATTTTGACTCAGAGAGTAGGATCAACCACTTTCTGTGGCAGAAGACCGAGGGATAGATTTTCATGGAAAGAATCGTGAAGCACAGCACAGAAGAAGTTATTCACATCTTTCCCCTGGCATAAACATTTTGGAAGTAATCTCCTGAATACATTTCCTGTGCACAGGGAGATGGGAATGGACATTGCCTTGGCCTTTGGCAATTACAATCAGTCATGACAGTATCAGCAATACTCACCTGAAAGTGAGCTTGTCCAAGTTGTGCTGAGATCGCTCGTTGTCAGGATCTCTTTGCATACCTTGCTTCTCTGTCTGGGGGGGGAGCAGAAATCACCAGTACATCAACTGGTACTGCTAATTGTGCATGTTCATTTTTATTTCCACTCTTTGATTTTGAAACCCCATCTGTGAGAGAAGAAGATACATTATCAGTTGATGGCATGTATCCTTCCCACAAGTAGATAAGTGTAAAAATGTTGTTTCAGCCACAAGTTACTATTTTATTTCAAGTCTGTAAGGTCAGAAAAAGTATACCTGTATGTGTGACCTTTGCATTTGACTTCTCTGTTCACTTGTTCCCTGTAATGTGTACCCAGTATCTGGGATTATCAAGGACAGGGATGAGGAGGAGTGCTACAGGCCATTGCTTACTTACACTCTGTAGATCAAGAAAATCTCAGTGACGTTAGACTTACGTGGAACACATGGACCATGAAAAGTAGGACCACCACTTACAACTAGGCCTACATTTTCATGACAAATAACATTTTAATTCAGAAATGACCTATTGGTTTTGATGGAATTAATCGTAAGGTATTGAGTTTGGTTTAAATCAACGGAAAACTTTCTTCTCCCTTTGAAAAAATGAAGGTCAATTCAATTTAAAAAAAAAGCAACTAGAAAACACCAGACCTAATTGTCAAGTGAAACAGTACAGGTACACTCTCATTCCAGGAAAGGGAATTAAACCACTTCTTACTTTGAAAATTAATTCATTTTTCAACTGCAAAGCGAAAGGAAAGTCAATGTAAAACATCTCTACTTATTTCAGAAGTCTTTGCATTGCTCCTAAATTATATTTTTTCAAATATAACTTTTTTCATAAGGAAGACTACAATTAAAGCAGTAGCCTATAATAAATAATTCCTGAGTACCCATGTGCCTCCACTTGATATTGCAAAGTGGCATTTCATTTTATCACATGAAATCTCCATACATGGTATCACATAACATAAATTACTTCTGGCTGTTGTGCACAGGATGAGAAGAAACAGGATTAAAATGTGGGAAGGATGGGTTAAGTAAGGAAAAAATCTAAAATATAAAATCTAAGCAAGATCCTAAACAAAATGCATAAGGAAAAAGCAGTGTCTGTATCCTAACACTTTAAGGACAGTCTAGGCAAACATCTTGTCATGAACAGTTTAAGTAGGTATTAAGTTATCCTTGGGAAAGCAAGTGTAACTTTTTATGTTTTTATAAATTTCCTTCTAAGATGATGGAATTAACAGTTTTAATTGACAGTTCTGTGACTTAATGCACCCCCAAATTCTGGGGAAAGTTACACTCACTAGTAGAGTTGATGGATTGTGCTCATTTAAGAAGTTTACTATTTTCATCTTCTATGGGCACAACAGAAGAGAGCGCTTCTGTGGTATGATGAGTTGAGTCAGTGGTATAGCCTGACCAGAGCTTGGATCACTCAGTTCTGACTATTGTAATAGTTTGTAATTGTAATTATAATAGCTTGTTTGCTATTACATGCATTCTGTCATGAGTTTGTACTTTATTTTTTCTCTTTCACTGGGAATACACAAACTGTTTAATTTAGATGGCAGCAAATTGCTCAAGTGGACCAAATAAATTGTAAGAGCTTTGGAATGAAAAAAAATCTGAATTAGTAATGGGAACCTAAAGCCATGTCTCCCCAGTCCACATCTTGCAATAGACACACAGTCAATAATTTCTCACTCACTGCCAGCCATTTAAGGAAAAGGCAGATAAGTGAAAAGGATCATTGCCAAAAAAAGAGTCCATTCCTTATTGTCACTTATCAAAATCTATTATCTTTTATTTAAGCAATAGTGTATTGGATTTCTTTCACCAGCTAACACCATAACTCAATGGTATACTACAAACATGAAAAGAAACCATTATGTGTATACAGTAGTAAGTTAATTCTAAAACCAGAAGCACTTCTGGCACACAGTGCATGCAAAATGTACTGTTAAAAAGAAATCTATAGGTCTTTCAGTAGGATGAATTTAGATTATTTTATACCAAGCAGTTCAGGTAATAACTGAAGAGGAGAAAGAGTATGTTTTGAGGGCAAATATATGAATTCTGCTTATAAATTTCACACACCTATTGAGTCATGTCAGGAATAGTCCAAGTCATACACCTGAGGAGTCTGTATAAGTCAAAGGCAGCTCTGAATTTACCAGTCAGCAATCTTTCACATAGAGTTGCAAATCGATTGAGCAGTATTCCAGGTTATCACTGAGCTATGAGACACATTTTCTGTCTGAGTCCAAGCTGAGCTATCCTTACAGAATTAATATCTTCACTCTGGGTACATTCATTTGACCATCCAGCTCTTCTTTCCTCATCCAAGAAGAAAAATTGTCTTTCACTATCACAAATCCTGTTCTAACACACACACATATGCATACACATATTTTAGAACAAGAGGAACTCTAGTGTCTGTTTAGTTAATGTAAACATCCTTCAGTTGTTCCTGTAGTGAAAGGAACTAGCCATTCACAGTGTAGAAATGAATGATGTTAAACTCATTTATTTGCATTGCCATTGTATTAAGAGACTCCTGAAAGAAAGTCAGGGCTCTATTGTGCTAGGCAGTGTAGAGTTTTTTAATAAAAGATAGCCCCTACAGCAAATAGCTCACAATCAATAGAGACAAGAGAGGTAAAAGATGGGAGAAAATATGCTTTTATCAAATTCCAGCTTTCAAATGCAATATCCGTTTGGAGTCATCACATGAATGAAATCTAAGATCTGAAAGGCTACTTTTATTACTTGTATCCATAAATATTTATGGCAATTTAACCTTATAATTCCCATGTGCTCAGGGCTTTAATTATGCATTCAGTACAAAGGGAATTCAGCATGCATATCTGAGGGCATAATAGTTTGAGTGATCAATTTTGTATTCCCCTCAAAGAGCTAGAGCATCATTTAACTGAATACTCTGCTTTGTAGCAAAAAGCTGGTAATGTATACAGGGATATATAGCCAGCACATCCTGCTAGAGGCTTGCCATGTCTCTTTTAAACAAGTCTGTTGTACTCTGCTTTCTTCTAGGCTCTAAAATACCACCTGTCACTCCAGACTTGTGACAGCTGCGAGAGTTCTGATGAAATTTTAAAAATAATATTGCATATTATTTTTGAAATTTATGAAATGCTATATATTAAGATGTAAATAAAATATGCTTGAGTCTTTCATTTTGCCTTCTGCTCCTTGACATATTACAGTTTATAGACTCCAGCTCCTCTAGTCTCAAAGACTCAGGGACTGGAAATTTTCTCTTTGTCTACAATGGCTGTGAAGCTTGTGCAATTCTGTGACTCTGGGAACTGAGACTCTCAAGGGCAAATGTAGATTATCAAGAAACCTAAAAGAAAATTGTCCTAACTGCATCACTCAGCAAGTTGCATCTGAATGGCTTCTTTACATCTAGCTGTACAGTTATCAGTTCACAGTTTTAATTTTTCAAGATAGTTATTAATAACTGATTTTTATTCTGAATTTGGTCAATAATTCAGATATTTTCAAAGAAAGATCAGCTTGGATTAGTGAAACCTTTTAAACCTTTAATGGAAATGTAAACTCCCACTCACCAATCTATGTCATTATCTGTGCCAAAGCTGCTATATGTAATTGACTGGGGCAGGATAGCTCATAAAAGTGTTATTCCTCGTTAGTGTCTTGTTAACAGAATGTTGTTTAAGTGTAGCCCTGGTTAATACACTCATATTACAAGGGTTCTGTTTCTTGCAGAAGCACAGCATGTTGCCATATATGCTGTATTCCCATTTCAGATAAAAAGGGAAACCAACACTTTATTTATAGGGCAATAGGCTATGCCAGTAGAATAAAGAAAAGAAATTTCTCTAATCCTCATGGATCACTCCTTTGTTCTAGGCAATTTTTTGTACGGTTAGATACGAGGGTGGACAACAATACAGTGAACTTTTCATGACTGGTGGAACCCAGATGGACCATTTCTGTCACTGAAGTCAGCCAGATTCAGTGACATAAAAATTAACCAAAGAAAGATTTTTCAATACATTGATATTCTCAATGTGTTAAATCAGTGGGAGTGTTGCTTAAATGCTGATTGTGTTACATGGTTTAGAAACAGAGTTAAAACCATTTATACAAGAAACACAAAAATTATGACTGTTTTAAAAATAGAATTCATAAACAAAAAATTTCCTACACTTAGTTGGTTTTTTTTTTGTAGTAAATACTGAAATGTTAGACTTTCACACAGACTAGAATGTTCCATCAGACTTCTATCTGAAGTAATTTCCTTTAAAATTTCCCTTAAAATTTTCATCTGACATAAGATTACTCAAAATTTTCAGATGGCAAAATCAATTTTTCCAATCCAAATGTACTGTTTAGAAATCTATGATTTTCCTTAAAAAGCAGAAAACTCGTTAATAAAAACTCCTAATATATTGAAACAAACTGACTTTAGATCACTAGAATATATATAAATTCCATTTAGCTGCAAAGGAAACAATTCATTATTCTGCAACACTGAGATTCAGGAGCACTTGGGGATGCTACAATTGCTTGTTGTGCTTTAGTAAGCAGGGGGAACATTTTTTTAAAGAACCTAAGTAAAATAGTCTAAGCTGTTTGGGATATGAGCCTTACTATAGAAAATAATTTCATTGTCTTTGACAATGTAACCAGTGGTTTTTCTGTGAACTATCAAGTCTCCCAGACCTCCTTATCTCTTAGGATCTGGGACTTCACTTGAGCTGTGCCAGAGGTAACCTCTACATATCTATGGCAGAGATTAAATATCTCACGAGTGCCAGAAGAAAGCACATACATATGTGTGGTCCCACATCTGTTTGCTGCATCTTACTATGGCTCAAAATGCTCTCAACTCTTCAAATTTATTAGCTGTTTACTTACACAACACCGAAGCTATTACAAGCCTGGTCTTTGATTTCTGTGACTGCATGCAGCTGGGCAAGACAAAAAGATAAAGACTAAAAAAAAGAACACATATAGTACAGCAAAGCCCTGCCCATTTGTTCCAGTGGAAGTCAAAGAGGAGAAAGATAATGTCATATACCTAGATTTCTTTCTCTCTCAGCTCCACAGAGGATCATCTTCCCCAGAAACTCCGCAGCAAGAGCAATGAGAGGGGTAGAGTGTAAGCATAGAGGACAATATAGTTTTTTCACAAAAAAAATATAACAGTCCTGCTGGGCCACCATACTCAGGCCTTCTCAGAAAGCCATTCAATTAATAATAAATGATGTCCATAAACCCAACGAATTTGCTACTTCAGATGTTCCCACTGATTTACATTTGGAACCTCAGTGATAGCTGGTGATCCTGGTAGGTTAACAAAATGGCATATTTTGTGAGGAGCAGCAGTCATGCTCACAGTGCCTATGGGAAACACAGCCGTCATGGCAATAAAATGGTTAGTATACAGAGCAACAGAAGACCATTCACTAATCTGTTTTTAATCCTTTAAGTAATTCCAGTTTGCGGAGGTTAAAGGGATTTGTAGCATGAGACACTAAAGATTTGTAGACATTCAGTTCCCTTTCTTTCTCTGATTTTTATTCTTTTCTCTAATGATAAGATCTTGGCAAAAAGCAGGAGAAACAGGTTCACTGTAATCTCAGTAGGTCTGGTCATTTAGCAAGGCTACTACTCATTATGCAGGGAAATGACAAAGCATGACAGAAATTCAAAGAAAGCCTTGACAATTCTGTCCAAGGAGAGCTAGTAGCAAATGAATATACCCATTTATACATTGTGCCCAACTTGTTGCTGACCCAAGGCCTGTGAGTATCACAAGGATCAATTTACTATATTCATTAGTACAAACAAAGTCTTTTTCCTTAGAAAAAAATAGAAGCTCTTCACAAAGTGGATTAATTTACATCTTAAAGGTGGGTGGGGCGAGGAGGGTGCCATGCATATTTTACTGAGTTTTGTCCTATTAAAATGGATTTATTTTCCAGGAAAATACACTTTAACTGCAGATATGAACATTTCCAGAAGTGTTCCAATACACAGAGAATTAATATATTTCATAAAGTCAAGGTCAGTCTCCAGACAACAACATTATTGAAATCCATTTGGTAAGGAGGAGCTCAGGTCCACAGCTCTGGTAAGCTTAGTATCTTTCATCAGTGGGTTTGCATTATTCTTGTATTTAGGATAGAAAAGACATCCAGAATTGGATTCATCTGGACATTTACAACTTAACTGCTGACTCCAAGGTACCATTATGGTCCAAAGAAAGAAGCAAGCAATTGTAGGACACAATTCATCTTGCCCAAAATAGAAATCTAAAACATGTCAAATAAACCACACTTGTTGTTTTTTACCATGATCTCAAGGGATCTTGAGATGAGCACCAGAAAACAGACAATGCCATCATAAAATCATTAGCTGACCTGCTAGAAAGCAGCTCTGTAAAGAAGGACCTGGGATTCCTGATGGACAGCAGTGTGTCCATGAGACAGCAGTGTGCCCTTGTGGTTAAGAAGGTCAATGGGATCCTGGGATGCATCTGGTAGAGCAGTGTCAACAGGTCGAGGGAGGTGATTCTATCTTTTTATTTAGCCCTGGTGAGGCCACTTCTGGGGTGCTGTGTCCGGTTCTGGGCTCCTCACTACAAGAGAGACATGGAGCTCCTGGAGCAGAGAGCTACAAAGATGATGAGGGGACTGGAGCATCTCTCTTATGAGAACAGGCTGAAGCGTCTGGGCCTGTTCAGCCTCAAGAAGAGACGACCGACGAGGGACCTCATCAATGTCTATAAGAATCTGAAGGAAGAGTGCCAAGAGGATGGAACTAGGCTCCTCTCGGTGGTGCCGAGCAATAGGACAATAGGCAGAAATTGATGCACAGGAAGTTCCACCTGAATATGAGGAGGAACTTCTCTACTGTGCGGCACTGTTAAGTACTGGAACAGATTGCTCAGAGAGGTTGTGGAGTCTCCCTCACTGGAGGCATTCAAGAACCACCTGGATGCAATCCTGTGCAATGTGCTCTAGGATGACCCTGCAGGGACCGGATGACCCACTGTGGTCTCTTCCAACCTTACCCATTCTAGGCTTCTGTGATCTAGAATGGGAACTGTGCTGAAAATAAGGGGAGCAGTTTGGTGAATGTGTGTGTACCTGGACAACAGGAGATCCAGGTTCAAATTTTTGTTTCAGATTCAGTGTAATTTTGGGTTTAAGTTACTCAAAGACAAAAGACACAGACCTTTGACTAATTGGAAGTGGGCATGTTACTTCCCTTTACTTCTTCTGCATTTTCAAAAATAAGCTAAAAGGTCTAACTTTTGTCCTATAGCATTGATCAGAATGCCAACATTTGCAGTGAAGTTGAATTACTGTTGACACTAAAAGTGCTTCTCAATGAAATGCACAAAAGTTCATAGAGACAGGTAGGTTTTATCCGCCAGTGAAACTAAACTATCTCATGAGAGGAACATGAAAACTGTCTAACAATTCTCAGCTACACTCCAGAACAGCGCAGGACAAATTCTAATGAAGTGAACATTTCAGCAGCCCAAATTTAACTCTCTTCTTGTGATTCTCCAGGCTCCTCAGTTTCTAGCTCAGTTCTTACAAAAATCCAGCCTTATAGCAAGTGATCAGTTGCCTTCCAGTTCCACCATATCCTTTTAATAGTCTTCAGAGGTCTTTCCTTTTTTCAGTACATACTCATAGAAATGTGTTTTGGGCATCCACCTCCTCCAATGTAGGGCTCCTCCACAGGCTGTGGGTGGATCTCTGCTCCACCATGGACCTCCCTGGGCTGCAGTGGGACAGCCTGCCTCACCATGACCTTAACCATGGCCACAGGGGAATATCTGCTCTCCTGTCCAGAGCACCTCTTTCCCCTCCTTCATTGGCCTTGGTGTCTGCAGGGCTGTTTCTCTCACGTATTTTCACTCCTCTCTTCTCTGGCTGCAATTAATTCTGAACAATATCTTTTTTTCCTTCCTTAATATGTTAGCACAGAGGCTGATTGGCTAAGCCTTGGCCAGAGGCAGGTCCATCTTAAAGCTGGCTGCTGTTGGCTCCATCAGGCATGGAGGAGGCTTCTCAGAGAAGCCACCCCTACAGACCCTCCCTTGGTAGCAGAACCGTGCCACACAAGTCCAATACAGAACCATATATAGAATATGGAGACATGAATCAAGTAAGACCCTTTTGTTTCAGTAAACTTGGGAATGTATTTAGGAGCACAGCTTATGGTCTCGAATTCTGATAACTCTGGTTTATCAAGCAGGAGCCTCAGCCAGCATTTCAAACAGCAATTTTCAAATAATGTCAAAAAATCACATTCATAAATAATTATCAGAGGATCAAGATCATAAGATTTGATTATTTAACAAGGAATTTACTCAAGAAAAGCCAGGCAGAAACAATGTTTACTTGCTCTTTCTCATTTCCAACTTTCTTTTTCTCCTTCCTCATCTGTGAATTGGTCAAACAAGGAAAGACCCATAACACAGATATATAAACACAGTAAGGTTAATTTATTATGGATCAGGCTTTACTTGCACTAAACATAGTAGTGAGATTCAAACTCCTTAGTCATATACTGCTTCGATGAAAGGTACTTTAATGGCAAAATAAAACAGTAAAGACACTGCGACTATCCTTCATTCTCTCTTGGGGATAGATAAGATCTCTACTAATTTGTGCTCCCTCACTTGAGAGGGCTGGATAGAGTTCACAGGGGTGCAGTAGGTACGATCAGAGGCTTAGAAAGCATGGTTTATGGGAAGCAGTGAGTGAGCTGAGCTCTGTCAAACTAGAGACAAGTAGACTGAGGAGAGACCTGCTAAAAGTCTGGTACAGAGAGAAAAAAAATAATTCTTTTTCAGTCAGAGATAGAAGACAGGTAAAGATATCAGGCTGTAACAAAGGATAGCCTAATTAAACATTTTAAAAGTAAAGATAACAAACTGCTGAAATAAATAGGTTGTCAGGGGAAGTTTTGGAACATCCGTTGATCCTTGAAGTATAGGTTGGTTAAACATCTGTCAAGAATCATTTAGGCAGACCTTCTTCTGCCCATGGAGACCTATCATATTTCTGAATGGCAACTCTATACTTTGAGTCTTAAAATAAAAACAATTTCTAGTTTCTCATAGCTATTTTAAAAATTTTCTTACACCAGATAGCTGGGAAGAGTGGGGCTTGCTGTGAGAATTGGAAGTTTGGATAAAAAGAATATGGCTACTCAAAGAAACTCTGTTCTTCCAGAGACTTCTTCAATCAGCTCTGTTTTAATAATCCTTTCCCTCATCCTATCTTGGCCATGGCAATGAGGAGTCCCTGGAAGCCAGACTGTGGAGCTCCCAGAACCTCAGGTACTGTTCACACACGCATGTGCAGGCACCCAGTCAATCTACCAGAACAGTTTTAATTGAAAAGCAGCTTTATTGCCATCTTCCTCAATTTATTCAGAAATGTGAATATAAACATATGGATGTTGGGACTAATTTTCATTTACACTAATAGCTTTGGTACTGCTTTCTTCCTAAAAGGAAACCTTAACAAGCTGGTAAAGAGAATTTTCTGGTTTTTAATATTGAGAAAGTGGGGGAAATTGGCAATAATGGAAACAGGATGGAGACTATTGAGTACTTTGGTTGGATGTGTTTTTTCACAGTTATGTCTTTCTACTGTTCTAGTGTTATAAGGAACTCAAGATGAGTATTAATGAAGTGTAATTGCACTTTGCAACACTCCACACAAACAGATCTTAAAGGAATCTCACTATGAATGAGAATCTTGCCCACTATAGCTAACCAGTGTGGCTTAATTGTAATGTGGTTACTCAGAAATATTTTAATCTTTTCAAAAATGCAGAGGAATTTACAGTTGAAATAGGATTTTAAACTGTTCTTAGCAGTAAGGCATTAACAGTGTGGAATGAAGAGTCCCTGTGCTGGAAGCTTCCATTTCCTGGGATTTGCAGCTGGGTTTGAGCATCTGTTTCTGAATCTTTTCCCTCTTCCATGTTCCGCCTTTAGGGAAGAAAGACAGTTCTAGCATTAGCTACTAAGGTTTGACTGAAATTGTTGCAACCTGTTCTTTGAGTGTGATCCTGGTCCATTCTAGTAGTTCTCACATTTGTGCTTGAAATCCCTCACTCAGAGGCCAAGTTGGAAAATTATTAATATCATAGAATCATAGAATCATGAAGATTGGAGCAGACCTCTAAGATCATCATGTCCAACTGTTAACCTAGCTTGTCCCCAGGTGCCAAATCCACACATTTTTTAAATAGTTCAGGGATGGTGATTCAACCACTACCCCGGACAGCCTGTTCCAATGTTTGACAACCCTTTCAGAGAATAATTTTTTCCTAATATTCCATCTAAACCTCCTCTGGTACAACATGAGGCCATTTCTTCTTGTCCTGTCTCTAACCTGGGAGAAGAGTCTTATCCCTCCTCCTGTCACTACATCATCCTCTCAGGTAGTTATAGAGAGTGATAAAATCTGCCCTGATCCTCCTTCTCTCCAGGGTAAACAAACCCAGATCCCTCAGCTGCTCCTGCTCCTCATAGGACTTGTGCTCTACATTCCTTCATGAGCTTTGTTGCCCTTCTCTGGAAACACTCCAATACCTCAATGTCTTTCTTTTAGTGAGGGACCCAAAACTGAACACAGTATTTGAGGTGCAGCCTCACCAGTGCTGAGTACAGGGAGACAATCACTGCCCTGGTCCTGCTGGCCACGCTATTTCTGCTGGCAACGCTATGTGCCATCTGGGCACACTGCTGGCTTATGTTCAGTTGCTGCTAACTAGCTGTGAAGGATCAGGTATAAGCATTATTTTGTCTCAAACATTCTGACTGTTGCAACAGGAAATTTGTGATTGGAAGAGAAGGTCCTTTGGAGGTGGGGCAGTGTTGTGAACTCATAGACTTGTGAGTGTTTAGTTGACATAGCAAGTCACTCACCATTCCCCTTTGGATTATGAGGGCTTCATTCTGCTCCCTGCTCTTGTTTTCCAGCTCAGGAGGCAAAAAAGGCATTAAGTGCCTCGGTCTTTTCCTCACCATTGCTCACTATGTTTCCCTTAACATTCAGATGGACATTCTCCTTAGCCTTCCTTTCTTTGCTGATATTTCTGTCTTGACAGAAAAGGAGATAATTTACACACCAGCCTCCACACAAATGAAGAGTTCTTTGCTTGAAATGTGAAAATTCTAATTTGATTTTTTTTATATGTAGGTACATATCCAACAACTCAGATGACTTCTGGATTTTGCCTCAGAGAAGAAAGCTAAGAAAACCAGAGCAGACAATTTATTGGCTAGCCCTAGAGAAAGTTCATTCTCGGAAGTCAAAAGAAACTCTAATAACGCATCTGATTCTCAGTGATTCTTGAAAGTGTTTTACAATCTAAAAAGCATGGGGGGCATGTTCAAAGGCATAAACACGAATCAGGCACCAAGCTTCCATTAAGAGTCATCAAGGGTCTGATACCTGGCTACCATTTGTTCCTTTGAAAATCTCTTCTGCATCAATTACACTTACTTCCACCTCAGAGCTGCAGCACACAGCCAGAGTGGCATAAAATATCCCAAAGAAAATGAGCACCAGTCTGAGTGGAGAAAAGGAGAGCAAAGAGTGATCTATAGAGCTCACACAGCCAGAAAGTGCCTAGCTGACTAGGGTGCAGTCTGGGAACCAGCAGTGTATAAATGGGAAGGAGAAAGCAAGGTGCAGAAATGGAATGAAGGTAATGAAGAGAAAACTGAACCAGAAAGACTTTTGAGCCGAAAATGAATAGTGAGTACCTAATGAGTGACAGTGAGGAAAAGAAAAGAAATGCCGTCAGTGGGAAGAATGGATAGATCATTACAAATGGCTGCAAACATAGTGGGGAGAATCACAAAGCCCTTGCAGGAAAAGGGGTGCAGCCAGGACTTGCTTATGAGCACACACTGTGAGAACTGGATGTTGGACCCAAGCTATGAAAACATGACCAGAAGCAATGACCCTGATCACTATCCTATTACCCCTCCCAGCAAGGGAATGAGGACAGCTGGCTATCTGTGCTGTGATGTCCAGGTGCTAGAGACAGAGCACAGTGCTGGGTGAGGACATGCTCCCCCAGAAGCACCTTTTTCGCTGAACAAGGAAATGTTGCTCCATGTAAAACATTCTTCCTAAGTTCAACCTCTCAACACTGTACTTTGTATCTTGACACTGAAACCACCCCTTTCTTTTAATTTATTCAAGTGTCTTTTTTATTGTTTTTCAACAGCAGCACTGAAGATACAGTAATTGGATATTTTTTATTCCACAAAGATTCTGACACATTTTCCCTTGGTGCCAGAGCCACTCTGTTAAGTGCGAAGGCCCCAGAAGGCTGATGTCTTATGTTTACCTTAAAAAGTAAAATTTCATGTAGAAAGACTGAGAAGAAAAAAATGAGGGTTCAGAAGAAGAGAGAAAGGAGGATGAAAAAGAGGAAGACTGGCAAGATAAGAACAGAGAGAGAGGGAGACTGAGCTCATCACTGTGAATTTTCAGTCTGGTGTTTTCCCTGCACCTCCATGTACACAGCATTTAAATCACCTGCTCTTATTTGGCAATTCCAAAACCATTTTATACTTACTGAATTGTGAGAGAAAAAAAGGCATTTTCCAGAGATGCCTGTCCCAGGGATTCTGTAGAAGGTCAAAAAGGGCATTTCCTCAAAATGCTGAGGCTGCAAGAATCAAATCAAACAACAAAAGTTTATTGCAGAGAAAGAGGAACACATAAAGTGGATCTTTTATAAGTAGAGGACTTCTATTATTTAAAGAGGTTTTTTTCTAAAGGAAAAGGCTGACATATCAGTGGCCTTTTTAGCTAGGCATCCATATGCAGAGTATAGCCCCCAAAGCAATTTATTTTCCATAACACTAATGTAAAACTGTAATAATTCAGTTAATCAATTGAATTAAACAACAAATCTCTCTGAACTAAAGGCTGGAAAAATATTTTTTTATTTTTCTTTTTTGATGATACTTTCAATATAATGATACCTTAATTGTGTAGCAATACTTATTTTACAACAATAACACATGCCTGTCATAGCAATCCAGCTGTGATCAGAATCCAGTACAGAGAATGAGGCAGCCTCTGTATTTAGCCTAAGTCTGAATATATGAAAATAGAGGAAAGATAATCTCCCATCATGCATGTATAATATCTTTTCCTATATGTATTATGCCTACATGCAGAGAACTTTTATTATTTTGACGTCTTTGTATTTTTCTCATGAGAACTGCATCCTCAACCATGCTATGGGATAATCATACCTAACAGAGAAAGTAGATCTAAATCAAGGCAGAATGGTGATACATTTCAACTGAGATTTGGGGGGAAAAAGTGAAATCTAAGGGATGACATTCAATACATTTGTTACAGGATTCAGAAATGTGTCATTGAGATAATAGATAAGGGCTGCTGAGTAGCAGGAAGGCTGAATCAAAAAGCAGGCAGCACTCATGCCATTAGTGTTCAGGCTGTGAGAAAAGAAGAGACAAGCAGTGACCAATTCAAAACTTTTTATAGGCATAGTATAGCAAGTGATTCTGTAAGCAAGGCCTCAGAACGAAGTCACCACTCTAAAGTTCATATAAAGTTATTTTGCAATGCAGGCCAAAAAAAAGTAGAAATTATTGTCTAACAAGATGAGTCATTCCTATACTGCAGTAGAACAAAGTCTTCAGTGAGGACTTTTTATTGTGTCCTTTCGGAGAAGTAGTTGAATTCCACTCAGTTCTCTTTTCTTTCACAAAAGAAGGGATTATGAGAGACCAGAGAATTCAATAATGTAGGTTGGATAAAGAAAGGATGAGGGCCACACCCTATCCAGTACAATATCTGGAGTGAATTGCTGAACTACCAGTCATAAGAGGGCATCTAAAAGGACTTTCCAAGTTGTATGAGAGTTTTGAAGTGATAAAACAGCTGGTTACAAGAGTAGGATCCTGCATGGTTCCCCTAAAAATTAAAAGTAATATTATAAAACCTTAAAATATTGTAACTGAAGTGTTCAAATCTACAATTCTTCATATTCTGTGTAACAAGGGCTGAGTATCTAATGGAAAAGTAGCAGTATGATTCTGCAATATTTTCAGAGAAGCATTCATTCACTATTAAGCCACCTATTTAGTCAGATGGACTAAAATGCGCTTGTATTTTCTTCTAGCGCTGAGTAAAACATACAGCATGTCTGAACATATAAAACAAACCTACGGGACACTACAAATTTTCTGGGAGTCTTATATCTGAAGTACTTGAAACCACTGACTTCACACTTTTTTTTATACAAAACCATATATAATCTCCTTTCTTATTGAAAATCATCAAATCAAAGCTTGTGAAAACAGATGGTAAAACTAAGTGAACCGCTAAAAGCATCAGCTCTGTGCTAGACAGAATAAAATCTCTTTTCATCTTTGTAGATGTTGTTGAAATCTTTAAATAAATAATTAGTACAGATTCTCCTCTCTCTTCCTCTCTCTATGTTTAAGATTTCAGGGAAGTGTAAGCATTTTTTTCATTGTTTCTAAATAGACATTTCCACACAATCCTTACAGATTTGAAGAAACTGTTTATGCAAGGCAGAGGTCCAGCAGTATTTTAGAAGTAGTAGTTGCAAATAAAATCCACTGCAATACAGCAGTGCAACCTTCTGAGGTTATGGTTCCAAGCATAAAAGCATTTCGGAAGCTAGTATTACATTATAAATCATTTATATGGGTACTTCTAATAATATGAAGAGTGGAACAAAAGAAAGAGGAACATATTTCAGAAAGACTCTAATCTGGTTTTACATTAGAGTTACAAGAATAGAAAGCGAATAACCATCTATCTCAAACCCAGAAATGGTAGCACATTGTTTACCATGCTAGGAGAAGTGTGACATGAACTTTGTTGTTTCAAGGCTTGCTTTATTTATTTATTTGGTTCTTTCTTTCTTTATTGTAATAAAGTTAATAGATGCTTAAAAATGTTAATAATTTTAAGTAAAGCTACAGTTGAAAAGGTCTGGGAATCTGCTTGAGATATGCCACACAATAGAGGCTAATGATATACTTAACTAAGATCTCTTTTTCACTCCTCCATGTGTCCCAACATTTTTTTAGTACCAATTAAACCATGTAATTTTCTGGGAATTAGCTACATCCCTTAGGTTCCTCAAAAGTTGTTCATAGGTAGCCTCCAACTACCCCAGAAATAAGAGTGACACAATGACTGGTGGGTTTTCAAATGTATACAAACAGCTATTTCCCCAGACTGGCTCTGCTGGTTGATACAGCTCCTCCATCACAAAAAGTGAACTGGTCAGGGCTGGCAGGGATCCCATTTCCTTAACTGAAGCTGGTAGCCATCACTGAAATCACCCTTGACATAAGCCCCTTGGTTCTCTTGGAAGAGAGAGGAACCAGCTGAGGGTACACGCAGAAAAGGTTCCTCCATGCATATAAATCCTGGACCCAGATTTCCCCTACACTTGCCTGATACCTTAAGGAGGGCTCCTTCTGCCCAGTGTTAAGTTTCTCCTTTCCCCTCCAGAGGCTTCAATAGACTGAGACACTACAGTGAGCCTAATCATCCAACAAAACTTGATGTTTGCCTTTTAAAAAGGCAAACTCAGGTGGAATCCATCCTTTATGTAAACTCCATCTTGGCTGCTTGCCCAGACACCTTATTTTAATTATCCGGGAGTATGAAAACAATAGATTGTCTCCATCACTAAATCTGTTTCATCAGCAAAGGCTTCTCTTAGCTGTGAGTGACTGCAGTTCTCTTTGCTGTGAGGACTCATCATATGAGAAATATTTCACATGTCAACATAACAGCAACCCCATAGTTAAGCTGATGAGACCTGACAGCACCCCAGCACTAAATAGAAGGTGGAATTTGGTGCACTTTTACAGCAGAGAAAAAAGCTTGAGAGGCTGGTTTGACACTGCCATCCTAGGGAGAAAACAGCTGACTCAGAATATCTCTCTCATCTAAAGCCTTAAATAAGTAAGTCTCAAATATCCATGCTATTGACTGACATAGACCATCTTTCTCATTTCTCATGTATTGTGAAGGGATGAGAAATCAAGGTCAAGTCAGATTTAAACCTAAGCTACATCTACAGCATCTTAAACTCCACTGCCCTTTTCAGTTACTCATCTGAAAGATTTCAGATTTCACCTAAAGTTCCTGGAATCCAGATAAGAGAGGGAGACAGCTAATCAACTCATTATGCTTAACAAGAAAGAGATTGAGAGATTTAAGGTGCCCAGTGGCTTCATGGGTATTGCTGTGTGCCAAGTCCCTGGCATTATCATTGCTAGTCTTGACTTCACCTTTGCCTGAATATGCAAGTGTGTTATTTGGGACAGGTTTGGGATATGATGCAGCTAACATATGGGATACTCCATTAAAATGTCCAGTTTCATCAGAGTTATTTCAGACATTCCCAAGCATTTGATTTGGGCTTACAATTCAGACCCCTTTACAACATCTGTTGATGGACATCTGAATACCTCCTCCCCCTGCCTCCCACACACACACTCACTGGAGACAGAGAACAGTACTTGAAGTAAGCAAACAAGGAGGGTGGTCAGTGGTGCAGAACCTCAGCTGGGAGAGGAAGGGCATTCTAAAATAGCAGCACTGTCCAGAGCTGTATTTTTATACACTCTGGTGTGAGACACTGACCCAGATTCAATCATTCTGTCAGTCTTGTCTCAGAGGACAACATTTCTTTTTCCCATCTACACTCTGCACCTCCTCTAGTCTGACTATAGCCTCCTTCAGCATGAATAAGCAGAACCATGCGAGGTACTGTGCACAAGATTCTAGCAGAGATGCGATGGACTAATGCTTTCTGATATTTAATGAAAATATTTCTCCTGGTAGGCAGTTGGTGTTTCACAGTGGTATCACACCTGTATGATCATGACTGACACGATATGATAGCACTCTGTATAGTTGTCATGTATTTAGCCTGTGATTCACTAGCATATGAAATAATTTTTGTTCCCTGTCCCTTTCGTGGAATAAAATCTGACCTATTTGTAGAAATTTGTTTTCTTTTTTCTGTGCTGTAGACAAGCCTGCATCTTATTAAGTGAAGTGAAGTTCCATTTCCACTACTTCAGCCTGACAGCTCTTCCTCATGCTGAAGTTTGGGGACAGAGGGGCTGGAGAGCAGCCAGGCAGAAAGGGACATGGGAGTTTGGATTGACAGGAAGCTGGACATGAGCCAGCAGTGTGCCCAGGTGGCCAAGAAGGCCAATGGTATCCTGGTCTGTATCAGGAACAGTGTGGCCAGCAGGACCAGAGAAGTGACTCTTCCCCTGTACTCAGGACTGGTGAGGTCACACCTCTAATACTGTGTCCAGTTCTGGGCTGCTCAGATCAGGAAGGATATTGAGGTGCTGGAGCAGCTCCAGAGAAGAGCAACGAGGCTGGTGAAGGGACTCGAGCACAAGTCCTGTGAGGAGAGGCTGAGGGAGCTGGGGTTGTTCAGCCTGGAGAAGAGGAGGCTCAGGGGAGACCTCATCACTCTCTACAGTTCCCTGAAAGGAGGTTGTAGCCAGATAGGTGTCGGTCTCTTCTCCCAGGTAACCATCAGTAGGACAAGAGAGCACAGTCTTAAGCTCTGCCAGAGGAAGTTTACGTTGGATATTAGGAATAATTTTTTTACAGAGAGAGTAATCAGTCGTTGGAATGGGCTACCCAGGGAAGTGGTGGATTCACCGTCCCTGGAGGTTTTTAAGATGAGACTGGATGTGGCACTTCGTGCCATGGTCTGGTAACCATGGTGGTGTTGGATCAAGGGTTGGACTTGATGACCTCGGAGGTCTTTTCCAACCCAGTTGATTCTATGATTCTAATTATCCAAATATAGTTAGCCAAAACCAACTTTTGGGATGACAGTCTTTAAGACTCATACCAAGACAAATAGATCTCTGCTGAGCTTTCTGCAAACTTCCCTCCACCTTGATAGCTCTCTTTTATGAATCTCATTCTGTTGTCTCCATTTTAAGCAGTTCTTACGAAGCTCAATCTTTGTACTGAATTCTTCTGTTTACTTGTGACTCCTTAAGAAATGCTTTAATTTGATCCAGATGAATTAGTTCAACATTATTTTCTTTCTTTGTTTGTTTAGAAAACCAATTTCAGAAAAATGAAACTAGCTTAATATACCACAATCTGTTTTTTCCAACCCTATACCATATTTTCTCCCATTTCCATGTTATAGTCATATTTAATCATCTTTCTATTTAAAAGTTATTCTTACAGCATTTCATGCTATTGAGCTCAGATTAACAGTCCACCATTCCTGGGTCACTTTTACTCTTTTTCCTAAATTCACGCACTGAATTTCCATTCACCACTCTCCAAGAATGTAGTGCTCTCTGAAGATGATGGTTAACTGCAGTCTTACTTTTAAATCTTTCAGAAGTCAAAAGGAAATTACCCAATGTCTTCCAACATGAGCTCCTGAAAATATTCAAAGCATTCTGCTGTGTGGGCTTATTTCTATCAGTCCCACTACTTTCCCCATTTTACACCATACCTTGAGCATGCAGTGTTGTTTTACTTTCATCACATATCTGCAAGCACCATTTGCAGGAAACCCAAGGCAATGTGTGGACTGAATGTTAATATTCATCCAGGTCCATATGATAATGGTCCTGGAATGATACCTGCTGATACATCTCTTCTTTAATTTTACAGAGATGTCAGCTGCACACAGATAATTTCAAGCCATTCATAGAGTAGACATTGCTCATGCAAAAACTTTGGAGACTCCTGTCTTACAACAGTGATGCCCCAAAAAAGCAATGGTTTTGTTAGGAACTTCACATGTAATATGGCAAAGCCGCTTCTGAGATATTTAATTTTCTTTTTCCGGAAAGCCTCACCACTACTTTGTCCCACTGTGACTTTATAGGAGTTGATGAATATAAAGACTAATTGTTCAAATATTTCTTGATATACTTTGCAGGGGATTTATCAGATATCCATGCACTTCAACATTCCCCCATGTTAGAGAAGTAAATACAGAGACTGCACTTTTAGAAATTTTGATAAAAATTAACTGACTCTCATGCTTTTTAGAGTTGATTTGAAATTGGGGATTTTTTTTCCCTGTATTTCATTTTATGCTTTTTTTCCATTCCATATAGGTCCATCGGCTCCTATTTCTTTTCGATATTATGGGTTCTCTTGCCCAGTTGCCATCTCTGGCCCCCACTGTATCCTTCAATAAATCTGAATGACCACATTTCAGGTCACTGTGACCTAATTCCAAGTGGATGGAGCAGACTTTTAGCCGAGACATCCTCTACAAGATTGGGAAACTTCTTCCCTTCCCTGGCTCTCCCAAGATGCCTGCCTTAACTGCTAAACTGTTGCTAATGTTCTCAGTGGTGTCTTCATTGCAATTAACAGGCTGAGCAAAGAAAGAAGTAAGATTCATATGTCTGAAAAGCATCAGTTGACCTTTGCTGAACTATCTGTGTTCTTTATTTACCCAGGTAGCTCGTTACTGCAAGAACTCTGGCTATCTCAACAATTCCCCTGAATATGTTCAAATTCAGAGTTCCCCCAAAGACTGGGAAAGTAGTATGTAAGTCTGAAAGGAAAACACTTCTTATCTTTAACTTTCCAGCTAATTATTTTTCCTGAAAACATGAAAGGTTGAAGTTCCTATGCCTTCAAGGTCTTGTCAATGTATGCAAGCTATAACAAGACAGTTCTATACTAATATCAGTATAACTGTCTTTATAAACACTTGGTTAATATGATAATTCCTCCCTTCCTTCCCTACCTTCCTTCCTCCTTTCCTTCCCTCCCTCCCTTTCCTCCTTCCTTCCTTCCTTCCTTCCTCCCTTCTTTCCCTCCTTCCCTTCCCTCCCTCCCTGGAAGTGTTGCAAGCAAGAAAAGGAGATGGGAAAATATATAATATAAACAATATATGCAATATATACAATATATACAAAATATATTTTTTTCTGGAGAAAAAAACATCTGTAAGCATAGCCATCTTATTTACAAAATTTACATAGTATCACTCATACTGGAATGGCAGTCTAAGCCAAACTGTAAATTCCTTTATTTACTTTCAGGAATTTGTATTGACTGCTGTGTGTATACTTTTAGCTTCTTCCTACACCTGCTTGTTCTTTCTGAGCTTGGGACATAGCCCTACCAAAGCAGTAGGAAAACGAGAGGCACCTGACACAGCCCCCACTCTTAGGCAGGGCTATTTTGAGGGAAAACAGATTTTATTTATGAGACTTTCTTTATTTATGAAGTAGATATGTGCAAAATAAGATCAGTTGGAGGAGATGGCTGGAGTAAAATATGAGTGCCCTCTCTTAACCACTCACTCAGCACTGCTGTGGGGCCTTCAAACAACAGCTTGCATACTTCAGCCAAGGTGGTTTGAGAGCTGCCTCAGAAATCAAAGGAACACTTCAGTTAAACACATGCAGGAGCTTCCTCTTGTACGAGGGCAATCAAGTTCTCACTGACTGCTTTGCCCAGGGTGTTCTGACAATTCATTTGAATTCTCTTCAATCAAGAGTAAAATGTGACCATTAACATGCCATGTTTGCCTCACACCTCCACCAACAAGAAATCAGGTGAGCTGTTCACTTGGATGAATAAGTCCCATTTAGACAGAGGTATAGGCAAGGAAATCCTGCAATAACATCCACGTGCACCATCAGTAATTAACAAATGCTGCAAACCATAACCAAAGAAGTGCTAACTAAGTCCCTGACTTTGGCTGTTTCTTGAAACTAAAGGACCTCACATGCACTCATATGACTTTATTGATTCTGATGGTTTCAAAAGGATGCTACAAGAGAACGGTTTGGTTTGGTATCCACTATGTAAAAACACACTCTTACATGTCACGTATGTTTAAAGCTCTTTACAAAGTCATACTGCAAACTCCTTTTTCAGTTACAGAAATAGAGGCACAGGAGTGATTTGCCCAAAGTCATATAGGCAGCTAACAAAGGGCATGGGGTTATACCCACAGCTCCTGACCCAGAGCATAGCACCTCGCTGTATGAAACCTTTGGCCTCTTTTCTTTTGTGCACATGCCTGTAGTTAATGAAATTACCTGCTCTTCATTTGCCAACAACATGCTGATCTCTAGGAAGGAAAGCAGGAGGGATCAGCTTGTGTTTCAACTCTGAAATTTCAAAAGGTAAAATTTGTACACTGGGATTTGTGTATATTCAAAATCTGTTATGCAAACAGTATTAACTTTCATAAATTTTAATTCTAAAATTTTATACCACATACTGGTTTTTTGGGATGTATTTGAATCTGTTTGATCTAAAAATATCCTTAATCTGTGAGGATAATACCGCATGCCAAAAATGTAATGGTAAATAAACCTGAAGAAGTTATTTTCATGATACATTTTTCTTTGCTTTCAAAGACATTTGGAGCTTGAAATGTTTTTGACTTTGGCCCCAGAATGATGTTACATCAGTCCAGCTTGTGACGTCAGTTTCTAATTGACTGTGACACAATGTTTTGCAACCAGCGGACCAAAACATGACTTGTAATGTTCCACTATTTTCTCCTCTTTCTGTTCATTGGTTCCAAAACAATTAGAAAAAATTCATTGATCCTGTAAGAATGGTATTTTCATAATGGATGAGTAATCCTGCTAGATTATACCATATTAAACTAGATCATACTGTATTAAAAAACAAATACATATGACAAGAATTTAATCAAAAAATTCTTCCTCAATGAAAATTCTCCTCTCTTTCAACCAGATCTTTTAATGAGCTTTGTCTTTTCTTGAATTTCTCTTCCGATATATACAAGCAATTTATATTTCATGAAACATTATAGCCAGAAATTAGATCACCAGCTCTTCCAAATGAAACACAAGGGTTTACATTTTTGGAAAACCTGTATTTCATAGGATAATTAACCAGCATATAATAAAAACGTACACAACTTTCAGATGTTTAAGTCAGAGGCAACACCAAAAGGAAAGGCTTTGTTTCTTCAGTTGGCTTTGAAAATTGGAATATATCTTTATGTTTCTTATTGTAACAGACAGTAAAGTAGGAGAGGGTTTTTTTTCTCAGCATAGAAATCTCTGACTAGTAATACTAACTAAAATATAACCAGCATGCCTCCTTTTACCCTAAAACATCACCACCACCACCAAAACCAAAAAAGGGAAAAAAATAATCAAAATCACATGACTGAAAGATTTTGTCTTATGTTGTATGAACTATGACAGAAAAGTCGCGTGGTTTTGTTACAAATAGGGGGATAAAATTCTATTAAACGTTCAATAACTTCTCTTGGAGGACAGATCTTCAACTAGCTCTCTGGGCTCCTTATGTGTATGCTAGGTCCTCTGCCCTTGTCCACATGGCTTCAATGACAGAGTTAAATTTAATGTCTTGTCTCCTTTCTTTGCAAGTTTTTCAAAGCTAATGCCTAGCACTTCTCCTTTCTAGACTCCTCACAAGTTGCAACGTCTTGACTGTGCATGTAAATGAACATGGCAATAACACTTTGCCAATGGTTACGTTGAAATAACTACAAATGGATATAACCTCAGCCATTTAAGAAATTGTATCCCCGTCTCCTCCACCACTACCATACCTGCAGCAGTCACAGCACAGCACCTGGCTAGTGCTACATCTAGCAAGCTCAAGAGAAGATAATAAACCACTTGGTTCACACATATCGCCCTAGTACCTCCCTGGGAATAAGATCTGGCCTGTGATCTACCAGCTGGCTTATACTTTGTGTCTTTTAAAACTTAAAAAGATCAGGTCTTTTTAGGTACCTGGCCCTGCGCAATTTGCATTACTGAAGATTTTAAAAACAGATCTTCTATACCTGCGATTTCTAACCAATCATCAAGAAGTATGTACAGTGAGGTACAAACTACCTTTCTGATAAAGTTAGACTCTAATAACTGAATGAACATAAATGCTGCTATTAAGCCTAGGAGACAGGCTTCTTCAGAAATGTGAACATATCTCAAGCTCAAACATAACTTATTTTGTAATTTATAAAAGTTTTATTTTCAGTTTTTTACTGCTTGTATTTTACTTGCTTTTCTTTCATCTCTGAGTTGCGATATGTGTATATGTGAAGCAGCTTAAAGCCACCAGATGAGGCTTTCTGAAGGGCATATTAAATTTTCCTGAGATCAGGTAGTAGACTCAGAAATGTTCTCTCTAAGATCAGCTCTGCAGTGCCAGAAAGGCTGTGTGAGTGTGTGAGCTTGAAAATATATAACACTGTAGGGAGGAAATCTGCATAAGAAACTGAGTATTCTCTGAAAGAAAGTTCCATGCCCCAGTTACCCCATCGTCAGCAGTATGGATTGCCAAAGCACGTCAGTGTGCTATATGGAGTCTGTACTTGCACTTCACACATTAGCAGAGGCACCGAAACTCACTTCTGCTTAAGTACCTGTGGTGTTTGTGGGACAAACCATAATCTACTTCTCACTTTGACTGTCTCTGAGACTTCTCTGACAGCTCTGAAAACAGATCTTATTCCTAGCATATTAGCAGAGCCAAAAGCAACAGTTAGATCTCACCATTACCTACAGCTAAAGCAATTGTTAAACACAATTCAACTTGGACTTTCAGTCTTCTGGGAAAATGACTTGTTCTTACATCTAGCAGTAACAAGTGCATGGTTCAGAGGCACACAAGAAAAATATGAGCACTGAAAAATGTTCTATCGTGCTAACAAGTTCTACACCTTACTGTCTAGCTGTGTTCCTTGAGAGCATCCCTGTTGTCTCTCAGCATTCATTTGGTCAAGCTAGTAAACACCCTCCTTTCTAGTTTCCTCTCATAAGTTACGTTTGTGATTACTCCAGTCCTCCTTTCTCTGTGGCTGTTCTTACTTCCATGTCTCATGCTTTTACCTGACTGACTGTGCCTGTACACAGGCATACATCTATATATAGCCTCCTAGCTGCCTTGAAAAATGGATGAAAACATTTGCTGACATTTGCTTTTTCCATACTCATATCATATTGATTCTTGACAGAAATTCTAAAAATTAGCATCTATATACAAGTACATTTCTCATTTCTAAAGGATGGTCCTGAGTTTGTAGGAGAATTTCCCATTTGCTCCTTGCACTTTGCATTATTTGCTCATTTCAATTATTTCAGACCTGTTGGTAGGGGTTTTTTTAATTATTTCTGTCAAAGTCCAGCCTTTTTTTCTTCTGCTGTTGCTGTTTAACCTTGTATTATCTGCTCATATTATTAGTACACAAAACTATTACAAAGCTACTAATTAGTGGCCACAAAATCAGTTCCAAGGGAATCTCACTACTCACTGCCTCCAGATGAATGCCTCCTCATCCAGCATAGCCTATTTTAACAGCAGAACATTGATTTAAATATGCACGTCTAATGGCATGGTATCTTCCTGCAGTCAAGTCTTTGGTGTGGTCACAGTAATTAAGACCTCTCAGATACCAAGTACCTCTACAGCCTACAGCACATCATCCAGCAATTTCAGAGCACAGTGAAATACATGAGCTGTGAAGCATCTCTCAGAATACACCATTAATCAGTCTGTACCTGTAAGCATGGTAATATCCTTAATAGTTTGTACTTGCACACAGCAGGGCTGTGTCTGATGCAGCTTCCCCTCACCAGGCCTGATCCTGACCCCCACCCATGGGCTGATGTCTCAGTCTGTCCTTGGTTGGCTCCCATCTCCAAGGAGGTGCCTGATACCCAGGACTGCCCCTGTTGCCCTTGGCTGCTCAGAATTCCTAACTGGAGACCTGGGATATGCTCTGGATGGTGAGGTCCTGCCCTATGACCTCAAGGGACCACCACATCTCCTGTCATCAGGGAATCACTGGTCCTCACAGTGTCCTAGCAACTACTGAAGTTAAGATGCACCTCTTTGGTGTCAACTGCTTTGCCTGTTTCTGTTTCAACATGTGTTGTGTTCGTCCATATGTGTTTTCCACGGGTCTGATATTACATAATCATTTTTATTGCCCACAGTTCTGCATACCACCTAAGCCAGAGTTATGAATGGAACGATCTACATGCTACATTTCATGCCAGCTGGTGTTTGGAAGTGAAAAATTGTATTTTGTTGGAATTAATTCTTTTACTCATTTTATCTGTTCTATATCCATATAAATATGAATATACTACCAGCTTTTCCCATTATCTTTTAGAAATACCACGAACTATTTTGTTTAAAGTTTTATAGTAAGGGAATAGTGAAATCTAAGCAGGGAAGAAATCAGTCATTTAAAAAACAACAAATTGAAGTGTGCATTTAGGTCTGGATGCAAATTGGGTAAAATATCACCATGGTTCATGTGGTACCGGTGAAGGAATTGGAATACTTTCAGTATAAGCCAGACAAGATGTTTTGTGCATGGGGAATGGTATGATTTCACAGCTCCTATGTTAATATAACATAGAGGTCTGTCTAGCAAATAGTCATTGCACACAAACACGAACATCATGTGCTCACAACCACACATTTTCCTGTTTCTGAGGAAATAAAAATGGGAAAATTTTTTGGTCCGGACTAAGTGGCCAATACTGAGACCAAATTTAAAGGTAAAGGATTGAAATTGTCAGGATATAGGATGTACATTCATTTGCACTGAAACCTCTTAAAATCGCATGATTGAATGGTAACATTATGTCCTATTGCCTTTGCATTGTTCAAGTGGAAAAGAGAAAGTTATGTTATAGATAGCCTTGGCTCCATCAGAGAAGGCTGCAAAATAGCCCTGTTCACCTCTGGGGAGGCAGCAAATGAAAGGTTATGTTAGAAACTGTACACCAGTGATAACACATTTTTGGACTTCTTAGTACGTAGATTCTCAACCCAAGTCTAGGATGGAGGTAGGATTTTACCAGGTCAGAGATTAAGGAAATACCACTTCCCTAGGCTGGTCCTGCCATTAACGGAGGGATTTGGAGCCCAATGCTGTGCTAGCAAATTTTACAGGGGGGAGAAGCTGCAATGGCAGGAATTGGGGATGCTAGTCAATCTGTATTTTCACCTACCATGTATGATAGCAAGGCAAGAAAGGAAAAGGAACTCTTCCTGTTTGTATGTTTTTGCTCTGTTTCAGTTCTACAAGTGTGGCAAGCCAACATCCTTTGCAAGCAAGGATCTGCCTCAGGTTTGGTAGTGGATTATTTCCTTTGAAGAGGGAGTCAAAATATACATATATCCATTTGCAAATATAAACTAAAAGCCAATTGCTAGCATGTTCAACAGCACTTTAGACAGCTGCTTCAAATGTGATCCATTCATTAACCAGCAGAAGGAGCATAAAAAACTCTAGAGAATGTTTTATGGTTATCTGACAGGATGAATGTATTGCGGTAGCTGTAAAAGTCCTCAACAAAACTGAGAAAAGTTGGTGGATTCAAGTCAGAACACCCACCTGTTGCTCCAAAATTACCTTTTTTGCTATACCACATATTACATACAGTAACTCTGGTAAATGCCTAGTTAGTGGATGTGCAAGTAAATTTTTGCGGGCATGCAGTAGGATACTACTAAACTTCATTTCTAACTTGTTAAGTGAAATAAAATGGGTGACAGGCAATCCATCCCTTTCTATATGGCAGTTGACTTTGGGGACACGCTCCAATCAAAACCTCAGTCTGAATCCCACCCTTCCTCTGCCCTTCAGAGAGCAGACTCCTTAGACCTTGCAATACCCTCCCAAAGAGGGAAAATAAGCTTTAACTGCCACTGACTGACATAGAGATCAGTCAGTTCACATTACTAATTTCCCAGAGATCTAAAGATGTGAGGGTCAAATCAAAGTCACTGCAATACTGAATGCAGCAGCAGACAATTTTACAAAAATGAGAGTGCTCATACATTTGTTCAGGTTTTTTGCTTCTCAGTCACATCAATAAAACCTTAGACTTCTTTTCTTCCCCCTTTGCTTTTATTTGCTTTCCCCTGTCCCTCATACAGCAGATACAGGTGTTTTGGATACAGATTGTGGGCTGGTTACATAATTATGAACAGGAAAGCTAGCATTATGCTAATATAGTAAAAGTCTATGACACTGTCAGTGTCTCCATGAAACTACTATGGTAAATAAAGTAGTATGGGACTTTTTTATGGACCTCTTTATCTTGATTACTTTTTTCCCTCATCATATTGTCTATATCCTCATAGAGAGAACAGTTGCCTACTATGAAAGAATTCACAAGGCTGGAGGTTTTATTACCATTTGAATAGCCAGAAACATTAAGACATCATTGGTGACAACAGTAACAACTAGTCAAAGCAGGAAGGAAGTAATATTTTTCCATTATCTCTTTCTTTTCATTTAAGTTTTCTGTCTTGAAATGAAAAACGAACAGTTCTTTTCTATCTTGAAAATGTTTCACAGTATTCATTCTTCAGCCTTACTCAAAGACTTATCTAAGGATATACTCCTTAATCCTATATATTTGCTCAAATAAGTAGACCTTCACTGAAATACATGGAATATTATAATTGTATAAAATTAATCTGCCTATCTATATTCAGAATGGAATGTTAAGTGAATAATGTTATTACAGTTGAGTAAGTCAGTACTAGGAAAAAATGTTTCTGATTTATTTTGCTATTTTTCCCAGTCTGAGTATTGGGCAGCCCATTCCTCAAGTTTATTGTTGCTTGATGAAGAATACAACGGGTGAACAAATCTTGAAAGCCAATTCTGCAGCTATTTAACTTTACACTTTTGAGTGGGTTGCTGACAGCTTGTTAAGTTCAGTATCAGAATAAGACTGCAGAGTCCTAGTCTGGAGCTGCTGTTAAGTGACTCATTAAGAACATTTAACAGTGAGAATTTAGACTGTTCTTTAACATTGATTGATATAAAGCATATGATTTTTTTGTTTTAACGAACACAAGTGTATTCCAAAGTCTACAACTCATAATAGCAAATATAAAATTGCTTTCTGAATACATTTTATTTTTAGCAAACCCAATACTATTCACTTGAAGACTTTCCTCTGTAAATTCTCTCAGATACAACTTGCTTGATATGGAAAACCTTGCCTGGGAGAACTTTATCAGAGAAAAAGAACATTAAGCTCTAATTGCCAAGAAGCATTATGGTGATTCAAAGAAGAGTCAGCTTAACATCGTCTCATCAAAAAGTTAATATCTAATTTTTGACTGAAATATTTTGACTAAGAAAAGTAATTTTTTACTTTTTTTTTTTTTTTTTTTTTACTTATCTTCATTTTTTACTTTTCCAAATTATGGGTTTTCCAAGTATAATGTTTTATTAAATTGTTTGCCTAGACAACAGAGTGGCAGAAGGTATTGAGATTTTGATGAAATGCAGAATAATACACAAAGGAAACTTCCCATATAAGCAGAAATAAATTATGATGGTTTCTAAATTAGCTATCATCATTCAGAAAATATTTGACTGCTTCTCTGAAAACACTAGCACAATGATTTGCAATTATCATAAAGGCAAATCTAGCATTCAAAGCTGTTAGGAACTGTATGGGGAACAACATAGAAAATATCTTTGCACTGCTTTCTAAATCTCACATGCTCACATGCTCATGCTCACATCTTGAACAAAATCCAGTTCAATCTATTTGGAAACAGTATGGTGTAGTTTTAAAGTCATAGTAAGGGTGATTAGAAATACAGAACAGATTCCATGTGCATATAGCCTCTAGCTCTTAATTTTGGAAAAAGCAGGACTGAAGGAAGTCACCAAAGAGGTCTACACGATCTTAACTAGCAGACAAGCAGTAGTTCCAAGCTATTTTGAGTGTAAGAACTAGAGGTGCCCCAATGTTTTTAATTAAAAGAGCAACAAATAAAATTGCTTTTACACAACTTACAAATAAATTGTAAAACTCATTATTGCAAGATGTAGAAGTGAGTGAGAGTTTAAACATATTCCAAACAGTTTCAGAAAACTCCCGGGGAAAAATCTGCTGGTGTGGTGTTAAATGTGGTGCAAGTGGTACAACATATCCCATTTGGCAATTGTAAAGAAGGTGGCTAAGGGCAATGAAGAAGAACCACCCTCTCTATTACCCGTTTCTTATGTTCATCCTAAAAAAATTGCAGCTGAATCCTGTAGGAAGGAACATTTGGGGCTTCACAGATTTTTGATGTGACCCAGAATGCCACTTCATAGATCCTTAAGAAATACAGGATCCTTAAGAAATACCTTCAGGGGTTTTTTTTGAAACACAAACTGAATTAATCTCTTCACGACTAGTATACCTGTTATTATAATTCATTCTTATACAATTTTGTGATCTCTATTATGATCACAACTGATCAAAGTACTTCCTATTGCCAAGATTTCCAAACACTGCAGTTGTAAAAACAATAATCTAAAATTCAGCAACAGCCTTGGTGAACACTGTATTTAAAGCTGCTGATAAAACAGGTTTATTAATTATTACACAGGTTTTACAAGAGTTTGGTCCTGGAGCCATCAGCATAGTTCATTACACAAGATATTTTTAATAAATTCAACTGTCTTTGTAGAGTGGGTTTGCATTTCTTAAACATGTTTGGAGTCTGAAAATGGGTAGAATTCCCTAGTTTGTGTGACTGTAAATTTAAGCAATGGCCTGTGATAGTTTTTGCTGTCTCTTCATTCCTTTCATAAGCCAGATTGCTGAAATCAGAAACCTCTGGATACTCTAGTGTTCTATGAGATGTGTTTTGTCTCTTTTCCGTCAGTCAGTGACTGTGAATCAGCTTTTCAGATGGAGTAAACAATACTTCATTGGTATCAGTTATGCTACAAGAGTTTACATCAGCTGGGATTCTGATCTTTCCAATTCAGATGGGAAAGGGAGATTATAGAGACAGGAGTTGTCCCTTAACCTTTTTCAATGAGTTTTTGAAACACTAACGTTGCTATTAACAGAATTTACTATAAGCTTGGTAAAGATGAACTGCAGTCACATCAGCTTCTCCCAGTGCTGACACAGCTTCTCCATGCAAACTTCATTTACGCAGGGCCCAGGGAAACGCAGGCATAAAACAACTGTGACACTCTTCTGCTTTGAATCGCTTCTGTTGCTGTCAAACTGTAAAGAAGAAGAGAAGACTGGAGAAAGCTCAGACAAGAAAATTTTGGCCCACTTTTGCTACAGGCTCTGTTTGTTCAAGTTTCTTCACATAAAGGGTTTCTTTGGAATAGCTTACATGAAGCAGAAAGTTTCCTGAAAGCTGGGATTTGAATTACCCACTGATACAAATATTTTACCCCATGCATACCCTGCAATCACTGGTTTCATAACAGATTTGAAGTCCATTGTACTTTTGCCACAGGGGTTTTACAGGCTTTTGTTGCTCTTCTATACACGAATCATTTTCAAGTCACCAAAACCAGCAAGAAAAATATTCAAACTACTCCCTCTTTCACTTCTCCCTCCCTCCAAAAAAATACCACCAACCCAGTAATTTTGTCCTTCCAAAATATCCAGACCATCAGGGGCTGCAGTTTGGAAATGTGTATGCTTAAAACTTCTCCCAGTGGGAACCATTTTTTCCAAATGTTGAGAGCAGAGGAAAAGCAAATCCTAACCACCTCCTGTTCTCTTCTAGTCCTGAAAAGCAAGGCTAAATACTTGGAGCAGTTTTCCAAAAAGCTGAAAAGTTTCAGATTCTAAGAGTTCCCTAGAATTGTTACTGACATCTTGCATTTGAGGATTTCCAGCCTTTCACATTGAATTAAACATAGTGGGAGCTAAGGGCAGCCAGGAACTCTCTGAAGAAATCTTCAATGGCTAGGAGCTATGGGCTGCATTTACAAAGGTCTCTAGTTGCCTTAAAATGCTGGTGCATGTCTGGCCAGAAGCAAGTAGGCACTCAACAAATCAGGATGTGCGGGAAACCCCTCACAATGTGCCCGTGCATAAGTTTAAAGACTAAAGTTAAAAATCTATTTTCTACCATGGTAACATCCTAATCTTCCCTATGACATGGGGATACTTTTCCCAGATGGTGAAGGGAATGACTGAGGAACTCCTCCTTCAAGGTGCTGAATACCCTTGCTTCCCACTAAAATCTCTTTAGAGAGAGGAAAACTCATCAGGCTTCTCATCAGCAAATGCCAAATTGTGAAAGCAACTGGAGCCAATGTGATCTTTCCTGGAAGAAAAAATTCAGTATTAACTGATTTATAAATTCAAAGCACTACTTAATAATAGATTTATTCACAGTTGACAGTGAGGAATCGTTAGTGGGTAGGGGACAGAAGCATCTGGCAGCAGCTTTTATCTTTACCAAGTCTTTTTGACTCAAATACTGCCAAAATACAGTTCTTTTGCTGGACTGTTAGTGTTTGCAAAATGCAAACAAATGGTTCATTCCATCCACAGGTCTTATGCCTTTCCCTTTTCTAATATTCCTGTGCTCTGCATAGTGAGAACTTGATCTAATAACTTCTTCTCAGATTTGTCCTTTTTTTTTTTGTCCAGACATTGGCATTAGATCCTGCTGTTCTCATCCTCATTTAAAAAGACAAGATTTTCTCTCCTGCAACATTTTTGCATACCCTTTGATCTGGTATAAGCAATGTGAGGAAGAGTAGAGGACAGGAAAACTCATATGCCTGTTGCACCAAATGGCACCACAAATGACCTTTGAATATCCTTACCAGGCCTTATTCAAGAATAAGTGTGTGAAGTGGTGAATACTGTAATACCATAAAGGCTGTCCTCTGCATAACTGCCTGGCTGCCTTGCAACCCCATGCATCTCAGGAGCTGGAGCACAGGCCCAGGATTTCACCATCTTTTCTAGGAGAGGGATCCCAGATATGGTGTAGCAAGGACACAACTGTTAGGAGTTTCTGACTGGATAATCTCAGTGCCAAAAATCTTTTATTTTTTTCCTCTCCCTCTTGCACCCTCTAAATGATGCAAAGAAGGGCTGTTTCGGAAAAAATCCTTTGAAACCTGAGGCAATAAAAATAAGGCTAAGATATGTCAAACAAGAAAAAGAAAGTAAGAGTACACTACATCAACTAGGAAAAAGGGATAGGTACCACTGAAAAATCTCCTCTTTGCTGTATGTTTGGTTTTGTAAAAATAATAATTTAAAATGTGTGCTTTCTCGGTTTTTCACATATACTTATTACAATTCCATATTTTATTCAAAGTTGTCTTTCCACTTTCCATAGGAGTGGCATATTATGTAATACACACACTACATACACAAACACACAAAGATTATGAGGTCAAAGCAACCAAAATTCCAGAAAATACTGGTTAAGGTTTCCTGCACAATTTTAACATGGAACACATTAGGGCATATTTCCAATTTTATTTCCATATATTATCCACAGCTTTACTCATCCAGTTTCTATTTTCTCTTCTTTTCCTTCCCTTACTACTTCTACTTTCAATTTTTCCTTTTTTTCCTTAACATATATTTGATATTTACACCACCTTGCTGTAATAGTCCCTTTAGAATCTCTGTCACCTCCTTCTCATTCTGCCTTTATTGTAACCTTATGGAGAGTATACGTATTTTCTTGTAGTTTGTAGCTAATCCATCCATGTAGTGAATAATAAAAACACAAAAGCAGAGAAAAAAATCAAAACCAGATAGAAATAGTCTCTTGTATTTTTCCTCAAACTGAAAATTATTTTACTCAATTAAAAAATTAGAAAGGAAAAAGAAAGATGTTATTGGCACTCCAGAAAAACTTTTAGGAAAGTTATGGTTTGAATGAAGAGAGATTTGTGGATGGAAACTACCAGGAGACGTTAGTTTTAGTATTTTTGACCAGCATTTCCTTTATAAGACACTCTGCTCAAACTGATTTGAATATAAGAAGCTGAAGATCATCAATCAGATTAAGATGTTTTGGAAGTGAATTTAAGATAGGATATTTTGGGGATATCTATACTGCATTTAGACACATTACCAACATACTCTCTCTGTTTTGGGAAAATATCTTCCCATTCTGTTATATAAAGACTCCTAAGCCTCATAATACTGTATTTTACTTCAAAGGTGTATCCTCCTACCCCTTTTGAATGAGGCTGATTTTGAGACCTATGCTATGTTAGTTCCTATCCATGCAACATATACAGGTAGTATAAAGGCTGAACAGGTGCCAATATTAAGAAATATGTCTCAGATGGGATGGTCTCGACCTACTGTGAATAAATTTTTTATAACTGTTACGAAAAGACTGTGGGTAAGCCCATTAAATAGGCTTTTAAAATTATGACTCAGCTTCTTTAAAGACCATTTTCCAAGAGTGTGTTTTCTCTCTCTTTTTTAGGATCTAAATATTGCCACCCTCTGTTCATCTCCAAAGTAGCATAATCACATTGGAAGGCTTCCCCATACTGTACATCCTCAGGGATCTCACTCCTTATCAGAGGAGGCCAGCACGATGTGTCTTAGAAGGGAAGATGTTCCACAGACTATTCTCCGCTTGGATTCTGTAAGGACTTCTGCTGATGAATAGAATAGAATCACAATAGACTTTGTAATTAAATATTTATTATTATTGTTACTATTTCTTTGGCTAATATTAGCATCCAGAAGCCTGAAATACGTACTTGAAGTTGCACAAGTTCAAAATAAGACTCTGTCTTGGAAAGATTAAGTATGTATGACAAAAATATGGAGAAAGAAGAATGTTTTATTTCATGGGTAAGGAGATGAAACTCTATAAAAATAAATTCAGATTTCTAAGGGTTCTTTGACATCTAAAGACACAAGAGAATTGGTCAAAATTCAATGGTTCATCACAACCACTGACATCCTCTTCCTCTTTAGGTGTCTGCAAAGATTTTAACTACTGTCTGTAAATTTGGGTTCATCTCCCTTAATATTACCCATCCAGAAATGAGTGTGCAGGAGAAGCTCTCTGCCTGTCTTCCTGCTATAGGCTATAAAGACAGACAGATATCTTCATTGGCTGATTCAGACAGTACTGTGTTGTTCAGCAGAAAATGACTCGTGGTTTCCATTATCTATAGAGGTTTGTCAAATATAAAGTAACAGATCACACCTGCAGCCCACAAATTCCAAACTGATGACTCATTTCATAAAAAAAAATTCAGTAGCTTTCCTATGGACACAGTAGCATGGTGACTCCACTCTGCAAAAAAATTGGTTTCAAGAACTCAGACTCCCAGCTTTATAAATCACCAAGAAATTTGTGGTGTCTAAGCTCATGTGGAGACAAAAGAGCAAATAAAGCAGAGGCTGCACTAACCCCTTAGCCACATACGAGGAAAAAGTCCAGTGAAGCATTTGGCTTTAATCTCAATGTGATGCTACCATGTATTTAGTTAGTAATTATAAACCTCAACTGTCAAATGCTCTGGGAAATAGGGTTGGAGGGGCTACTGAATAATCTCTTCTGAACTTCATCTGTGATCCCATGGAAAAAACATGTATTTTCCCATGGGTCATGATCAAAATTTAATCTACAGCTACTTGTAGCTTCTGCTTGGAATTTCATGTAGCTCCTAGTCCAGGTCCTGGGGCTCCTGCTGAGGGCTGCTTGCTCAGTGTCACAGCTTCCTCCAATAGCAGCCTTATCAGCAGAAACTGTGACTGATTTCATTGTAGTTGATGCTGTATGTTTATTTTCTGTAAAGAAGGAGCCATTTATCTTAACCTAGCTCAGTTGAACAATAGGCACCACAATTGCAGTTTGAAGCATATCATGCAAAGAGGATGGAATACTTTGCCTGCATCACAGAGAAGGACCTCTCCTTAAAGATAACTTCAGGTATATCACAAATAACCTGGTTAAAACCATCTTTAAAGGAAGGTCACCACAATCCTTATTGGACAGAACAAATTACTCCAGTGTATTTTTCTCTCAGCTATGATTTTGTGCACTGACCTTTGGAAAGTCTGGTCAAATAGCCTTTAGCAGAAGTTGTAAAGCATGGACAGTGCTTTCATTAGGCAGCTCTTTATAAATTAGCATTACTTATTGGGGGGTATGCAGCCAACAGTACTGAAAAGACATGTGACTTGTTCATCCTGTGTGCAGCATAGCATTCGGTGTAAGTGAAGAGAAGCCTTCCCGCCCCTCTGCAGAGACACAGCTGCCCTTCTGTGCTCTGCTGCAGATGCAAGATGTTGCAGAGTGAGGACCTGTGTGGGATGTTTTAGGGTTCTTTTGGAAGAGACCATGCAGATAGGAGAGGGAGAGATTAGCAGTCATGGACTCTTATGAAACTACTCAGATTTAACCCAGCTAAAGATCTCATTCACTGTCAGATTTTGCACTCTCAAGTCAAAAGCACCTCAGTTCAAGCTTCTTTCAAGTAAAGCGAGCAAGCAACAGTGAAGTTCCTTGTAAACTCCTAGGAGCCTTCAGCATCTCTCCATCATCTCTTCAGCACAGGGAAAATTTACCCCAAGTTTGGCTCTTCAGGTTGTTTTTTCTTCTTTCAGATCACTAGGTTTAGGCATAAGGAAGGGTTTTGATGCTGGCAAGTGCCATTCTCATGATAACCACAACTATTAAAGCAGAAAGCTTGTTGGGCACATCCTAAACATCTTTAGAACTTAGATTTACCTGATTTTTTTCTAAGATTATTCCCCAGTTGAATCCCATCCACTAAGACTGTCAGTGCTGTGCTGGTAAAAATGTACTCTGCATAGCTGATCTCCCACCATATAAATATCTGTAAACCTTTAAACACCCTGAAACCGCTTAGCAGTTTCAGATGGATCAGCATTCAGGGTCACTTTTAGTTTTTATGGACCAGTTTGCTAATCTCCCACGAGAATAGTTAGCTTGGTCTGAACCTCAGAGAAAGGGGAAAAGAATGAAGGATTAACAATAAGAATAAAATTAATAGAGAAAAGCTTATGCAATGAATTATAAACAACCTGTCAGTTGCAGCAAGACTAGAAGGGTTACTAAAATTATGGAAGAGAAAAAAAGCATGGTTGTGGAGCAAGCATTAAAAATTCACATTTCAGTTGCAATCCTGACACTCAAACTTGTCTAACTCCTTTATGCGATCCTCTAAGTCTGTTCCCTTCTATACTTCAACAAAACAGTAGAAGTTAGCAGATGGAGGAGTTATACTCTGGTACACAGTCCCTTCCCTTGATCGCATTTAAGGAGTTGACGGCTGTCAGTCCCTGCAAAGAAAGCCTGCAAGGCTCAGGAGTGTGTTTTTTCTTCAGTAGCATTGACTGGAAACACGCCCTACATACTTCCTCCAGTGGTTTGAATATCATCACTTGGAGCCTTGCTATTGATACATGTAAAAATGATATCTCAAAAGGTAGTTTGACATATTTTATGCTACTAAAGAAGAAACAATTTACATTCTCTGCTATAATTCCCCAGTGTCAAACTTGATCCATGATTTAAAGTAGTGAAATGACAGTAGAATGATCTTCCTTACATATTTATGCTTGTTTTTAGGATGAACCTAAAATTTCTGGGTGCTGTACTTGTTCTTGCTCTTTCAATTCAATTTTGCTGTGATAGTGACAGACGAAGCAGATACTCTGACACAAAAGCTGGGCAAAGGCAAACGCTTCCATCAACGCTGCCTCCGCACAATCTTAAACATCCACTGGTCAGATTATGTGACCAATACATCTGTTCTTGAGCAAGCACCAGTCACAAATATAGAGGCCATGCTGATGAGAACACAGCTGCGATGTGTTCTCAGGGTACGTCTCCAGGATGAAGGACCATCACCTCCCTAAGATCTTACTTTATGGTGAACTTGCCACTGGCTGCCGCAAGAGAGGAGCCCCGAAGAAAAGATTCAAGGACTCCCTGAAACAACATCTCAGCCTTGGCCATATTGATCACCATAACTGGTCTACTCTGGCCTCAAATCGGGAGGCCTGGAGACACACCATCTATAACGCTGTGGATGCCTTTGAGAACACACGCAGGATCACTCTCGAGGAGAAAAAGCAATGCAGGAAGAACCGTGTCTTGCGGAATACACCATCTAAGGAGTCTTTCTGTTGTACCTTTTGCAATCGGATATGTCTGTCATGTATTGGCCTCATAAGTCAGCAATGTGCCTGTAAAAAATGTGGATAAAGCCTTCCCAAATCTTCGTTCGCGAAGCCCAGCCATGATGATGAGTGACAGATGAAGCAGATACTCTGACACAAAAGCTGGGCAAAGGCAAACATCACACTGTAAGTTCGCTTAAGCACCAAAACATGGCCAAGGGAGAAATCTCTCTTCTTCCCATTTCTGTGGATGGGGAAGTAGGAGTACCTGGGGCTGAAACGGGGACAAAGTGAACTGCGTCCCAGTCTCTGCATGTAGGTGAGAAGGTGACCAAGGAGCTTGGGCTCATCCCCGTCTTTGGCTGCAGGACATATTATAATCTTCTTACCTCAATATTCTGTAGCTTGCCTTGATCTTTTCTCAATGTGTCTTTGAATGGGTTAGTTATTGTAAGACAGGAATTAAATCAATGTTCTTTAACTTAAATTTCAGTTTGGATCCTTTTGCAACTGAGACCTTTCCATTTAATTCCAGTCTGAGATCCACAAAGCTGTCCAGAACTGTTAAGGTTCTCTTCCGCTTCAGGAAAAAAATCATCAGTTTTAATTAGTTTAGTTTGAGGCTTATCACTGACTTTTTAACAACAGTTTTGATTCAGGTTCAGTTTGGGAAATGAGTAATATTTCAGCTTTTCCTTGAGAGGTGGGCTTACCACGTACTCTCACTATTAAGCAGTATTCATGCATTATTACAGATTTGTCTTAGCAAAATCTAATTAGCAGTCCTCTGTCATACTAGAACATGTCTCAAGTATAGTTTCAGAGAGTCTAGTACTATCTTGCTGTCTGTACTTCCTTTCATAGACCCGATGATGGAATTGAGTGCATTTACAGTGCAAACAACATAAAACTGAGGGGGGCTGCAGCACTCCAGAAAACACTAACAGAATACAAAGTGATCTTTGCAAAAACGAAAATCAGTCTGGAACTAAAAAGTTATCATGCAAGAAACTCAAGTCCAAAGTACTCCTGCAAGTTACACAGGAACAGTTCTCTTCAAACAGAACAGAGAACAGGTGTCCAAGTGTTCATCCTACAAGAAACATTTTTAAGACCATAGTGGGTCACAAAGTGAATTTTAATCATTTGTGACATATTATGGAAATCAAAAGTTCCCAAACTCTAATGTCACCGTTTGGTGTATGGAAAAGGAAATTCCTTATGACATTGAAAATAATCCTTCTATTCATAAGACCTCAGCTGGGATACTGGTTCTGGTTTCAGGTATAGGATTTCAAGAAGAGTATGGAGCAATTGGTCTGAGAAGACTGATGAGAATCAGAAGGCCAAAGGTGAGTGTAAAAACATTCTGCAAGGAATAAAGTATTAATCTGTCTGTGTATCTGGTGGATAGAGACAGGAGTTAATGCATTAGGAACTAAGGGAAATTTTCTAACTGTAAGGCTAATAAGGACTGGAGAAGTTTACCATAGCAAACAGTTCTATCTTTTCCCTGAATTTCTTGAAGAACAGTTAACACAAATGCCTGACAGGGATGCTTTGGATATAGCTGATTCTGCTTTGGAGTTAAAGGATGGGTTAAGATGACCTCTTGAGATGGCTTCCAGCTCCCTCTTAGCTCTAGTCTCTGTTCATTCCACCATTTCTATGTACCTACAGCAGTATATCTGAAGGCAATTAAAAGATTAAGAAGCACATTTTGTATTTTTTCCTCCTAAAACTAGCAAATTAATGATACTAATAAAAATGGTTTGCTCACCACGGTCCCTTAGTGTGCTCTAATTACAACATTCCGAAATATTTGTGCTTCATATGGGAGCTCTGTTCACTACTGAGATCCAAACTTGTGTCATCTGCTTTTTCATGGCTAATTCTGCAGGCAGCAGTAGGAACAAAACCAAGTCCAACCTTCATGAGACCAAAAGCAAAGGAAATGAGAGCTCAGTCATTAGTTTTCTTGGCATAAATAAGTATATATTTTTCCCAGACTAGCAAAAGTAATCATGGATACAAGATACACAGCTATTAGTCTGCCTAGCCTTAGCTCGCATTGTCCTTTACCAAGTGTCATTGAGCACATTAGACAAAACTCATCTTCCCTGACATTTCCCAGTGCAGCTCTAGCAGGTAATGCCCATGTTAAATCAGATTCTTTCACTGGAAATGTCTGCTGGGTTCCTGAATTACAGTAGTCATGGAGTACCCCTGAACCTGCTTGCCAGGACTCCAGCCCCCGCAGGGACTCAGCCAGCCCAAGCTGTTTGGCAGCTGAAAGCAGGTTTTGTCATCTTGGCTATGCAGCAACTGCTCCCACGTTGGCAGGATACAACTCTGGCACAAGTACATAGCCTTTTCCTGGTCATACTTGCAAAACACTCCTGGGAAGGTGCCTAGATAGAGTCAGGTTACTAATGCAGAGCACAGGCTTAAAATAGCATGGATGTCAGAGTAGTCCTCAGGATATTCGCACAATGAGGAACATCACTAATCAGAGGCAAAGCCTTATTTGCTCTGCCCTGATCTGTGTTCTCTTCAAGGGGCCATTCCTGGCTCCTCATCTTCTGCTTTCACAGTAGCTTCGTGGTGCTGGGTATCCACATGGGTGCATGAGTCCACATTTGGTCTCTCTTAGACAGCAACCTCCCCAGAAGAGCTGTAGTTACATCTTTCCATGTCACCTCAAGGCAGATATTAGTTAGTTGTCTTGTCAGATTGGAAGAGGGAGATGAGAGTACCATGCATAACCAGGCAATGAATGGCCCCAATTCTGTGGTCAGCCCACAGGGTCCAGCTCCTGCCTCCCAGAGTCCTGCCCCTTGGATGTAGACATTGTTTTGGCTTATTTACTGAGGGAAGCAGCAGTTATCTTCCAGCCAAAATGAAGCCAATGACTATACTGAACTCACAATAGTGAGTACTCCCAGCACATAATGCAGGATCCTGTCCCAGAAGTCTTCTTGAATGTCTTACAGTTAACTACTCACATACTTTCAGTAAACAAAATACTTCCCTAGACTTACCCTACAGTTTTAGTCTATATCCAGTACACTGCCTGGCCAAGAAAAACAAATGAAAAGAGAGGATGCACCAATCTTTTAAATCTGGAGAGAGAAAAAGAAGAAATAAGAAAAAAATAAAAGGAACTGCTAATTATTCCAGCCCTTCTGGCAGTCAAAAAACAGAGTAAATGTTGGGAGGGCATGCCTCAGAATTCTTGTCTTTTATATGGAAATATGGAATGTGCTGTTAAGACTAGATTAACTGGTCTGAATTAATAAAATACAAAACCTGAACATTTATTCAAAATTCAAGCCAAAATTCAAGCTGCTCTGAGGTTCACAAAAAAAAAACAAACAAAAAAACAAAGACTTGTATTACCTCCCACTTACATTATTTTTTGGTTTTGATGAGCACTGAAATACTTCAGTGTTTGGTCTCTGTCTAAGCAAAACCCAGTCATGCTGTAATGCCTTCAGAAAATCTTCGCACATCCATTCAAATGTTGCACTCTTGGGAGATCCAGGTAAATGGGATAAGCTTGCAGATTCTTTCACCTTTCAGAAGCTTTCTTGTCTTCGGTAATTTTTCATTTTCTGAATATTTCTCTACTTCAGCACAGAGAGCAAATGCTAAGGATGTGCCGTACATACTAACCACTAATGAAACTAGGCTGAAAAAGAAAGCTTTTATCACTTGAGTTGCGAGGGGCATTAAGAAAAGACAATTCCTTTTAATCATGGGAATGAAGAAAGATTGTCCTCCCTTTCTCAACATCACTGTTTTTAATACGATGTAAACCTCTCAAGACTATAGTGAATTATCAGCCTATAGGTATCTCTCTTACTTTTTCTCTTTATTAGGCAATGGTATCTTTCTTGGTCTAAGAAGAGCAAAATAGGTACACAGTATTCCCTTTTTTCAAAGATTATTAATACAGTATCTTACAGAGAACCCATCAGGCTATCCACTACCCATTTACAAATACTTCTTCTTTTGCAACATTCCTTTCCTTTTCCATATGCACTCTTCCACAGGAAAAGAAAGCAAACCCACCTTTAACAGAGGGTCCCTGTCAGAACCAGCAGCAGAAGAAATATATTTCTGCATATACACTGAGAGCGGGGGTGTAGGATGTGAGAGAGTGTATCAGAAAAAAGAAATTACAGATTATTTTCTTTTTAATTTAAATATAGTATTTCTATTATAGTACTATATACATTCCCCAACATGGATTACAATTAATACATTGTTTTGAATAATAAATGATAATGTTTACTAATTTTACTCCTTTAAAAAGTCTAATACATGGGAGTTTTGAGATAAACTGAAAGGCAAGGAATGAGAACTTAAAAAAATGGCTTTTCTAAATGAGACTGACAGCGGCTCATGAAAGTGAGATTTGTTACAGTAAGTGACTGTGGAGGAAAGTTTCTCACTGCAGCATGAGAAAATCAAAGCATTATCCATTGAGTCGCAATTTACCTTCAATTCTTTCACTAAAAGATATCAGGAGATAAACTAAAACATAAAATACCAGCTACCATATTTTTTTGTGTGGCACAGAAGATAAATGTTTCATCTTGTGAGTGCTTAGGATTTTCAGCAATGAACAGCCTAATTTCAGCTCATGTTGCCTCCTCCACCCTTTCCTTTCACCCTTCCAAATATCCTCGTACTTCTGTTAATGACAGGGGTCCTCTTGCATGTTGCCATGTCCTCATGGTAAGCATGCCCACAAAGGTTGTAGGAATCAGCAGCCATCTTACGCTGGCTGCAATTAAAATACAGGAGTGACAAGAAGTCTCAAAGGAATTTCCAACAATAACTGTTCTGAGTATCTGTCACACTCCCTCCTCAGAGATCTCAGAGCCTTCGGAGGATATACAAGTTTCATTCCTTATTGTACAGATACAGACCAGTGACTTGCCCATGGTAACGCGGAATATCTGTTGGAGCTGGACTAGACCTCCAGTGTCGCACCATCATTTCCATCTTTAACCCTAAAACTACCTAAGTTTTAGGAAGAGTGAGCATTTCAGATGGACCAAATTAACAGTGACTGAAAAGTGCCAGATTGATGGCTCTTGGTACAGACTTTCTATTATTGTGGGTTTCTAAAACATTACCACAATTTTGATGGTCAGGGAAGTCAGAGCTGAGAGTTATGAGAACTGCGTTGCACCAGCAACATCACTGAGTCACTCCACAGAAGATGATAGTTAAAGCAGATAAAGAGTACTATTAGGGAATGGAATTATCTTACCCTAATATCAAATTCTGAGGCATGTCAACGCAAAACTTGTCATCTTAATTTACAGAAAATGGTGAAATATCCACAGCAAGATGCATGCAGATAGCTAATTCTGAACCATGGTGCTGCTAACAAGAAAATGAGGAACTGCAGGACGCTACGGGTAACAAAAGGGGAGTAATGCATACGTAGATGGCCCACTCTGACCTGGGACAGGTCTAAGGGGTAGCATGTGTAGGATGCTATATGCAACAGCTGGGACATGGAAGCTGGGCAGAATTGATAATCAAGGTAAGAATTACCAGGGCAGCCCTATCATAATTACTAATTAAAGGTATATAGTCATAAAAAGCAGTGCTAGAGGGAAAAATAAAACCAGGGGTTTGCTTCTTTGGGAAGGGGGTAATAGGAACGACTTGGTGGTGAGCAAATGGAGAAAAAGGGATCGTAAAGTGAAGCCATTCCAAAGATTTGGGCTGATATTGTTTGTTCAGGATGTTCACCTTAATGTTGACTATGGAGTCTCCAGAAGGCAAAGACTGTCTTGTCAATTCACTCTTTTCCCTACTTCACAGGTGTCAGTGCACTGGAATTTGAAACGTATCCTCAGTTAAAGGTAGATGATGAGGGATTTACCTGCCCTAAGAACACTGCATAAAGTCACAAGCCTTTTAGAGCATGAAAAATGACAGTAAATCGGAAAGGACTCAGAGAAATGCAACAACAAATTATTAGGAGACAGATGGACTCCTGAAAAAGAATATTAAAAAAAAAGGGAATAGAAGGGATAAAAGGAGGTCATGCCAGGCAAAGACTGTAAATAACAAGGAAAAAAATAAATTATTTAAGACTGTAAAAGAAAATATAATCCACTGCCACTGAATAATATTGAGCAGAAGAAAATTCAGTCAGCAAATCTGGAAATAAATGTTTCTTTTCTGGTCCAGTAGGTTGAAAAATAGGCTCCCAAAGGACATGGTGGATATTGTATGGCTTGAAGAAATTTAAACCTAAAATCACAAAAATCAAGAAGAATAGATGTCAGTAGGGGTGGAAAATCAGTCTGGAAATAGTGAGGGAATTATATATGCTAAGACATTTCCCTATTTCTCATTTCTCTTTTTTTTACATCTTTATTGTGGTAACACTGGGGAAGATTGTATATGTATGTGTTATTGTTATTTAATGTATATGTTGAGGAGAACTTCCTTAACTTGCTAGATAAATATTTATCAAGAAATTGTGTTTCCCTCAGAAACATTTGTATTGTAATGATACTATTTCAAACATTTTGAAGTCTAGGATTGATCACAAATATTTTGAAGTTCAACCTGAATATCTTAGAAAGGTTAATGATTCATTTTCCTTGATTAGATGATCACTTGCAATGCAAATATTAGTATGTAAGTATTTAAATTTCTGAATTTTGGAAAAATGTATGCATGTAGCTTTGAAATTTGCCTTTTGAGTTTTTGCCAGTTGCAAAATAATCAGGCGGTAACACCAAATGAATACACAAGAGACGTGCACTTAATCGTAATACAAATAAACTGATTAAATGTATTTATTCACAAAAAACTTTCTTGAAGTGTTTGTCTTACTCTAATTTAATTTTACAGCCCTCTCATTCCTGCTGAACAATAAAGATTGCTGCATTTTTTCGGTAGACACAACGAACCAGGATGTTCGGCACCGATTTTGGGGGGGATTCTAGAGTAGGCCCTGTGGCCACAGCTCAGGAAGACATTTAAATCCATTCCTTTTCAAAGTGGTAAAAATAAAATATTTTCTAAGAATGAGAGCCACTTTCAATTGTCTTCTGAACAAAGGACTGTCAATTGTTATGTGTGACCAAATGGGCCCCGTAAAGGTTTAATCTCACTGCCATACCCAAATACAATCATATTGTCTTAAAATGGTTTGGGTTGGAAAGGACCTTAAAGATCACCTAGTTCCAAGCCCCCTGCCATGTGAAGGGACACTTTCCACTACACCAGGCTGTTCAAAGTCCCATACAAGCTGGCCTTGAACACTTCCAGGGATGGGGCATCCACTTTCTCTGAGTTACCTGTTCCAATGCCTCACCACCCTCACAGTAAAAAGTTTCTTCCTTATAACTAATCTAAACCTACCCTCTCTCAGTTTAAAACCACTGCCTCATGTCTTATCACACCATGTCATTGTAAAAGTCTCCTTCCAGCTCTCTTGTAGCGTTCTTTAGGTACTGGAAGGTGCTATAACGTCTTCCTGGAGCCTTCTCTTCTCCAGGCTGAACAACTCCAACTCCCTCAGCCTGTGGGGTGCTCCAGCCCTCTGATCAACTTGTTGGCCTCCTCTGGCCACAAGGTCCATGTCTCCTCTGGCTCTAATAGGTCCATGTCCTTCTTACATTGAGGACCCCAGAGCTGGAGCAGTACTCAGGTGGAACCTCACAAGACCAGAGCAGAAGGGCAGAATCACCTCCCTTGACCTGCTGTTTATGATGCAGCTCAGGATTCATTTGGCTTTCTGGGCTGCGAACGTACAGTGCTGGATCATGTTGAGTTTCTCATCAACCAAAACCCCCAGGTCCTTCTCCACAGGGAGTTCTCTACTCAGCTTGTATTTGTGCTTGGGATTTCCCCAACTCACATGCAGGATCTTGCTCTTGGCCTTGTTGAACTTCATGAGGTTCACACAGGCCCAGCTCTCAAGACTAAGAAGGTCCCTCTGCACGGCATCCCTTCCCTCCAGTATGTCAATGGCATGACATAGCTTGATGTCATCAGCAAACTTGCTGAGGGAGCACTCAATCCCACTGTCAGTGTCCCCAACAAAGACCTTAAACAGCCCCAGTACCAATCCCTGAGGAGCAGCACTCATCACTGCTCTCCACTTGGGCATCGAGCCATTGACCACAACTACTGGCGTGTGACCATCCAGCCAATTCTTTATCCATCAAGTGGTCCACCCATCAAATCCATGTCTATCCAGTTTAGAGACCAGGATGTTGTGTGGTATTGTTAAATATTTTGCATGATGGCAGCTGCTCTTCCCTTATCCTCCAACGTTATAACCCTGTTGTAGAAAGCCACCAAATTTGTAAGTCATGATTTGCCCTTAGTGAATTCGGGGTAACTGTCACCAATCACCAATCACCTTCTTATTTCACATATGTCTTAGCTTAGTTTCTAGCAGGATCTGCTCCATAATCTTGCAAGGCACAGAAGTGAGACAGATTGGTCTGTAGTTCCTCAGGTCTTCCTTATTCCCCTTTTTATAAAAGGACATTATGTTTCAAACTTTCTAGCCAGTGGGAACTTCACTGAACTACCACAGTTCCTCAAATATGATGAATAGTGGCTTAGCCACTTCCTCTGCCCCTTCTCTCAGGATCCATGGATGCATCTCATCAGGTCTCATGGACTTGTGCACCTTCAAGTTCCTTAGATGGTCTCAAAACTGATCTTCCTTTACAGTGGGCAGTTCTTCATTCTCCCAGTCCCTGCCTTTAACTTCTGCAATTTGGGCGGTGTGCCTGGGACACTTGACAGTGAATACTGAGGTAAAAAAAATCATCGAGAACTTCTCCAAATTCATTGACAGCTTCTCCATGTCCAATATAATCAGGTCTCCTGTTTCCTTATGGAGAGGGCCCCACATTTTCCCTAGTCTTCCTTTTGTAACTGACATACCTACAGAAACTTTTCTTGTTGCCCCTGACATCCTTGGCCAGATTAAATACACTTAAGATATTCTAATCCTATCTAGAACAGATAGAATTAGATAGAATATTTATTCTAATTCTTTCTAGATTATCTGCTTTATTATATAACTAGATATAATAGTACAACAACAATGATATGCTGTTAAAACCTTCTTCATGGGAAAGGCACTTGAGGAAAGCACATCTTCTGAGGAAGCAGAACAAGAGTTTGTCACTGTAGACTTTGTGCAAAATGTTTTGGAGGATATTGGCAGGGGGTCATATCACACAGAACTGCTTCTCACTCTCATGAACACAACGATCCTCCCTATCATTTCTCATAACCCAACCGCTTTCCTGAACTAGGGGTGGGCCTGCTCTGGACAACAACAGACTCAACAGTAAAGGAACAAAAGACACTGGAGTAGTTTTCTGTAAGAACTCTACAGGTAAATTTATGCTGTACCTACTACATCAGCTAAAATCAGATGGGCAGCCTGACGTTGGTCATTTAAATCAAAGAGAGTTTTATAGATAAATTTAAAATCTTATTTGAAATAATTATTTTCTCAGCTTTGGTCTGGATTCCATTGTTCAGTTGTCACCTCTAAGATTATTATATCCTATGTGGCCAAGTGGTTCCATTTTTCTGGGGTTTCATGTTTCACTTTAAGTGTAAAATTGTAAAACATATTACTAGGTGTAATATAGAAGTGACTTATCAACATTAACCTCCCAGTTCCCTCAAATTAGCCTGTTTAAAGTATTGAAATTTCTACTTAGACAGCAAAAAAACCACATTCACCTCTCATTTGCCATAAGATAAAGTCAGAAATACTCCAGCAGCTTTAACAGAGTCACTACTGATTTTCACCAGCAAAACTGGAGGCAAGCTACTTCTTGCATATAAAGAAGTCTACTACCTCCATCAAACTAAGGCAGAAAATAATTTATACTATAAATAATAGCAATAAATCAATAATGAGGTCTATCTAGATTTGGTATACAGATTTTTCAATAAGTGTACCTCAAACACTCACAAACTTAGATGAAGTACGTCTTCATCATTGTTGAGGAAAGTAAGACTAAAGAAGTAAAATTAAGTAGCCTGGTTTTGTTTCCTCTTTTCAGGTCAATGTCCACAGTTAAGCCAATGAGACATAGGATTACACATCATGTAAACAAATGAGTCCAGATATTTAAAACCCTAATTCATATTGTTGCAGAGTCTGGGAAACATGACTTGCCTGGGGATGTAGAAAGGATAAAAACCCCAGGCTAGGAAGTTGCATTTTGGGCATACACTAATTAGTTCTATGTAAACTGTTGTGTCTACAGAGCCTTGAGCATCACAGCCCTTATTAGTCCAGGCCTGGATGCCCTCCATGCAGACTAAATCAGTCCAGCTTCTCTAATTGTTTCAAGCGTGGCTGACAACACAGGCAGGGTTGCACTGCGCTCAAAAACAACATTAGCTCATTTAGAGAAACATCAAAACCCCACGGAATAGCATTGTCTTGCTCAGTATAATCCATGTAGTGCCTCATCTTGGGAACTGGGAAGCTGGGAGCTGAACTCAGCTGCCCTCAATCACAGACCAATACTTTATGAGTGGACAGCTTAGTTATTTCCCTCTTTTGTTCAGTCAATTATTCTGAACAGCTAGCTACTCTTTGCAAAGCTAGAAGTGGGAATGGGTAATTTCAGTACTGCAAGGCTGAAATGCCTGTAGCTCGGTACACAGTGTATTCTCTGTCTGTATGTGCGATTGTATGCAAAGGCAGGGAAATGAGAAATGTATTCTGCGGGAGCTATTTAATGGTCAAAGCAACACCATGTTCAAACAGTACGAAAACTAAATTTTTTCTCACTGTGCCATGATATTAGGGTAGGGAATGGCTGACAAGGAAGAGAGCATCTAACTGAGTGATGAGCAGCACTCTCTGCGTGAGTCTCACGAAAGCTAGGCATCCAAAGACTGAGCAGTACCCATGTCACTCATTTCAATCATGACTGTGACAGTTTTTCCCTTCATTGATCATTGTTAACAATGGTTGAGCAAACTGGAGGAAGAAAGTAACTGGTTCAGAGCAGATAGAAGATTGACCTTGTTTGAAAGGGTAATAGTAAAACTGGCAGCCACAGACAAAGGCACCTGAAAAACACAGTCTCCTTTAATAAAGCAAATGCTGTACACAGGAAGACATCTCTCCAAAAGAAAATGCCACATATTTGTCTCAAGCCTCCTTCTCCACTACCGTAAACCTGAATTTTTCATCCCTTCCTTCTACCCACAAACTAGTATGCATGCGACTGCATTTGCTGCTAATTTTTTATGCATGGCAGAAAGGATTCTCCAAATATTCACCTTCCCAGACCTTGTTAGATGGTTATCTGATAGTTTGGGCACAGTCTCACTTATTCCCGCACATTTGGGATACTGGCATAGTCATTCTCGGTATTGAGAAGTCAAACGGATGAACAGATGAGACCATTGTGAAAGAGTCATCCACTGTCTACTGTTTGCTGATCCTGGGTAGGATAGGATGTGTAAAACAATGAAGAGTGCTAACTTTTCTTGTCAGGTAGCAGTGGAATAAGCTGCCTATCTAAAAGAGTCATATCAGCATGCCATGTAAAGAAAAGTCTTTGGATTATTAACTTGTTTTAATCACTGAAAGGAGCATATTTTTAATTTAAGACTTCCATGGCCCATTGCCATCCCTGTTTCTCTGCATATCCAGGCATATGTAGAGCTGTCTTGATTACTGAAGAGAGCCATTTTCAGGAAAACATCCTCTTCCCTGTGATTCTTAGCTCTGTTAGTTACCTGTACAAAATGTGCTAGTTGCATTTTGTACCACAGTCAGGAACAGCAAGAAGAAACCACTGCTACTCAGCAAAGGAGATATTTTGATGGGATGGCAGGAAAAATGACGCAGAACTATGAACAGCTACATCTGGACTGCAGTCATAAGTGAAACTCATATGGCCTCCGGTTTGTCTGGGCTTTCTTTTTGAATAACAGGGTAGTTCCACACTTTACCAGACTTATGTGTTCAGCCCACCCTTGATGTGTTTCACAGTGGTTTGGCACCGAGCCACAGAAGCTAGAACCATCTCTGATACACAAAGATGAAGATGGAGGGTTGAGGAAGGCACCAATCAAACTGGAAAGTGCAGCCTCACAGGGAGATCTGTATATCTTGAAAGTTCAGATGAAGTTCAGTTATGAAGTTCAGCCTCTAAAATCTAAGGATAAAATCATAAACAAACACTATGCTTTGGAGGGGGGAAGACGAAGCAAAGGGGAAATAATCTAAAAATCTCTTTTCTGTTAACATGATTTTAGAAAAAACTTCAAAAATAGCACTTGCTTAAGAGGAAGGAGTAAAAGACCCATCTTTCTGTACCTTTCAGAGCTAATGGACTGAGAGAAGTGACAGGCAGACTATAGTTTAGAAAGCTGTATTTTACTTGATATTTTATTTAAAATTTTTTTGAGTCTGAAATATCTATCTATAGAATGCCCTCTTGTATAAGGGCATGTCTGTCTGCCAGATAAAGCAGCATGCAGTACAGAGAAAAATGCTTTGAAGCCTCCTAGGAGAAAACAGTTCTACCTTAATGAAGTCCATTATGGAGCTCAGCTTTCAGTATGGGAAGGCACTTTCAAAACATGTCTAGAAATGAAAATGAGACTCTCTCATGAAGTGTAAAAGTTGTGACAAGCCAGCCACAGATGGAAATGACAAGGTTTTGCCTGCCACAGACAGCTCAGAATACACCCCAAAGCGTACTGGAGCCACAAGGAATTCCATCAGGGCTCACTGAGAATCGAGTGCAACTGGAAATGCATTAGCTGCACCACGCATGCATTTATAACAAGGTAAGAAATACATAAGGTTACTGTTTTCTCGGTATTATCTGTTCAAAGGTATGGGATGCAGCTACCTGACTGAGGCTAGAAAGTTATTTATACAGTTACAATGGAGGTAGAAGACTCAGGAAACCAGATTTGCTTTGCAGCCCTACGTTGCTCAAGTCCTGCTTGAGATTTTGCACATTTATCTTTTTGTATGCTTCAGAGACTTCTCTGCAAAGTGAAAGCAATATTGTTCTATTCATTTATGTGCTTGTTCTTGTATAGCAGGGGTTTTATTCATAGTACTATGGAAATTTGGCTTTACCTTGAAATTTCCAGGTTAATAAAGTGAAAAGAATAAAAAAAGTGCAATAATGTTCTGAGTTAATCCAAGATGGTGCCTTCTACTGACTTCAGTAGGTCTGCTGTTGCTCGGAAAAGAATGAAATCACCTCAGTTGAGAATTTTACCTTTGACATTTTGAACACACAATTGTTGAGATGTATTATAAATAAAGCCAAGTTGACTTAGTTTAAAAAAGACACCCATAAAACTGAATCTTTTAGCAGTACTAGGTTTTGTTAGAGTTGCACAGTAGCCACCACATCTGTTATGCCCAAAACATTTCTAGGTCCCAGTTACCAACAGGCAAAGAAACTAAATCCCCCATAGAAAAACTTTCTATCATATGCACAGAGAGATGGCACTCTCTTATTGGAAGGTCCTGCTGATGAGATTTTGAACACATTGCTCTGTGTTTTACAAATCTCAAGCAGGTTCAAACAAATAAACCCAAACTCCAGCCAGATTTTTCCATCACGATAGAAAAAGTAGTGCAAACCTGCCACGGAAGGGGAGGGTCCTCAGATTTTTATACCTGTCAAACATGATTCTGCACACGATACGTACTCTTTCCCATTGTTAAAATGTTATATGAGCTTTCTGGAGGGTTCCCATGCAGCTTCAATGAATGTTTTGAGTTGTCTTCTACCACTACAAACTAATACTGCCTTGCTTCCAGAAAAATGAAATGTGCTCTGTAAATCTGCTAAGAAGTTCATATAACCACAGATATCAACACATAAAGAGACTGTGACTTTTATCTGTGGCAAAGTTCCTAATGCAAGGGTTCCCCCAAAAGCTTCTTCTGTGCCTGAAAACTAAAAGAAATGAGAAAGACATCTTTCCAGCTGCTACAGATTGGTCTCTTCTGTTTGTCCATGAACTCTAATCCTGACAGTGCAAAGACCGACTGATTTGGGACATTAGAATAGCAGTTCTACACCTCTAGAAATCCTTTACATGGTAATTCATCTTTGTTCATGCTATCTTTGCAAGTAGAATTTGTCCTCATAATTTCTATGAATTCTCTCCTTCCCTCTCCCATATATTATCTTCATCTTCCAGGTCTCTAAACCCAAGTCATTTTATTATTGATGAACAGGATTTTTAGAATGTTTGTCAAGAGGTTTGATCTAAAGGATCATAAACTTCATGTCATATTTTTTTTCATCTTATTCTGATACGCGGCTCTCTCTGGTGTGGAACAGAAGGGTTACCTGAAGATGCCTTTTAGATTAGAGGTGCAAGAGAAGCAGCTTGCAAGAGCATGAAAATTAGTGCTACACAAAAAATGTAATTATTTATTTAGATCCCAAGTGCAGCAGTTTAACGATAATACTCTGTTTCTCATAAAATGCCAACAACTTTTATCCAGTTATAAAAACTTTATAATACTTATTCTGCAGACTTCATGGTAGCACATTCCTGCAGCACCCAAACAGAACACAGCACAAAGACATCCATCCAGAGGTGGGAAGGGAACCCTCCCCATCATGGCTCATGGCCAGCCTGCAAGGCTTCCCTCTACACCATCATTCCCACAGCTTTAGCAGGAGGCTTGAACCAAGACAAAAGCCTTAACATATCTCAACTTTCTTTCCCTCTCCCTATTTGACACTGAAAAGATAATAAGGAATTTGATTGGGCAAGAGAGGGCACACTTCATGCAGAGTAATTTTTCAAGCTACAGCGTTCGCTTCCTTGCCTGTCAAAACAACCAGGTACTGCACTTATCAGTGAGCCTTGAGGTAGACCATCCTGTTGAGTAGAAGTCCTCAGATTTTTTTGTAGTCAGCATGCCTACAAGCACTGACATGACATCCTCCTACTGAGATTCTAAATCCCCACATCTAAAAGTGCTAGGCAAAATGCATAGTCATCAGATTGCCATGAAATCACCCTCTATAAGTGGTATCATGGTACCTTGAGGTGGGTTTGGCCTACTAGCACTTTCCATAGTGATAGAGAGGCATGGGTCCAGGGCTAGCACAAGAACCATGGAGGGAGCATGCAGTTCAGCTGACAGAGCATACCAGGGACTATCGCCTGTAATTAGTCTAAAAATTTTTCATTCCCATCTCTGTACAAAATCTTCCAACACTGTTCTAGCAGTCCATAGTCACAGCTAGCACGGCTTCACAAGGGGAAAGTCCTGCTTGTCAAATCGGATTTCCTTTTAAGACAAGGAAATACCCCCTCCTAGTTATCTAGGAAAGCCAGTTGATGTGAACATTTTGGATTTCAGTAAAGCTTTCGATGCTGTCTCTCACAGGATCCTTCTGGACAAAACACTTGGTCTGTTCAGCCTGGAGAAGAGGAGACTGAGGAGAGACCTCATTGCAGCCTACAACTTCCTTGTGAGGTGAAGAAGAGGGACAGACACTGATCTCTTCTCTGGGGTGACCAGTGACAGAACCCAAGGAAATGGCCTGAAGTTGTGTCAGGGGAGGTTTAGATTGGATATTAGAAAGAGGTTCTTCACTCAGGGCATGATTGGGCACTGGAACAAGCTCCCCAGGGAAGTGGCCAGAGCACTAAGCCTGACAGTTCAAGAAGTGTTTGAACAATACTCTCGGATACATGGTGTGAGTCTTGGGGATGGTTCTGTGCAGGACCAGGAGCTGGACTCAATGATCCTTGTGGGTCCCTTCCAACTCGGCATATTCTGTGATTCTGCGATTCTGTGACGCCTCCAGGGCCAAAATGTGTCTCCACTCAGAGCCAATTGTTATGAAGCATGGATGAAGGCAGTTTGTGCCATTGCCCTTCAGGCCAAAAAATGGACCCTGAAGATTATATTTAACAGTAAAAACGTAAACTCTGAATTCTGGCAAGATCACAGTCTGGCTGGCATAGTAGTGGAGGGACAGACAACATCTTTACATTAGATTTCTTTGAATTAAGTAAGTAAAGACAGAACTCATTTTTCCTCCATTGCTGTCATGTTTGATGAATGATCTCAGCTAAGGGTGAATTTTCAGCTAGATTTAAAAGATTTACTTTTTTTGTGATAAAGGGATAATCTCACTTAGAGTCTCTCTCCTCATTCGCTGCTCATTCTCTTAACACAGTAGCAGAAAAAAAATACAGAGACTAAACATGCAAGAAAATGACAACAGTAATAATAATAATAATAATAATAATAATAATAATAATAATAATAACATAAATCACCAAACAATCCGGGGACAGAAGAGAATTAAGATGGCTTATGCTCTGTTCTTCACATTGATAATGAATTAAACAAACAGGAAATGGGAGAGTTATGGAGTCACAGAAAGGAAAATTCACTCTGAAATTTGGGTTAACCAGAAATTTATTGTGTAAGGAAATATTTGATCTGAGACCTAGTGCTCACGCCAATCAATTTAATTTTTTCACATACATTAGAAAATATGTCTTTCCCAGTGTGCAATATTTAATTAGACCTTCATGAGATTTTAAAGCAGGCTCCAAGGGTTTTCATAACTCCATCATCTTGCAAGTTCACATGCCAAATTTACATAAATGGAGACAAAGAGATTAAAAAAGCAGGGAATGTAATGAAAAACACTGCCATTTAAGACCTTAGGAGGAACAAAAGGGATAAGAGGAAAAGGTACTTAAGAAAAAAATTATGAAAAAAGAGAATTAATAAAAGAAGTGTGTATGAAAATAAATTTGAAGAAGAACCCATACCTTATGATTCCTAACAAAAATTATAGCTCTTTTAATCTGCAGATCTTGTACTTCAAAGTATAAAGGAAAATTCATTATTGTAATTTTACTAAAAGGAGGAAAAACAGGTATCATATTTTGACTGTCAAATGAGGACTGAAAACATATTGTACCTTAGTCTCATATCCTTCCTCTTCCTGTTGCCAACTGGTTACCTCATCTTATTCTTTTATTTTTTTTCCCCCACAAAAACAAGTGCTAATCACCAGCTCCTTTTGACACTATCTCCAGAGATCAGTGTTAAAAACTAATCTCCAGCCAATGGCATTCCCCATTTGTCTCCAACAAGGAACTTCCATTAGGTCTACAGATCCACTCACTTCTGGTATTCAGCTTATGCAACAACATGATAGACAATTAGACTTAATCTACCTCTACATTCCTCTCTCACTCCCAAGAAAAGATTTTAGACCGTTTTCTCACTCCTCTCTAAACATTAAAGTCAGCGTGTCTGCATGGTGACTATAAAGCATGGTATGATATTCTCAGGTTTTCCCTGCCACATAGGAATATTCCTACCATTTGAACAAAGAGGTTTTCTGTGGCTTTCTTAGTTCAGGAACAGCAATGAAACATGCTTCATCTGTCTCTCTCCTCCCACTGGCTCATGCTGGGATCAAGTATGTATAAGCCAAATCTAGATCTTTACAGTATGCTCTCACTAGGCTGAGTTCTTGAAAGTCATTTTATGCATCTCTTCAGGGTGCTCTCACCAACTGAGTCATCACTGAAGAAAAAGCTGGAGGAAGTAAAGGGGAGGAATATGCAAAGAGATGACAGAATATATTGTAAAATATACATAAAAAAATATAGATTTGAGAGGTAATCATTTTAATTGTGTACACCAGAGGACAGAGGGTGAGTTCATGAAACAAGGTTTGAAACAATTAGTAAACAGTAGAGTTCAAGCAAGAAGAGGAGTGGATGAGAGCTGGCATTTGAGCAGGACCATACTCTGCATAGTCAGAAGATTGAGTCTGAGTGTTTTTCAACTCTAAATACTCTGCCAGATTCCTGCTCCCCTTATCCTTCTCCCTTGGTATCTCAGCTGTAACAGGAACTTATGTCACTGAAAAACATGAAGAAGAAATTAATGCAGAAGAGTTAAGGAACAATTAAGATGATTTTCACAGCAGCATGTTGCATTCCCTGATATAGACCAGACAAAAGCAACAACAAAAATTACACTAGTCAAGGTGAGAGCTGTGAAGGATGTAAATAGATTTGCATTGCTGCTTCAAGAAAAAGCAATGTGACTTTATGACTAACGATTGAAAAACAAAATGAAATTATATTGATGGGAAGGAATGCAGTGCCTAGAGACCTACTCACCTAAATAAGATGTATACAGTATGGAAGTACAGATTTTCCTTATGTTGAGAAGGCCTTGATTAACAGCACAGAAAGTAGAGTGGGAAGAAGATTGAGATTTTAAAATTTATGATGATAAAGCCTCCCATAGCATGTCTTTGCTGGCCTTACAAAGGGGGAGAACCAGCACCCAGGTCATTTTCCTCCCACGAGGGAGATGGACAACAGACAGCTTGCCACTGCATTTCTTCCTATTTCATGAAGGTACCAAAGCGCCACAGTGTTTCTCAGTCAATCTGGCAACTGTTGAACGGAGAAAAAAGAATAGCTGGGATAGAAGGAAGTTCCGTCTGAATATAAGGCAAACCTTTTCTACTGAGAGGGTGACTGAGCATTGGCACAGATTTCTCAGAGAGACTGTAGAGTCTCCATCCCTGGAGATACTGAAAAGCTGTACAAGGTCCTAATGAGCCTGCTGTAGGTGACCCTGCTTGAGTAGGAGGGGTTTGCCCAGATCACCTCCAGAAGTCTTTTCCAAGTTCAACCACCCTGTGATTCTGTGATTCTATGAAAAAATTTAATGAGTGTAGGGGGATTTTCAACTTATCTGTCAGCTTTTCTTACATATCATACGTATTTTGAGTTTGGACAGTCATTTCATCCTTTAATGCTTCCCTTTCCTCATCTGTAAATGGGGTTTAACTATACCTACTTTCCAAGGACTACACTTCATAACGCATGCAATCTATTCACATGCAGAAAACCTATGCACTGTTTATAACCTTAAGTAGAACATCAGTGATATCCAAACCTTGTCATTAGTCCATGGAGCTGGGGGTTAAATGTCACTCTCCCTTCGCAAAGCCTCTGGGATACCTGGAAATCATAAGAAGCATTAACAGTGCAAAACATTCACCTTGTTCTCTGTGTAGGCTGGGAAATGCCACTAGTACCAACATTTTATGATTTCAAAACATTAAAATTTGTCTCATGTCATAATCCGTACGCTTGGGTCATTATTTGGTGTAGTTAAAATCTGAACATGCTTCTCTGCTGCAGATAATTAGTGATATGCACATGGGAGATGTTACAGCTCATTGGACAGTCTTTGCTGTGACAGTTGACAGTGATGACGATGCAGTCTGTTCCAAAGAGGGGAAGGGGACCAGTGTTATCAGGAATTGATTTTTGTCTTCGTTAAAGCCTATACTTATCCATCATTTCCCCCTAAACATACCTACTGCTCAGATTTGTTTGAAAGTATAAAATTAACTTTTTACTTGCTCAGTTTTATTAGAAGGGTTTCTATGTATATTATTGTAGTCAGCACTCACATTGAAGTCTTTGTGAAAACTAACTCTACATTCATCTTTTGATGTTGTCAGGGTAAACAGTATAAAAGGAGTTTACTGTTTACTTCTGGATGCTAAAGGGTTACATATTATAAAAGATGTGGGATATCAGTATTCAGAATATTTGGTTGACAACAGATTATGAGGACACTTAAATCAGAAGTTGTAGAAATAGTAATCAATACCTAGTGAGCTGTTTCAGTAATTTAGTGTAAAGGGAGAGTGAAGATGTGATAAAGGTTTTTTGTGATGATGATGATGCCATTATGCTGCTAATAATCTGCTCCAGCCTTTCAGACAAGTCCCATCTATTTTCTCTTTCTTTTAAACTATCAAAACAACCTTCCCATTTAGATCTTTCTTGAAGAATATGGTAGTCAAACTTCAACTTTCCAAATCTATTCCTGAAACTCAGCAGGAGAGTCAGATGGTTTCATAGAGAACATCTTTTTTTTATTCCAGCTACTGGACGTGCCTTCATTTTTCAGCTTTTGAGAAGACAAACCACAAATCAAAATCCACATAGACATTTATGAAATATTCCACGTGCCAAACAGCAAACTGGATGGTTTTTTACTTTTGTAGGTCATGGAAGTTGATATTTGCACTGTATGTAGTTTGGATATCTGTTATAAAAACATCACACACATTTAACCAGAGAAAAATATTTTAATTGCCTATGCATGTGCATTTTATGCCCAGCCAATGAAATCCACTTTATCTCCTTGTTCTATGTCCATTAGTGATCACATTTGGAAACAAGATAATAAACCTGATATGCCTGTCATGTGATTTTAAAAGTCACGTTCAGTGTCCACATCTACAGAGCAAAAATGTGAATGCCTAACTTACCAATTAAAACATGCATCCTTATTTCAAGGGAAGACTAATAAACACTGCCATACCAAGTGCCCTCCTCTGTATGGTAGTAGGTACACAGAGAAGTCCTCCCCTTCCCAGCCTATCAGAGCCATCACAGTTCTCACACCACTACATATGCCATGTAATGTACTATAAAAACTGATGGATCCTTCTCTCCTCACTGCTTTCCCCAAGAAGTCATGACAGGTTTGCTCTTAATTTGCTTGCCAGTTCTGAAAAGGATTAACCCCTGTATTTGCAGCCAAAAATAATGTTTCCCCTAAAACTTGAGTTTCAAGTTTGGAATACCTGACCACTGATGTCCAGAGCCTTAACACAACATTACACAGCAGTAATGGTGACTTAGCTGTAGATCACAGGTGGGTGTCACCTACGTTTGATGGCATCAGAAGGAAGCATCTTCCTCCTCATCTTTTTTCTTGGTTTTGTTGTCCAGTTCTATATGCACCCAAGGTTTTCTGGTTAATTTTTATTCCATCTGTAATTATAGCTATTGAAAAATGTTTTCTTGTCACCTGCATACTAAAAACTAACTCCGAATATACTACCTACTTGCAAATTTTTGTTTCCATGTGGCATGAGGTTTTGGATAAATGATCATTCTCATTGGAATACACTGGAATAGTATAGTTATCCATGAAACATAACTGAGAAAATGAGAAATTGCTACCCTCTCCAGCTTCGTAAAGTACTAAATAAATACCCTATCATACCTGAATATCACCAGTTACATCTAGCCACAAAATTTTCTTTTAAAAAGGGGAAAAAAAAGGAATTCAACTGATGTAACTATTAGCAGAAGAGATGATACATATTATGTGCATGTATTAATCACAAATATTAGCCTCCAAGATTTTAGAACTAAGTGCTAGAAGCAGTAAGAAAAACTTCATAGAGATATAAAAGCCATGTAGAATTCTTTTCCTTCTCAATAGGATTAGCTGAGCATAGCATTGTATATAACACCATGGTACAGGATCAGTGCTAGCACTAGAAAATCATCTCTTGTGGAGAGGCTTGACAAAGTGCATGGTAGGTTGTATGGTACAAATTCAGGGGGTTCAGGGATTGTAAGCAAGCTTTAGAACTTTTAATCTAGGCATAGGTATGCAGACATAGACAGCATGGTTGATTCAAACTGACACAGAATTAATACATTCTTTTCCTTTCAAATCCAAATGACACAGAATTAATACATTCTTTTCCTTTCATAGCTCCTACTTCTGGATCTGGAGATATTACACATTTCTGCAACCATTTTTCACATGAGATTTGAGAAGAGATTTTTTTTTCAGAAAAGAAAAGCCAAAATGAGGAGCCTGAGACTCATATTTTGGGGAAGGACAACCATTAAGAGAGAGTAAGAGAAAATTAAAAGAGGGAAGAAGGAGATGCCAAAGAATATGAGTGGAAAACCAGAAAACAGATACCAAGTTGTACAAAGATTCATAGGGAAAAGGGATATCTTCATTTAAGGCTCATACTAATCCTTTCATTCAAACAAAAATGTATCCTCAAACAGTGGGCTTTTACTTTTGGGTGGACTCTGGTTTTTAAGGGAGGGAAGCAAAGAGGGAACTCAAGTGTTTTCATGGCAGTGGGGTTTCTTCTCTCCTAGTCTAGGTAGAAGTATCATTAGCTGTGTTCTGCAAAACAGCAGCTCATGAGCAAAAGCACAGATGATTGTCTTTTGAACAGATAGTCATTCAGCCCATGTTCATGTGAAACCTGCGGAGTCATCTGGGTTGTGAAATGGGAAAATAACATTTGTTTGTTGTTGGAGGGGAGGGAATGGGAACAGGAGGGGAGAAGACAGAAGTGAGAGCAAGTTCTGCCCTTTCTCAAAGTCACACAGAAAGTCTGAACCTCCCAATCATTTCCAATGAAGCAAAAATCTCTGTCCTGAAATTATGAGGAAAGAGGATGCTTCCCATTTCCTTTTGCCTTAAAATTGCCCTTTGAAACTGGTTCACACCAGCACCATCAAAATCTTTGCAAACACAGAGCTAGAGGACAGACAAGGTTTATAATGAAGTGAGGTAGAAAACAGGTGAGGACAGCTTTTTCCCTAGCTCTTCCCAGCTTTGCAATGAAAGGTTTTCAGTGCTCTAATTATAAATGAAAGCTCAAGTTCTGTGAGTCAGTGTTTGAAGGAGCTGCAATTTTGCCCTTTAAAGCATTTCCTCAGCCAGACAGCTGGATGGGGGGGAGGGTGATTTTCCATGTTTTATAAGGTGGGCAGAGAAGGACAGTCAGCTGCAGAGAATAAGGTAGCACAGCTGCCCCACATTAAAAAGAGGTACAAAAAAGCTCGTGAATAGCTTGGCCAGGTGGATTTATTTTTCTTGTCACCCAACAACTGTGGTAAAACATCGAAGGCAAAAATACGCCACTACTGAAAAAAAACCCTCAAAACCAAAACCTTGAATCCCATCTATGACACAAATATGTTGCGTGGGGAAAGGACAGATACTTGTGAGGGATCATTCACCTAATTTATTGGAAGTAATATGCTTCAGTCAATGAGTTGCTGGGTGATGTTAAGCACACTTTCTAGCCTTTTTTAAACTGTGCTTTTCTAGACAGAAGGTATTGGAGATAGTAACAAGTCCTAGTACTGGGGTGCAATGAGGATAAGATCCATGGAGGGTTATGAAAAATTCAGATATTTAAGGAGTGAGAACAGAAACTTTAGCTATATAGAAAAAGAAGAGGGTAATCCACTCTCATTTACAACAGTATGCAAAGAACTAATTGAAAAAATCTTCATGATACTCTACAGATGAGTCCATCTGCTCTTTGAAGCTCATTAACACATGGACATAACCTGTCACAGTTACAGGGGACTTTTTATAAGCTTAAGAAAGAAGACAAGCAGTCCATATGAGACAGGTAATAAAACTCTGTGCTATTACACTTTACAGAAACTAAAATATTGTTGATAGTAATTCAATGTGCACAGCCCTCTATCAGCAATGATGGCTTGGATTCATATAAACATCCAGGGACCCTCCTGAGTTACCACATTTCAGAAGCATTATGAGAAATAGAACAGCGACTGATATCTCTGCTTTACCTGACAATTTCACACATGTTAACGTTTTCCCTACTTGCTTTCTTAGACCTTAAAAGCTCTCCTCATCACAGGAGCCTTGGAAAGTACTGTCCCATAGGGAACGGTTTCTGTTCTCAGGATGGTGAGAATGCCCGTTCTTACGGCTGTTCCCAGCTGTAGGCAGACTTTCTTTACAGCAGGAAGGAATAATAAAAAAAAAAAGCTTCTTTGTCCACATCATTCTACATCATAAGGACTCTCCAGGAAAACACTTCAGAAAAAAACCCCCACATTTTCATTAGTACAATTTGAGGAGCAAATTGATTGTATGAAAATCACACTCAGTTCTGCCATGGAGACAAACTTTGGCAGGCTTAACAGCCTAGACTTTAATATGTCTCTCATCTGAAAATGATAATTTCATTCAAGGGGATAGGCTAATTAAAAAAAAGTTATAAAATTGATTAGACGAAGGGCAATGCATGTCTCTGCTTTTGCAGGGTTTATTTTTCTCTCAAAATATTAATTTATTACCAGAGCCTTTATTTAGACTAAATTACAAAGAGAGGAAAATTAAAAATATGATGCAACAGTTTGCAAAGCTAAACAGGAAAATTACTTGGTGTGCAACGCATATTGAGTGTTCATAGTTCCACTGTGAGAAGAGAAATCAGTTCCACAAGCAACAGAAAATAGTGCAGTTGAGATGGCTTCAGGTGCTAGTTTCCAGCTGGTGCAGAAGTCTCCGGTTTACTTAGTGGCATAAACCACATTTTTTTCCAACACATTAGGGTCTAATCAGTAACACTGGATCACAACGAATGGTATCCCACTGTGTTGGAGAATAAAAGCAAGCAGATTTAACAACTAGAGATACTAAAACAAATTGTAATGAACATTTCTTCTGATTAATAGAGACTCATTTTTTAAATACGTTGTTCACACTATTTACTTGCAGTGATTTAATATGTGGTTTATGTGCCCTTACTCTACCCTATGGACAGCACGGCTCATTTGATATGAGTTCTATTGACTTTTTAGATATGTGCCTGTGTGTATTCCTGTTACCTGACACCTTAGTTTTAAGAAGAGTATAACAGGGTGGTTGAGCGGATCTCCTTCCTGTCAGTATAGGCTGTGCTTAAACAATAGGGTAGAAAGACAATTGCTGGTTGCCCGAAGGACAACAAGCTGTTCATAGTCTCCTCATGATAAGAGCTGGCCCCTGACTTGCAGAGAAACAACAGCCAGAAGAAAAGCTGGGGGGGTGGATTTGAGGCAGAGGACCAGGGATACCAGCATAATAGTAACTATTAAGCCTGAGAGCCCAATATTTCTGTAAAAAGTGTTTCATGGAGGAGATCCATCTGAAATCATCATTTTCCAGAAATCTGTAAGACCAAAGGTTTACACAAACATTTAATATCACAAAATCGTGCTTATATTCCTTTTAGCAGAAAAGCAGGGCATTAGGATTTAAAAGTGTAAACAGCAACTGTATAAAGAGGGGTATCCAGCGGGGAAAACTTACTCCTGAAACACTTATGTAATGCTGAGAGTCCCCATTCATCCCCAGCTTCTTCTTTTATACACAAGTTCCTCAGACCAAGGTGCTCATAGAAAAGAAAAAAAAAACAAAAAAAAAAAACCAAAACAAACCTCATTAGGGCTTCTCTTGCCCTTTGGTAAAGCACAGCAAACAGTCCTGTCATATCTCCAAGGTGTGGCATGGGAACTGCTGCAAGGGCAGAGGCCAGGCACTACCATGGTCTCTTCCCTCTTCCTGCTTTCTAAGTCCACCCATGGCTGTATGCACCTCCCCCTGCTCCCCTCAGCAAATCCAGCACTCAACACAAAGGAAGGGAGGCAGCCAGTCGTTTCCCATGATTGCCTGTCAGACCAAGCTGCATGGCTCTTTCCTGTGCTGCACTACAGGAATTGTACTATATCCCCAGGTGTTAGGAAACTGGAGCTGGTTTCTTTCCACTCACAGTTAAGTGAATGATCCTTTGTTTTTACTTGTTTAAAGTAATTTTAAAAAGCTTTGTGCCAGTAAATAGTTAATTTCCCTTTATTACGTGACAATAGCTTAAAAAAAATTACTTGCAGTTGTTAGGGAAGGTTTGAATTTCACTTCAGAAAAAGGCCAAATTATTTATTAAAATTAAGTGCCTGTTACTTTTAACCAGACAAACATTGGGCTTAAAGGCATTTATTGCCCCAGTACAATATAACAGACTAATTGTGGAAATTGTAATACATTTTTTACTCTTGAAAGTAATTATTTTACCTGGAACAAATTGGAAGAAGAAATTTCTCCCCACCCCCTTCAGTTCTACAGACTTCAAGGCATATCTCTGAAATATGAGCATCTATTTCACACTGTTTACTTTAAAGAGGAATAATAAAATCCTAGATTTACATGACAACTTTTATGTAAAAAAGTATAAAAGCTTTTTATAATGATATCGTGTAGATTACGAGACTGTTGAGAGAGAGCCAGGTAGATCTGTATGGATACGTATACACAAGCGTACACTTTTATAAATGCATCCACATATATACATCATGCAATGGACAGTTATGTTTGTAATAGACATCATGTAATATAATGCTAATAGACACTTATATTTATAGTAGAGTGGGCAAAGGCTTTTAAAATAAATCTATATGAAGAAGTAAAATGAGCAAGTAATTTCTTTTCCTTTTGCAACCCCCATAGTGCGCAGGTGTGAGTGTTCCCCATAGGGGTATTAAATTTCAGTGAAGTTAAAAGAATTAATAAAAACCTGCAGGAAAAGGTGGTGAGAATGAATGTGCAGTATACAACTACACTCTGAGTACATTTCTTTTCTCTGTCTTGTATCCTCTCCTCTCAACCTTTTCCCTTGCTCTGCTCCCCAGAGGCTTCTATAGCACTCTTTCTATCTTCCAACACATGGCTCTCCTGGCAGCATGCCCTTGCTGTACAAGACAGTATAGGGCTACGATCTTCGAGTGAGCACCCAATAAGCTCTTCCCTGGAGCCAGACTCTGTAATTGCATTACGACACTCATACCACCATTGGAACTGACATTTCTATACAGCTTTGGCTTCGTACAGAATAGGCATGCCCACACTTACAGAGATTGCTCATGGATTGCTGTAAGGGCACGGAAGGGAGAAGTGCTTTTAAACACTCCCAGCAGAAGAAAAGAGTTGGTCTCGCCCACTCCCTGTCTCCACATGCCCTGTAGGGATGTGGTTCTACCACCCCTTTCAGATTTTGCATGTTCTTCCCCAGCTTTCCAGCACACCAGAAGACTTTCCTTTTGTCTTCCCACGTTTCTTACTTCTCCTCAAGGAAACCTTCAATTCTGCAAGACTTTTAGACCATGCCTGGCAGAAATTTGAAGACTTGCTGAAAATCAGAGATAATGAGCAGAAGCAGGAAGACGACTTTGGAGAAAGAGAGTGGCCCTGGAGGCAATCTCATTATGCAAACCCACTGCAAAATGTTCTCGCACAGCTGAGCTGAACTTGCCTGCATAAGATGTCCTAGCCCTAGTTAAAGCTAGATTTATGGCTCAGCCTCAAAAAATAAAATAATATTTTTAAAAAGGACAATTAGAAGAGAATAATAAAGGACAGTTGGAAGAGAATAAAGATTTGAAGACCATGCTGATGAATTCATCCTTTTCAATTGCCAGTTTGATTTCCTGAGACAAATGGAAGACTCTTATGGTACCAGCAATACATGGTTTCAATACATGAAAACTTTATTAATGAGATGGAGTGAAGCACAATAACTATATTGGGGCCCTGTGTTACATGACAAAGTGCTAAGAGTATCAATACACGTTCTAACAGTAGGCAAAAATATATCTACTATGTTTCAAAGTTATGATAGATCTCCACCACTTCACTTCCTCAAATTAAAATTTTTGAGGGGTTTCTGGTTGGTTCAGTTTGGGTTGATTTGGTTTTTGCTAAGTACAAACCTCTTTATAATATTTTTTTTTAAAATACATTATTCTCTAAGGTTTATAGAATCTATCAGATAAAATTAAAACCAAACCAGACCCACAAAAACAAGTTGAACCCAAACTTTACCAAGGTAAAAACCCACTGATTTTAGCAACAGAGCCAGACCTGTTATGAAGTCCTAAAATCCTTGCACTGTTAAATTGAAGTAAATGTATCAAAAAAGCAAATCTTCAAATTCCAAAGTCATCGACTCTCCAGTGAGTCTGTGGTCATGACCCTCCTGTCAGACCAAACTCTTAGGCCATTGACAATCCCTCGATGTTTAAAACCAGTCTCATAAGCAAACCAGGGAAATTTTCAAATGGATGCAAAATTGTGGTTAGAATAATGCATTCGTGGTCAAACTGGAGAGTATTATACCAGTATACATTAGAGGTTATACCACAGGCATTTGACCTGGCTTTGGTTTTATTCGTTATTTTAATTGATCACAATAAATATTTATTTATTTTTTCTAAGTGAAAAAAGCAAGCTGGATTGCAAGTACCTTGGAAGACAAGATTGAAAATAAGATGTATCGAAAAAGCGGAAAGCCACTCTGAAGAGTAAGATGAAATTCAGTAGGCACAAGTCCAAAGAAAACCAAGTGAACAAGTGACTAACCTGACTGGCTGAAGGAGAACCAGTGAATACAGCACACGACAAACGGCATATGCTAAAATTAAGAGGATGTTGTTATTAAAATTAGGAGGATGCTGTTGTAGAAAGGGAAGGTCTAACAACACACTATATTATGCAGGACCACTGGACAGAGGAAACCACAGTCATGGTTCTAGTTCAGCTCATGCTGGTACCAAGGAACAAATTACTATCACTGGTTTGGGATTACATATATTGAGAAAGACAAAAGGCAACTGTTATAAAGAGAAAAGCAGCAAGAAAGATAAGGGGATGAACAGATGTAATCTATGGGGAAAGTCTAAAGGAAACCAAACTCTTTAGGCTAAGAAAAAGAAGGCTAATAGCAGACATGATAACACACTTCCATTTTACAATTGGTTGCTATAAAAAGAAAAATCCGTAGCTCTCTAGAGCCAGTAAGGATAGAAAACAAACAAAAGAGGAGTTTGTAGGAATCCTACTTGGTTTAAAAAAATCTGATTCTTTCAGATGTTAAGGAAAATCTAAACCAGGGTGAAGCATGGGAATAGACTCTTTAGGGATTGCTACAAAATATATTTCCCTGGAGCTTTATAAGAATAGATTGTACAAGTATCCAATAGGTATATCCATAGTAATATTTACCATGAAGTAAAGCAGAGAGCCACTGAGCCGCTCTTGAGGTCTTTTCCCATTCTCATGTTTCAGTGTTCATAGGTATTTTGAAGATGAGTTATAATGAAAAAAAAATCAGCTTATGGTTTTGTTAAATATTATTCATTCTTTTAAACAATGTGTATTGGTCATCTCCTGTACTACATAACTCCTATGGAATTATTTCTGTCCCCTGATAATTTGGTGTTTTCAAGTATTGTACAGTAAGCTTCTGCTAGAAATATGTTTCTGCTATGTGTTTGAAATTATTTTTTTCTGAGAGTTGATCAAATTGTGAGTGTTATGTTATGTAAATATTTCTCTTAAGATTTCAAATTCTGACAAATTATAAACATCTACATAAATTAGTTCAAAACTATCAGAGATGCTTATCAAAATCTTATGTTTTTCATAAATATATGGTGCATTTTTAATGAAAAAATATCATGGACATCATACTTTTTTTTCTCATGCAAATGCTCAGCAAGATCAAATACAAATTGCTATAGACATCACAAAAGCTGAATGCTATTTGCTCAAGATGCTTCTAATCCTTTTTTTCTATATTAATCCAGTTGTCTTCATAGCAGAAACAAAAGTCAAAAAAAAAGTATAAAGAGAAACAAACGTAAAAAATGCTACTGCCTGGAGGAATCAAGGTTTCCCTTACAGTTTTGTGATGCCCTTTTGGTAAGCTGTATTGCCATTTCAAAGCCAACCCCAAGAGTGCATTACTTTTAGCACACAGAAAAGTGTTCCTGCAAAAGTGCATATACCTTTTTAACAGCAGAATTGCCTATTGTGATAGGAAAAAGAGCACAGGTTTGTTAGATAACTAGATCAACAGTAGGATGAACATTACTGTAGCTAAATCTGCCTGGGATTTCTCTTCTTCCCAGCCCAGATCTACACAGCTGTGTTGTATAAGCCTGAGGTGTTGATTTGGCTTCAGACATTCTGCAGTAGGCACCTGACTCATGATCTGGAAGTATCTATTTGTCTCAATAGCCTCTAAAGGAAGTTGAGTATGACTGAATGGGAGTCATACAGCAGTCTTTTAGAAGCACAAATGAAATTGCACACTTTTCCCAAGCCTAAAATGGAACAGAAATTGCTGTCACTTTCTAAATATCGAATCTCACAAAATGACTGTAAAATCAGAATAAGGCCTGGAGGACTCTTGGAAATCTTACCGGTGGAGTTGTGTTTCTTGGTGAGAACTGCAATCATTTATTTGATGTAGCTAGAATGAAATAAGAAAAGACATAGCTCCACAGGAGTATCTGAATATTCATTTGCATAATTACTACTGATCCCCTAAAATAATAATAAAAATTGTTTTCAAGGAAAATTATGTTTTCCTTTCTTAATAAAAACAGCAGAAAAGATCCTAAGGCCACCAAAAGTACCTATAACAGTATACCTAATGACCATGACCTTTATGACTGCTGATCAATCCTCTCTAGCACTGCAAGAGAGAAGAGGGTTGTCTCATAGACTCCAAGCCCACCAAGGCACATCTTGTAGAGAGGCATCTCCTCATCACACAGCAAAAATAGAATATTGCACACAAAAATGGCCCATTCCATTCATTTTTACTGCTCAGCATCTTAAACCAAACTCGGATAAAACCACCCTAAGACTCTTCAAGAAGTCTGCATTTCCCAGTGAGGGTCCCTGATGTGAGCATTGCACGTGGCGGTGATGTGCAATGAGTTATGTAACACGAAACACTTGGGCATGCTGAGAATTGATTTTTTCTAAAAGCAACACAACAGAGTAGGTCAAATACAGCCTTGAAGAGCGGAGGAAAGCCACCACTCCACATCTTCACACCCTTTATTCCTCCGGACTGTAAATGTCTTCTCCATCAAAAGCCTGACCTGCCTGGTATGCTTGCCTGGCTCCTGTGCTTTGAGATCTCTGTCAGAAATGTTTGACCCTGGGGATTTAAACCAGAAAGCCTGTCACATTTTGTAACAGGTGAAACTGACTTATTTTGAATCCTGGTCAATTTTTCAAGTTGTTGTAATAGCAAGATTGTCACTTGCTGTTATCGATGACATACAGTTCAGAGCAAAGCTGGCCATCAAGTTAACTGCAGGCAAATTCACTGGGACACCAGCTGCAACACAAACAAAACTCACCACCCCATTAATTGAGGTATTGAAATGTAAGTGACTTCTGGATGAAAGATGAAAAAAAACCCATAAATTTCAGGCAGCTGAACAAGAGAAAGCAAATGAAATTGTAACAAACTAGTTTTAGGTAATGTTTACTGTCTCTATCATGTCTTGCTCAGAAAACATGACAGAGGCCATCAGCTCTAGATCAGGTAGTGCCTTTCCCTTGCCTTACAACACCTGTGTGTTTCTGCAATACCACAGATGTCAATGAAGTTGCACCAGTGAAGAATCAGGCCAAGTGATTTTGTCTCAGCTTTGTTTTGATTCTTTTAAAAGACTTATACTTTTGAACCTTTCATAGTAAAAGTAGCACCATTTTCATGAACTTTCTGCATTTATAAAATAAATGGTAGCTGTACAACTCATACTTGTGCAGAGCTAACAGGGGTGCATTAATTTTGGACCCTGTTTTATCTGAAAGCAATAGATTGCTATGAATACTTCATCTGTAAAGAATGTGATTGAATGGAAAATTAACTCAAAATATCCCTGGTATTTTAAAATGTAAGTTAACCTGATATTTCAGTTGTTAAAGAGCACAGTTGCCTTACTGTTAGCTAATTCCAGTGGTAGGCATTAGTGACTTGTTGGGAAGTGTAGGATGCCTATTGCTTTCTGAGGAAAAAAAAAGTACTTTCCAAAATGTCATGACTTTACTTCACTTTTCTCTGACAGAGATAATAAATTACTCTCTTAAAAAAAGCTAATGAAGTTTACCAATGTATGTTTTTAAGGTGCTTTCAATTCCTTAGGTAGAAAGGCAAAGCTTTTTTATTGCTCAAATGAATGTGGATATGTGAGAGCAGAGAACCAGCTAGTTAAGCAGAGAATATTTACCAGGTGAAGAGGCAGAAAGAAAACCCGCCCTCATGAAGGTCTCAAAATACTCCAGTCTACTGAAACCTCATTATAGAAAGCTTAATAATACTGCACTGTTAGGACTGGATAACATATACTTCCTTTTATGCTAGAGACAGCATTGAAAATGGTGAGGAAGTTCCTGAATGATATACATAAGTTTGCAGGAAGATAGGGGAGCAGGGCTGCGCCTGAGACAGATGCTAGACAGGTTGTTTACTGCAGCTTTACTACAATGCCAGATCCTGATGAGTAGAGAAATAGATAATGACATGGAAAGGAGATATTTGAATTCTTGTATGCTGAACTTATCCTTCAGAAAATTTAACCATGCCAAACAAAGATATATATAGATGGTCACACTTTTTCAAATTAAAAGAAAAAGAAAAAAGGCACAGTATTTCCGTGCTGGATTCAATACTGAGTCAGAATTTTTGCTTTTTCTTTGTTTTTTAACCCTGCTTCCCTTTTTTCCAAGTGCAACCTCATAGGAAATAAAATAGTAAGTTGCTGCTATGTACTTCTATATTTCTCTCTAGGTTACATTGTATGAAATATTTTGGATAAAATCAGTAAGATTTTCCATCTCTACTTCTTTTTAAGCCATCATTCTAAAGGCAAACTTATGCCCAGAGGCCAGCTTGTTAAGCATTTTTCTCCCCATCGCTCCTGTTGTTATCTGTCATCCACCCTGCCTCTTGACATTCTCAACTTTTATTTTTGTTAAACATCTGCATCAGCTTGTAAAGGCCATTACCATGTTGCTGGGCTCTAATCAGAAGAGACATTATTGTCAAAGTGAGAAAAAAAAGCATCAATTTCATCAAATTTGAGAAATCACAAGCTCTTTTGCTGTGAAAACACCAGGGTTTTCTTGTATTAATACTTCTTCTCTTTCCTTGTCCATCTAGCATAAGAGCAAGAAAACATCTTGGGAAAGAGGAATCAGTCTGAACACAAATACAAAAACAACAAGAAAATCCTCAAAAATTGCTCATCAGCCCACTTTTATTACAGATTAAATATCTGATTGACATTTTCATTAGTTTCTTATTTTCTTTCACATGTTGCTGCTTGACATTAATTATATCTGCCACACAGATTCATTGTAATGTGTGTCATTCCCAGCCCCAGTTGATTCTGCAGGTGCTCATCTTTAGAAGAAATCCCCGTGAAGCATGAGAGGGAAACAAAAGGTTGGGATTCATCCTAGTATGCCATACCTTGCTATAAAGCCCTGACATTCACATATGGTTTACTCCCCTTAGCTATTTAAGGTGCAAGTGTAGTCAGCCTGTCATGGAAATGTTTTTGATAATCCTCAGTTTACTAGTTAAGAAATCCATCTCCCACTCCCCCTAACTATCCCTGTATTGATTTTTTTTTTTCATTTCTTTTTGTGTAGAGAAATTGTACTGAACAATTTGAAGACTTAAGTCACAGTATTGTGGTCCCAGCCTGTCAGGGCACCCATCTGTGGGACTAGAGAGCAGAATCCATCCCTCTGCCTGAAAATGACTTATATTTTATAGCTGTTTACAACACTTGGGGTCTTATTCTCAAAATAAGGCAAAAATTACTGATTCTATCCAAGAGTCCAGAAAGAATGTCTCAGAAAAGTGAAATGTAAATTTTCAAAGGAAGATGCTTCTGTATTGGATACGCATGGTAGCTAAAACACAGACTGATAGATCAACAAAAACCGTTTTCCATTCATTGGAAACAGCGATCTCCATGGCTGATTTGAACATGGATCACGGGTTGAGAGAAGCTCATTTTTGTACAGAGAGTGATTTTAGTAGAACTGCTCAAACCCAACAGCAACAACACTTGTTGTTACATAAGTAACAACACTTGTTACTTTCAAGCAGTTCCATCTTAAATTATAGAGAACACATAGGCAACACTAAGACATTTGATTTTGTAGTACAAGGGACTATCAATCATTAAGATTTCTCCTGGAAAATGTAGCTGCAAACACCTTCTGACAGTAGAGATCAGAGCAAAGGACAGGGACGTATCCTTTCAAGCAGCCTATTCAACTTCCAGTTGCCATTCTCATGAAGCATGTAAGGTACTTCTTGAGAGCTGATCCAGATGTGGGTCAAGAATGACACCCAGTGGACAGACCATGTGGTAGTCTCTGAAGATTTCTATGGGTGTCTACCCCATTTGTTTTTCCTAATTTAATGTACTGCCAGATAATGAGCCATATTAAGGTATTAAACAGTGTCCTAGCCTGTAAGACTGAAGTTGGTTTTTTTTCTGTCCAAAATTTGAATCCTCAGTAAGGTATTTCAGAGGATTTTCTATTTTTTTTTTCCTCCCTGTACTTGATTTTTATACATATAATATAGACAGCTTCCCATAAAACCTGAAAACTATATAGAGCTGGACTAATTTATGAGTTGTATGAAGAAACTGACCTATTCAAAGAAGATTTCCTAACAGTAATAGGTTCATAATGCATGTTCATGTTGGCAGAATGCTCAAAGGGTTTTCCTTTGTCATGACACAATTAATTAAAAACAGCTACAAGGAAATCAGCCATCAAAGATGGTTGATCACTGAATCTGGTCTTATTCAAATACATTTTTTTCATCCAAAAACATTTAATTTGTTCCTCATACAGCAGTGAGGTACCTTGCTGATATTTGTGACATGCTTCACTATCCAAAGGAAAGAGCTGGCATATAGTCCTGATCAGCACTGAGGCAGAGCCAAGGGACAAGGATCAGATCCAAATGCACAGGGAGGGGGAAGGGTATGAAGGGAAAGATGTGAGGAAGATAGGAGTTCAGTAAGTGGGAGAAATGTATATTCTCATTGCACAGAGTGCAAACCAGAATCTTTAGCCTTTCTTCTTTCAAATATCACATGTTAAAAAAGATCTCCCCAGAGAGAAGCACACACTTACCTCTAGCCCACAGAGTTTGGTACCATGTCCTTTCCCTGACACTGCACTGCTAATCTGAGCAAACATGCCATGTTCCTTGTTATGGCGAGACATATGAACTACCTAGTGCCAAGAAAGGGCTAAAGGCATCAAAGTTTGTGCTTTCCTATGAACACAGAGAAAGATTTTCAGTAGCAGCAGTGGAACTGATCTCTTGCTGTCTCAGCCCAGCTCCTCCCTTAGGGTGGTACAGCAGCAAGCAAGGTGAAGCTTGGCACAAGTGCAACTCACTTCCCCTTTGTTTGTCCTTACTGCTCAAATAGTCCCTTTTCTGAGCAAACAATGTTTTCTCATACTAATGCCTACGTCTGTTTGGGTACATCTCCTGCATTATTAATATCAGCAACTTGGAAAGGAAATTAACTGTAGAATTTGTCTCTGCATTCAGTGTTAATCCCCAATGAGCTCACACCTCCTGACCTTGTTAACCTCAGCTTTGAGCATCTAAAATAAAATCCTGCCTAGGAGGACACTTCACCTGCGTGGTTAATCCAGGAGATGCCTCAGGTCAAAGGCTTAGATTTAGCTAAGGCACTACTGCAGCATGTCTGAAACACTGTGCCCAGGTAAAGAGCTTTGGAGACCTGCAAAAAAGGGTCAGAGGCAGAGTTTATAGCATCATATTTTATCAGACTCTTCTCCAAGTGTCTCTAAGCAGAGATCTATTGCACAGAGCAGCAGTCTGCTCCATCCAGCCGGGCCCAGCAGGACACTTACTCAGACAAGTGCTGGTGTCAGTAAAACTTCAGCTCACCTCAGGCTAGGTGTACAACTCTTCTATCACTTTCTCATCTCAGCCTCCCCACCCTTTCTTTTCCTGAAAGGAACTGTTCTAGTGTCTAGGTTTGATATTTGGTTTTGTTGTTAGGGTTTTTTTGTTTGCTTGTGTTTTTGTTTGTTTGAGGGGTTTTTTGGCTTGTCATTTGGGTTGGGTTGGGTTGAGTTTGTGTTTTTTTGAAGTTTTGGGTTCTTTTTTATTTTTTTTCTTAAATCCACTGACATTTATATTTAATCACCTTCCACAGCAGATTGCTGTATCTGCTATATTTTCTTTATAGATACAGCTGTATTAAAGACTTCCATTATCAAAGATGAAAGACCCAGAAACACCCCCTCACACACACTGTTCCTCACTGGAGCAGTATAAATAAGCAGCTAGCAAACTTTAAACATTCTTATTTCAAGATTATTATCTTTTTTAGGAGACTACTATAAAAACAACTAAACCCATTCACTTATTATTCCTCACCTCAAATCCCTCATTATATCATTTTTTTCCTGCAATTGTTAATTAGAATAAGGCAACCATTCTGCTACACATGCTTCTAAATAACTAAACATTTTGTGCTGTTATCCACCTTTTGCAGAAGGAGTAGGCATGCTAATTAATTCTCCACACCTGATAGAAATCAAATTTCTGTCAACAACAGTGGGATTATGGCTGGACTGTTGTATTGTATTCTATCATCTCTATATATTTTTTAATTGATAAAATTCACTCATTGATGGAATCTCAAATTTAAACATATGGGAGATTGTCATTGTTAAAGGCATACTCTCTCTTTTTCCCCCTATGTCTTAAGGAATCATCTGAAGTCAGCGAGGCTGCTGCTCAGTGGGAATGGAAGGTGAAAGAGGGAAACAAATACAGTGCTAGGGAAAGTTTTTCTTCTTGAAGTCTTGGCAAGCTGCAGCAGAGAGGTTAGATGAGAAGACAGCCATGCAATCAGAAAAGCCATTGCAAAAGTTCCCTTTTGCAGCACATTTTGTCTTACAACAATTTAACGAAGACTGGTAGTGTGTGGTTAAAGGTGTCCCAGCCATGAGATGAAGCTGGGAAGATAACATCAATGTCTATAAACATACCCCACATTAGGAAGACGAGCTTATTCATGAAATGTTTGAGGAGAGTCCTCAATGACAGTTAAAAAGCAACAGATTTACAATGGAAGAAAAAGGGCATTATTTTCCAGCACAGGAATCAGTAAAATTAATCCACTTATTATGCAAGTCTCAGTTCCACAGTGTTATTTCTCTCAACAAGGCAAAAAGCTTTGTAAATTTGAAGAAAGGATTTTGCAGGCATATGCACAAGATTAGCATCTGCTGACTGTTGTCCAGGAATATATCTCAAAAGAAAATATCACCATTCTCAGGTTTCAGGACTCAACATTGATAATATGTGGTGGTCAAGTAGAATTCCCTTTATAGTATTACGGAGTTGTACAGTTTTACCACAGTAGTTTATTTCAGAACACAGGTAATTTCAAAATTTGCAGTCTTGATAAAATATCTAAGCAAACTGTTAATGTAAAAAAATAAGCATTGTTGTAAAGACTAATTTCTAGGTTTTGTTGACCATTTGCCAATTTGCAGAGAAATGCATATATATATCACATTTTAGAGGCTTTTAGAATAATGTCCAGTTATGGTTATTATTTAAAGATAATTTTTTTATACTAATAAAGTATGTCTTATACCAAACTTCAAAGAAAACTGAAAAAGAGAAAAAAACAGTGGGAAAAAACTCAACTGGAACATGAGCACTTTCCCCTTTTTTTCTGTATTCTTCAGTCACCAGACCCCTGTGTTTATTTCTGGTTTTGGCTATATCAGTATTTGTAACTATTTCAATTTCATATCTTGTTTGCATGGGTTTTATTCAGCTGGAAGCAGAATATATCAGAAAGTATAGGCTGGCCAACTCATTAAAGGAAATCCTATGCTCACTGTAAATAATTTTTTTTAATTATTAGGCATTTACCTGAGTAGAGGACAGTATAACTTATAACTGATGAAAAGATGTACATACAGCAGCATGAATCCAGACACTTTGTTGTTAATTTCTGAGTCTAATATCTTCTACATCACATATTCCCCACATAACTACCCCGATACTAAATGTCAGGTGGGAGCATAGCTCAAAGGATGAACTCCTTTTTCACTTGGTACACCTGATTTCTAAAGGCACTGAAAATTTGCTGTGAAGGAAAACTCAGCTTTTAAAAAATTTATTTTTCTCTTGGTCTCAAACAAAACTGCATTACTGCCACATTTCTGAAAGCAGCACCAATTTCTAAGCCCTTTGGAACTACCAAAATATTTTGTTATTGTCAAATTGTTTTGGTTTGCTGATGCTAAAATGTTTCATTTCGTTATATCAAAATACTTTATTCTGTTAATCTGAAAACATTGCAACATAATCTTCAATCTTCAGTACAATATACCATTTAAAATCTCCTATAAATCCAATATAAAAAATTAATATGAATATAACAAAAATCAATTAATCAAATTGGCGCAGTCAAAATGATATGTTTTTACCTTAGCAAAACAAAATGTTTTGACATTACAGAAATAAAACAAGACAGCTGAAGTGATTTGTTTCAGCCGCTTTTCAATGAAAATTTCATCAAAATTGACATATCCTCCAGGAACATTTTGACACTGATGAAACAACATGTCACAATGAAACACAGTTCTATTTACGTTGGTTTTGTTTCCCTTAATTTTAGAAAAGGAAAAGACATTTTTTAAAAAAAATTTTAGGGGGAAAAAACATGCAAAGGGCTGGCTGTAATGACACTGCAGATTTTTCAGACATATTATTACAGGTGTCTGGAGGTGCTAGCAATTAAAGTATTTCTGTCCACTTTCATCTTTAATTCCCTTTCAAAAAATAACGAATAATTTTCCTAGTTTGTTCCTTAGGTGAAGATGACTCTAAAAAGATTTGTCCTTCCCACCTCTTTGCTACAGTGAAAGCTCAGGAATAACTGTAAGCATTTCATGACATCTCTCTCTTCTTGTCTTCTTTATTTTATGATTGGGGGTGATTTTCCCTCCTGCACACTTAGCCGTCATGCACCTTCTTCTCCTCATTTCCATGGTACAAAAGTTTGGGCAAGCTTCCTTTTACCTTCTCCTTGAGTATTAATATGTCTAATTAAGTTAAATTCAGCTTATCTGATTTGAGAAGTCTTATCAGGAACACTTAACCTGTGCAAATAATATGCATAGACTAAAGTATTCCTTCTGAATGCTAATCATACAAGACTTCATGCATAATCAAATGTCTAAATGCACCAGAAGCTTTACATGGAAAGAAAATAAAATTAAAAATAAAAATAAAAATAAAATAAAGAATAAAAGAAATTCTTTAGAAAAGGTAACAAACAAAAAAACTATGCTGGCAATTTGGAGCAGCCCAATAACCCCAAGCACATTTCCTGATCCATATTGTGCCACTGCTTTCTAATTTTAAATGGGGGAGGATGGAACTCAGCCCTTCCTCCACCTGGACTCCAGAGACTGCAAGATGGTGAAGTGACAAAAAAGCTAGGAAGGTCATTCAGCCTTCTTCATATTCCAGGATAATATTTTCAAACTGAATCTTGAAGTGAATAATTGAAAATTAATATTTTTTAGCTCTTCTTAGAGTGACTACATTCACATCTCTGTCTTACCCTCAGTGTTTTCTGTTATTTTCTTCTAGAATTTCTTACCTCAGATTGTGACTGTCTCAGGCCACGGCTTTACATTTGTGCAGACTAGTCTTCCTAGTATTCAGGGAGCAGTCCAACCAGCCTGACTCAGACCCAAGTAAAGGTATCATGAACTTGAAGATTACAGAGATGATCCCTAGAACTTACCCATAGGGGCGCTGTGGTGCTGGCAGTATGATTAATCTCACTGGACCTAAATATATATGATGCACATATCAAATTTGAGCCCCTTGCCCAGGTGGTGCCCACATTAAAAAACAAAACCCTCCCCCAGAAAACAAAAAACAAACAAAACCAAACAAACAACAATAACAAAAAAAAAAAAATTACATCAACAGATATCCATGGTGTTAATGCCTGAAATCAAGTGAGAGGATTTCCTCATCGGGTGTACTAACTGGACCTTGCTATGTCCTAGGATAACCTAGGACCAGGCATGAGTCTGCCAGGGTTGCTCTGGGTCCCTGTGCCTGAGGTTTCCTTTGAAATGAGGATGACAGATGTGCGTGTAAAAGGGTTTGTGCTCACTGAACCATGCCCAAATATGAAGTCAGGAAGTTGGGGGTACAATCTAACAGTCCTTTTGTATCCCAACAGACTTCCATATCCCAATGCATGAAAACCTAGAGCACCAAGAACTACAAAGCACTTCAGTCAGTGTGCAAAAAATACCCAGAGCCTTCTTCCTACATGTGTTTCTCATTACTGTCCAATTTCTTTCTCTAAGTAGGTCAATTCTTCCTCTCCCTTAACACTCCAATTCCAGTGACTCTACCATAAGAATTTAATTTGAGAATCTTTTGCTGCTATCAACCTTAATTTTCCCTTCCACACTTTTCAACTATTTCTTCTTATCCCTTCATCTTCTGATCCAGTGAATTAGTTCTTCCTTTCCATCTTTTATATTGCTGTTCTGAATGCATCAAGTTATGATGAAATCCTTTTCACCTTCCAATCTTGTGATAATTTTTTTTGTCTAAATTGGTATTTTCTCCTTTTTTTTTTCAAACCATTTTTTCTTTCTTAAGCTCTGCATGGAAAAAAATGGACAGTTTTGCAAGGCTACAGAAAAGGCCACTAGTATCTCTAATCCTTTGCATGAAATCCTATAAAATGCATAATTAAAACTATATAGTCCAGCTAGACACTCCTCTGTTCTCTTATGTCCTCTCCATTTTCAGGCACAGAGCATCCAGTTGTCTATTTTGGTCTTCTTCCACCAACAGAAATTTCTTTTATTGTAATCCTACACCATTATAGTCATGGGTGTCCATTGCAGCATTGGAAAAATGGACATGCTAAGCTTTATATTTGTCTAAGTTCTGCTTTTGTCTTGTTCTGCTGCAAAGTGGTATATTCAGAGTCAAAGTCCCAAAAGTATGGTAGGAACATGGGATGGGAAGACCTACCACTGCATCTCGAATAGGGGTCAGATGCATTTTTGCTTAGTTCTCATTTCTATAAGCATTTCTATTTTCCTCCTGTCTTCTTTTCTGACCTTAGTTCAGTGAATATTGTAATATCCAATGCTGTTAATCATGGAAAAATGTACAGAATTATGTGTAGTGTGTAAAGATAAGTACTTCACTATGCATGAACACAAGTATATTAGGAGACAGGATATTAACTCAATAAAACCTACTGAAAAATTGACTCACAGAAACACTGATGGGAAGAATTTGATTGATGGTCCTATGTGAGTGACTAATACATGGATGTATTACATGGATGCACTGGAAGGACAGACAGATGAGATAAATAAACAGACAGATAGAGTGATGAATGGAACGTAGCTCTATTGCAGGGAAAGTCAGGTAAAAGGAATATTAGGGAAAGAGTGGGTGCAAGAATACTTGTGGAATTTCTTCTTCCAGAATCCTAATGGATCTCTTTGGGAATCAGCTGGTTAAATGTAGCTCCCTCTTAGCTATGACATAACATTCACTCTACAGAGGTGCAAGGAAGATGAGAACAACCTTTGAACAGAGGGAATCCTAATTTACAACTGAAAGCACAGAAAGGTACTAATGAAAGAAACACTAGGACAAGATTAAATCTTAGCAGAAGACCTAGTCTGATTTGTAACAAGGAAAAATGTACATTGAGGTTGCAAATAAAATAGAATCCCCTTTTTCTTTTCTTTTTTCTTTTGTTGTCGTTTTTGTTGTTTTGGTTTGGTTGGTTGGTTGTTTTGGTTTGTGTTTTGGGGTTTTTTTTTGCTAGTGAAACCTAGGAATTTAATGTAGCTTTCACTTACCCTCTGTTTTCCTTAGCCTAGTCAAACATTTTAAAGGTCTGGATTTCACATTTTGGACCTTAATGACATGGAAGCTTAGCAAGAATTGCTACATGTACAAATGTACAAATGTGATGCAGTGATCTGCCTTTACTAACATCAAGGGTGCAATATGATGGTATGTGGTTACTCCCCCTGATACGAGCATTTGCTGCTAGCAATTTCCATTAACAGAACTAGCTACCTCAAGAAGTTCAAATTTAAACAGCTTCTCCTCCAAGCCTCTGCTTTAAATCTCCCCAGGGACATAGTGCTTGTATCAGTACACTTATTAATTCCTTCTCATTTTATTTTTCAGTATGCACTTGTACAATGTTCTGTGCATGCACATTGTACAAATATTTGTGGGACTTTAGCCTCCTAGGTAACAAATCCTAAACATCTCCTACTTGAGTTAGCCATCTGAGATAATCAATCCTTAGGACTAGCAGCCTTCCCTGCATAGGGCCCTGCTTGAGGCTCTCATGCAACCCACTGTCTCATTTACACTTAGAGATAAGGCACAGCTTCAGCATTTAGGAGGCAGCTACTCAGTTTGCACACGACTTTTCAGAGAGATCAAAATAGCTGATACAAACACTCAGCAGATCATCACATACTTTAATTCAAAAGTTATTCGACTGAAGCACGTCTTCTGACCAGTATTCACCAGAAAACTAATGTGTTTTGAGTTGGCAAGGCAGCATATAGCAAAAGAAGTTAGAGGACAAGATTCTTTCTACTTATATAGGGAAAACCTTTGAGAGGATAAATATGCAATGGTAGAAATAGCATTTTTCAGCTGACTGCTGCCTTTATTTTCAGTTATAGTGAGACATTATTTCTGAGGCTATTAATTTCGACATGATTTTAAGATCTGATTGGATGTGAGAAACAACATTGCAGAAATGAACCATGGCACTTTCCTTTATGTGCTCTCAGTATGTCTTCTGAGTATCTTCTGATTAGCTTGCTGGAAACACTGTATTGTCAATGATGCAGAGAAAGCCAGCTGTGTTATCTTTTTGTCTTCTGAGCAGTGCAACATCCATACTGACCAACTGACTTCTGATTCCTCTCTACTTTTCACTACAATAGTGAGGTAGTCCACTTTTCATAAACTGAACAAGGTTAATTAATTTTGATCTGGAAACCAAAATATTGAGTGCATTGAGAATAGGAAAAAAATTGTTTTCTAAATTGACTGAATTGAAATATATTTGCCTCATATATTAAATGTTATTTTTCTGATTATAAGGTATGTTGCAGAGATTGCTCTGACATTCCATTCATTCATTCATTCAACAGATATAATTTTCCTCTTCTTCATAAGACAGCTACAACAAAGCTCTGAGTTTTAGCATCAGTTCTTTTACTGAAAATGCCCTCTTCTCCTTTGTCTTCAAAAGAAGTCTTCCTCTTCCAAATTCCCAGCATAATTTCTCTTCTTTGCCTCCGTCCTGCCATGAAAGGACTATCCATCCTGGAAGAATAGCTGGCTCCTCATACTCCCATATATTTCCATCAGATAGCCATTTACTTCCAGACATACTTGGCAATTGATACATATACCAAGGTCATTTCTCAGTTATCAATGAAGAACTACTGGATATTAGCAATTCCCCTCCCAATGTGACTAAAATATTGCTGGAAATGGTCAAAATGCTTCTTTTATCTTGTGTAGAAGTCTTGAGTTCCCTCATGCCACACAGCTGACCTCATTCTCCCTCCTGTTTTGGTCTTCCCTTTTGGCAGAGGAAGTTGTCCATCATTTATTGTATCATTTATTACATGTTGATCTTAAATCTAAAGAAATATTTATAATAAATTTTGTCTTCGCTCTCAATCTTTACATTTTGAGTTTTATAAAGAATCAGTATTCTCTTCAAGGATCAAAGAACACACACATAGAAACACACACATATACAAACAATACCCAAAAAAGTTACCTAATCTAAGATACGATTTCTCTAGTTGTTTCAAAAGACTACTATGTCTGAGGGAAAATGCAGATGATTTCTAATTTTTCAATCTTCCTGAAAATGTCATTGCCTGCCCTGCCTGGTTTAATCTGCATATGACTGTGATCCTGATGCCATAAAAATTGATCGCTGAGGTTGGCAGAAGCAACAGTGGCACCTGGTCAACCTATGGTTTTAAAAATGAATAAGTGCCAGAATAATTACACTTTATTGTACCTGCTAATTTCTCCTGGAAAATATCTTAATATATTGATTGCATGTTTCAAGCAAACCTGTAATGAGAGGATTATTTACAAAGGACACACAGAAGCCGTTATTAAAAAGCAATCAGAAAGAGAGAGGAACAATGGCAGGAGGGCTCAGTGGGGAAACCTTAATGGTGGGGAGTTTAGGATTTCGTTTCTGTTATCTTGCTGACATTCTAATTAGAAAGTATTTCTCCCATTTCATTACTGTCTCACACTTTATCTGAATTAGCTTTCACACTTGATTAAGGAGAAAGTCATTTTTGTTACATGCCAGGATGAGGCAGTGCCAGTTTCTTTGCTTTTTTCTTTCAAACCTGAACGTGCAAAATCCTAATGTTTAGATCTGGATTCTGGTGATGTTGGGTTTGAGAGTGCCATGTGGGAGATTTTTCTGGGGCATCTACAAGCAGTTGGGTCCAACAGAGAATTTGGTCCTAAAGCTTGTCAAACAGACCCTGCAATCTTGCGGGAAATGGAGACATTAGTCAGACTGCAGACATAGAGTTGAGCCTGTTAGTTAATTTAAGATGTTGACAGCATGGAGAAGCCAATTTATTCAGACCAGTCCTGTTTTAAATGTTGAAAATTTTAAATTGTAACTGGTATCAAATTCTTATTACACAAAAATGGTATATTATGTCAGAGTATCCCCTCCCTCTTACCTCTACCCTCACTAATTAGTAAACAGGTTTTAAAAACAAACAAAAAATTAGGAATCTGGAGAATCTGAGGTGTGAAAAATAGGATTAAAAACGCTAAGTGTGTGTAATTAGTTATAATTCATTAGCATATGTTTGCACAGACCATAGTAAACCCAAGCACTATGCAATTGCTGTAGTTATGGGGAAGGATGTCTAAATGATTAGGAAGGCTGGATTTAGGATAGCTACACAGGCATCTGAAGAATGTGAAATCCAAGGATGGAGAAAAAGCATGCAGGATATGAGTAATATTCCTGACAGAAAACAGCAGAAGGTCTGGAGTCTGAACCCCACATGGATGCCAAGCAGTCTTAAAGCTGCTTCTCTGGGCAGTGCTCTCACTTCTTTTCAGCCAGACGGACAAAGGCTCTTTGTTTCCCCTGAGCCTAAATGTAGAATTGACATAAAGGATTTTCTGAATTCTTCTCAATTAGCTTTTTAAGGACTCAATACGGAAACTCTTACAAAATGGTTTTGCTTTTGTTTCAGAACTTAAAAAAAACCCTACATGACCAAACCCAGAAGGTTTTAACTGAAAATTATATGTCAATATCTCACGGGAACTGCAGGTTATTTGTGGCCTGGTTTTGCCTGTGTACAAGGTTTACATCTGCTTTAGGGAGACAGTAGGGTGGGCCATCAACACCTCTTTTCTCTGAGGAAGTAGACTGCCAAGCACCACAGGAAAGATTCGAAACAACCAGTCCCCATGCAAAAGGCTGGAAGGGACCATGAGGCCCACGGATAAACTCTGGTACATGACAGCTATCCTGTACAGATTTGTTTGGCTTGTGTTAGGATATCTCCCTAGAGAAATGGCAAGAAGACATTATCTGAATCACTTAAAAAGAGTCTTGGGATAAACGATCGCTCTGTCACCATCAAAACCACTTTCAGCCCAGCTCCTTTTTCCTCATCCACTTTAAAGCTGGGGTCATGTTGCTTGAGGTACAAAAAAAAAATTAATCCAATAAAATAAAGGGGAAAAAGTTGCACTTGCTGTATGCAATAAGACTATACAACAAAACTCATTCTGTGGAGCAGCTTTCAAAATAAGTATTTTCTAAAATTATTTAAGATGAAAAAATTGAAAGGCAGCAGTGAATATAATATGTAAATTACTTTAAACCAAGTTATAAAGTGAAAAATTAGCCTATCTTTCACTTATGAGTTTCAAAAGAGACTTTAAAGGAAAGTGAGAGAGACAAGCATGATGAAGCACACTCCTAGCACATTGCCAAACATGATAGAGACAGTTATGTGAAGCAAGACCTAGGACCTAGGACCTTCTCCTAGGTAGTAAGAATTACAGAGGAGCTCACATCAAGACCAGCAAGCCAGGAATAGACGGTGACAGAAGCCACGGTAAAAATAACAAGAGAGAAACCCAGGAGGGTGCGTGGGGCAGATCTCTGGAGGACACTTTTGTACTGGGATTAGCAAGAGATGATGACACTTCTTCCCAAGCCCAGGTTCCTTCTGGGTTATAAAAGCCAACCTACCAGGTACTCAGATTAAAAGTAGGATCAAAATCATCTGCAGTCTTTTGCTTCTGCTTGACAGAGTCCTGGTGGAGGTATCAGAGTCTTGGCAAAAAAATAAAACCAGAAGTTAAACTAAATGAAGGATCTTGGCTCCTTTGATTCAGCTTTTCCCTCCAGTATACCTGTGAGCATATATCTTTGTTACTTTCCTACTTTTTTGTTGTTTTTCTTTAAAGGAAAACAAATTTTACTCCAAGGGAAATATCACTCCCACTTGTATGAGTTCCTTTCTCACTAAAAACACTTTTTTCCATCAACCTACAAATCCTCAGAAGAACTAAATGTAACAAAACCTTATATCTGGAAGTTTTCTTGTAAAATGCATAGGCTTCTGGCAACTAATATAGTTGAAAATGATCATCATCGTTACACTGCTTAGTGTTATGGTATGTTAAACTACTGATGTACTGATTCAAGAAAAAATGCCCTCAGCACATAGCTCCATGCTGAGGCATTCTTTGATTTAAGAAAAAGCTGACTCTACCAAGAATCTGCAGTACTATACAATAAGCTCTAATCTTTACTGGTATTAGAATCTAGCTACTTGTTTCCTGTGGTATCTAGGGATCTTTTATGATACCAGATGTGTAGCAGTTTTTCAAATAAGCATGAACTCTAACACTCCACACATAAAGTTCTATGCAGTTATACTAATCATAGTACAGGATGCCTTTCCCCCAAAGCTGGGAGGAAAGCACTACAGTATATTAAGGCAAATCATTGCAAGTCCAAACCACTGCCTGACACTTCAACTGAAAATCCATTTAGTGGTCAGTGCAGTTCGCTGAACACTGATATAATCTGCTGGTCATGGAAAATGTTATTTTGATTTCTTCAGAGTTTCATTCCAGGCTAGAAGTTTCCCGGTAGTTTCAGGAGCACACGAAAAGTAATGAATAAATTCAGACTTGAGATGACAAAGGTTTGGCTATCTGGGACCAGATTTCTTGCTGGAAAACTCACAGCCTAGCTGTTTTCTGAGCACTGAACAGAAACATGGTTCTGACAGAACACAAATTCCTGCCTAACAAACAGCAAATGAACTGACAGGGTCATGAAATGGAATGGGAAAATGCAAGTATGCCTCTGTAGACACATTATCTCCATTAGAAGTGGTAGAGATATAAGTATGCAGATTTTCAAGTCCTCAGGTAGTACTGATATTCTCAAATTTCACCTAAAACTGTTCCACCCAAAATGATCATATGCAACAACTTCCCACCATGCTCCTAAAATGGAAGAGTTAGCTGCAGTCAGAGATCTGTTTGTGACAGATCCTGCATATGTAGGGTTTTTTTCCTAAGCTGTTCTTAGTGCTTTCTTCTGGCTATCTCTGCCATCACCTGTCGAAGTAGACTATAAGAACCAGTGCTATTTGCTTGTTTCAGACACCTCCAAGACAGAGAGAAGTCACTACACACAGTTCACTGAACCCTCTATTCAGATGCAGCAAGTGGTCTCTTGCACAAGCCCAAAGCCCCTGCTAATGCCGCACCACCACAGAGCTTCTTGTTTTCTTCTTCCAGCATGCATGTAAGTGGTAACATAGCCCATTCCCTAGGATTTACACAGAGTGCTCCTTTTTAAGTGGTTAGGTGATTAAAGGGGGCTTCTGAGTAGTGTGGAAACACAATTTAGGGTGCTTCACCAAAGATAGTGCAAAGCTATGTACCCAGACCTCTTGAGCTAGACTAGTCTTTCAACAGATGCTGTTACCTCCTTGCAGCTGTACAGATGCCAGAATAAGATGCAGTTGCACTTCCCCTCTCCCCAGGACTCACCGAGGGTGAGATTAGCCATTCCATTATGTTTAGAAAGATTAAAAAAAAAAGACTAGGAGAGGAAAAAGGGATGTAACAGAGGAGCAGGGTCACGACCAATGGCACAAAGTCTAGCTGCAGGCCAGTAATTATCAGTATAACTCTGCGGTCATTACTGAGTTTGATCCTGTTTAACATCTTCATTAATGGTTTGGATCATGGGGCGGAGTCTACCTTCAGCAAGCTTGCTGATGACATGGAATTACACAGCAAGCCTCCCTAAGCAGCTGAGAAATTGCCTGATATTCCCTCCAGTAAGGTCTCCATCAGCCAGAGGCTTTATCAGACTTTTAAATCCCCTTTCCAACTGCTGAATAAGGTAAAACTTCCCATTACACTGAGTATATAGTGGTTATGTATCAGCAATCACATAAGCGTTGTGAATCATCAAGTTTATATTGATCCAAACCACCCGATTAAGTTCTTAGAAAGAGAAGAAAGGAGAATAAAGCCTAAATTCCATAATCTTCCTTGGGACAGATATAGTTCTTGTGGAGAAGTCACGGTTGGTACAAAGAACTATATTTTTTGTATGCTTCTATGAATAGAAGTGACTCATCAGAATTATAAATATTCCATCCTCCAAACCCCAAAATTAGATATTGTGGTGTTTTTTAAAGATAATCCAACCATTACCCAAGCAAACACCATTTACTAGATGATACATTCTGTGATGTCTCATTCTCTCATCTTTCAATATAAATCCTTGCAGGTCTACAGTTTATTTCAATTTGCTTCTTGGACCCAGCCACTATTTGTCCCATTGCTATAGTCTGCGAAGCTTTAATTTTTTCTCTCCCCTTTCATAACTAGCAAATAAACTCAACTAACCACATTCTCTTTTTTCAGTATTTAAAGACCTTACCAACTAATCTTAAATTCTACTGGGTGCATATGTATTATAGATTATGATATGTTTTCAATTCCAACTATAAAAGTGTGTTTGTGAGTGTGCTGCATATTTCTTTGTTTAATAAAAATAAGTGCACACTTGCAAACATAGACACAGATACTTGGATGTGAATATGTTCACATGCTTTTTATAGCTTACATATAAATAAATACGCATCTCTAAGCATGACTGTATCTGTCTGCAAAGCCTTGATTACCAAAGTGAGAAAGAGTTTAAGGCTACCTTTGTTTTTAACCCTCTTTAGTACTTTAGTACCTGAAAATTCTGATGCACAGTGTTTTAAATATCCGCCCTTTTTCTGGTTTTTCAAGGTTGGCATTCAAACAGGTATAACTAAGAGCAGTAGGTGTTCTGCCCAATAAATAGTTATTCAGATGCACATGTATAGATTACAATGATGTGTATGTGTCCACACACCTGCACATACATGTATGAATACTACTGTGTGTGTATAACAGCAATCGTGTAACAACTCAGTCTTTTAGCTGGAATCTTGAAAGCTTTATGGGAAGATGAACACATTTTATTTCAATGTAATCTAGTTTCTCCATTTTAATGGTAAAGTGTTGTGACTTAAAGGGCACATAGTAAGATAAAGAAAAGCCTTGAAACAGTGCTCAAACCTCCAACATCAAAGCTGCATGTGACTCTACAGCATAGCTAGATGGATGTATAAGCAAAATGATCGATAATTACAGTTGCAGATTTACATCAGCATAGAGGGAACACAGAGCAAGTACTGGAATTTAAACACTCAGATAAAAAGCTTTTTAAAGTTGGTAACTTGCTGTAGCATCACCATATCCCAACTGCCACTGCACCATTTTGGAGGAGATTTGTTCTGGCTTTTCATTCTCTTTCCATTTACCCTCATTGAAAGTTACTCTTTTAGGGACGTCTGCAACTTCTCTCTTTTCTGATAATGCATGGGCATGTGTGGCTTTGAGAGCTATTTATGTAATATTTCCATTAACAAGCTGTAATTAAACCATCTAATTAAAAAAGCAGTAATCTATTTAACAGGGTTTTTATTTTTTTTTAAAGAAAGCCTAACAGAGCTGTGATTAAGTTCCTCTGCTAGATGAGCATTATGGTTTTTCATAAAGCTCTTAATTACTCAACCCAAAATGTTAAATAAATTAAATTAAAGACATAATTTTATTTTTCTGAAAAGAAAAATAATGTTATAACACACTCTCGAATAAAAAGATGTTAAAAAATATCCATTAATATAGTGGGGTTTATTTTTAATGTGTTGTGCATTTCAGCCTAGACAAAAGCTGGTTTGTGATGTAAAATATAGTGAATAAAGTCTTGCACTTAATAGACAAATGTATAGCTAATTGTACTTTTTTATTCCCAAGATATACCTTCTATTAGAGCACAGGAACAGCCCTTTGGTACCTCCCAGAGGTACCCTCCACAGCAGTCATACCCCCCAGTCCAGCACTTTGCTCCCATCTGGAGAAAAAAATCAGCTGGAGTAAGGTGAGACACCATCCTGGGAGAGCACACAGGACTGGACCCTTCCCTCTGTCTCCTTGGTTTCCACAGCATTCACCTTTGTTGGATCAGAGTGTTAGATTGTACATTTTGCCTGTTCCCTTTAGTGTCCATTTACTGCTCTGCTGTCTGCAGATTTGTCTAATCCCATTTTGAGCCTCCTGATGCGGTCTGACTCTGCAGCCTGATCAGCCAGAACATCCAGAGGTTCCCTATCCACTATGTGAAGAGCTGCTTTCTTTACCTATTTTAAACTGCTATCCTATTAGTTTTTATTAAGTGCTTTTTAGTTCTATTCTTTCAGGATTTAGTGGATAACAATTCTGCATTCACTTTATCTGTGAACTATATCTTATCACAACCTTACTGGAAAATTTCATTTTATTTTGCCCTATTCTAGTTGCCAGCTGCTTTTCCTAAATATCATCATTCTCATCAACATTTGCCAGCCTGATAATCTGCCCTCACTCATTCACTTTCTAGGACAAATTTTTCTGAGGGCAAAAGTCAATCAGCAGAAACAGACTGCAATTTCTAGGAACGAAATTATGACTTCCTATCTGGCTAAAAAAATAAATAAACTTCTACTCTACTTAGACACTTTGGAAATTCTGGTTTTGCACAGTTCAACAGGAATTCTCTGCCTTGTGGGAAATGTACCTGACAACTACCTAAATCTCTCAGGCCAGTCACATTCAGTCTTGGTGTGATGGAGTTCAGTGCTTAAATTTGCACAGACCCTTTAACTCCCTGCATGCTCAAGGGGTTCCTTGGGTGATGTTCTCTCAAAAGGACCAGACACACACTCGGACTGTGGGTGTTAAAATTAAGATTGAGCTTTTTGGCTTCTACAAGCCACAGGCACAAGGGCTGAAATCCACTGGACTCTCCCAAGTTTCTAAGATTGCCTCTACTCCTTACACACAGGTAGCATGATGGAGAAGGAAGGATGAACCTAATCTGAATGCAAATGGCAGGGGAAAAGAGAGAAAAAGAAGAAAGAGAAACTGTGAAGAGGGGAGTTGTGGAAACAAAACACAACCCTGCAGTTCAAGCATGTTTGTGGACCTGCTTGTTTTGGACCCATATCTTTTGCCATATTAGGGTTTCTCTCACTGCCAAGCCCAACAAGAACAAACAAATTAGGCCAAAGGAGGGTGTTGTTTTTTAGTTTGAACACAGAGCAGCGATATGTGAAATGAATTTCTGTATACTTAATCTTAGCCAAATGAGGTTGTCAGATATTTGTTTGTCCAACCTACATCAGCACTTTATACCAAGAGGAAAATGTTCCCTGGGTGTAAAGCACGAGTGAGTGAAACGAAAAACCATGAGCTCAAATATTTATCATTTTCTTTCTCATTAGCATTCCTCGTTTAAAAGCCAGAACACACTGCCTGTGCCTCCTCATCTCTATAAGCTGCCTGGCTCCCTTGTTGCTCTTCCCACAGGCAGCAGCTAACAGTAGCCTGCCATTTGAGGTTGTCATGTGGGAGTGCTCCAGTGAGTACAACAGTAGGAAGGGGTGTGAGGGTTGCCCTGTAACATGCACCCAAACTTCCAGGACCTCTTGCTTGTGCCTTACCCTGGAAACAGGAAAGTGGCCTGCAGGTGAAACCACCAGCTCCCCAGTGGTTTCAGTGGTCTCAGGCTGACCTGCAAGGGTCTGAAAGCACCTCTGCCTCCTCAGCAGGACCCAGCTACTAGTCAAGGTAAACAGGACAACTAATGTTTAGCTACAGCTCAAATTGATGAAGTCAGGGATCAGGTATGGATGCTGAGCTTTGAATTACAGGAATTTGGTATAGACGGTTCAAAAGCAATTCTTGACAGATCCTTGTTTTCAGTTACAGCACAGGAGTACCTTTCAAACTCACATTTGCCCAGTATGAGCTTACTGGCACTGAGTGAATGGCAGATTAACTTGTGGTTCAGCCTGAGGTTTGATCCATGCTGTTCCCATCAGAGAGAGCCCTTCCAAAAATCTCTCACAGAGATCACAGATACTCCACGTGAATTGAACAGGAGAAGACACATACAGAACTTCATAACTGCATTCTCGGAGCATTTACTTGCCCCTTTAGGTGTCAGATCCAGTGCTGTCATGGTTTAATCCTGGGCAGCAACTAAGCACCACAGCCCTGGTGGAATGGGGAGAAAATCAGAGAAAATAATTGAGATGTGGTTCATACATTCCTTATCTCTTTTTTTCTTTATTTTGTGTGTGCGTGTGTGTGTGTGCCCGTGAGAGAGAGAGAGAGAGAAAGCTTCTTCCAGTTTTCTGGGACATCTCAGGCTTCAAAAAGCCCAATCTAGTCTAGAAAATCATAATACAAGAGCATCAACTGTTTTGGATGTTGCTAGACATCCCAAAGCCAAGAGTACCTGGTACCTGCTCATGTTGGAGATGGGCTCATGCAGATCGTGTACTCGAGAAATTGCTTGCAGAAGCAGATCCCTGCTGTGTTACTAGCCTTGTCCAAGCCCTCACATGAGACGTCTCGTGTTCAGTGAGGTAACACCTCCTTTAGCATTACTGGGAACTTCTTAATAGACAGTGGCCTGCTTCTCACCTTGTGATGGTCTCCCACTGTTGACTTCAATTAAGTTATTGTGGTTTGAACTGCCGGGATGTGATGTGAGGTCAGAGCTACTTTCCTACAAGGTCATTTAGACACAGCACAATAAAAGAAATGGAGGCTAAACACCAGGAAATAACTTTACAACAATAAATAAACTGCACAGGAACAGACTGCCTGATGAAGGTGTGGAATATCCAACAGAGGAGCCTTTTAAGCACACGTTAGGTAACCTTTGGATAGGATAGATACATGAGATACTGCACTGGGGGAGAAGAACAAACTGTATTTATTCCTGAGGTCCTCTCCAGACCTATTTTCTGTGATTAATGAGTTCATGTCAACTGTATTTAAATAACTTAGATAACAATTTTGGCAGTAAGTCAAATGTCATTTTTTACTTAGCCTTCCCTAATTCTTCCTGTACTATTTCCTGGGCCTAAATCACACAGACCTATTTACCAATCTGATTAATTTAATTCTTCCCAGGATCTCAAGGAGGTATCATTTTAAGAACTGGCAGCACATTGTTTATTTACTCCATTAAACATTTGAGGCTTTGGGGAGGGTTTTTTTGTTGGTTTTTTTTTTGGGGGGGGGGTTTGTTGTTTTATCAGGCAATGAAAATATGTCAGCGGAGTCTCACATCAAAGAGAATATCAAGGGGAAAAATGTCCATGCAGCCAGCTGGTTCTTTCCAAAGCTCATTCACATACTCTGTATGTGCGTGCTTGGGGGAAAGACAAATGTCAAGAAAGGAAGTTTTAGATGAGAAGTAAAAGTTACATAAATGTGGAAGAAAGATGAGAAATAATAAAGCTCTGTATCCTGCTGCACAAAGTCAGGAACCTTATAGAAATCAGAGGTGAATCTGAAGTGGTAATTTTATCACTGTATTGCTAAATGTAGATTCTTCTTTTTAAAATATACAGTTATTAAACACACAGGAAACAGGAAACAAAAGAGGTCTCATATAGAAATGGAAATGGATTTGTTAAATTCAGTGTGCAAAAGAAAAAAAAAATTGCAAAAGGTGAGAAAGAGGGGAAGAGAGGGGAGTGAAAGGGACAGAAGAAAAAGAAAAAGGAGGGGAGGGGAGAAGAAACTGCAACAGGAAAAAAAATCTGCAGTTGTGGAGAAAAACAGCTCTGTACTTTGAAGGGGATTTTTTTTCTTCTCTTTCTTCCTTGATTCTCTCTTTATTCTTTTATGTTTTAGGAAATCATAATTTCTTACATTAGTAGATCATGTGTACTAACCCTATTATACACTGTTTCTGATCATTACTTTACAACATAGTATTCTTTTTAAAGACAGATTTTGAGCTAACTTATTAAATGCATGTGTTGTGGTTGGCATTATCTCTTCAAAGGAAATTAAACCCTATATCTGAATTTCAACTACTTCTTTACAAAAAGATAAAAATCAATCCAATTCTGCTTCTAGAAGCTCTGGACAAATCCAAATGCATGCTGTCATTGTAGATTTAAGTTTTAAACTAACGGAAAGCTCTTGATGTGAAATGGTAAGAACCAGCATTTTGTTTCCATCAGGTGTTGAGGAATGAGACATTTGTGCATTACAAGATGTTTTTAATCCTACCTAAAACCTTGACAGAAAAGTGCACTGAATGCTGAGGATTCTGCTTGCCTGGCATAAGGGATGGGTAGAAGAAAAGCAAGAGGAAAAGACAAGAGTGTTTTGGGAGAAGAAAGGAGAAACTGTCAAGCTTGCATTCTGACTAGTTTTTTTGAAAAGCACTGCTTTTACAAAGCACTAGATATATAACACCAGGGAGAATATATGAAGATGCAGGAATCAGAGCAGCATCTTTCTCCTTCTTATTTTCTCTGAGCTGCCACAATAGAGTTTTATATCTGGACTCTACTAAATGAAAAATCCATTTCCTCTCAGATTAATGACACAGAAAACACTTTGGGGTGGAACCTAAAACCTAAATAGGACTTTATTCCAGCTGAACTCATAAAGAATAATCATAACAGCAGCATCAAATCTAATAACATCCTGAACATACTGATGCTTTTGTCTATGTGGGATCTGCATTAGTGATTCTGCTCCCGTTGCTATTCTGGGATGTTGGGTGCTTCAGAAAATGACAAAAGTGTCTTTATTTGGTTATGTTGGAAGTACTACATCCTTCATAAGCAGATGATGTCTAAAGCAAGCGAACTTTCAGGATAAGAATGATTCTTCTGCAGTGTCTGCACAGGGTCTGGCACAGTGGGTCCAAAGCCCAATGAGATTGCTTGGAATACTGCACAGAGTGATACGTAGGATGTGTAAGTGACACCCACAATGTTCTTCAAATACAGATTGATCACTAAGTTTCATTAGTGTTAATGGTTACTGCCTACAGAGAATAATTTATACCCCCAATCCAAATGTCTTTTGTTTTAGATCATTACAAAATAATAATGAAGACAAGATCTGAGGTAAAATACAGTAGCAAGTATGTGACCCACATCTGTTTTCCATCACAAACTGTTTGAGATTATGCACACAAAATGGCAGTTGTCTCGGCAGATGACAAATTCTTAAAACTGAATAAGTCTGGTACACCAAAAGTGGAAAATAAAAATGCTTGCCTATCTTCATGCCTAATCACATCATATCACAATTCAATATTTCTCCTGAGTCCACAGCTGAAAAATATGTCCTATATTCAGCTACCACAGCTGTTGCAGAGAGAGTCCTGTGTTTGAATCTGGGTGTTGTCACAGATGAGAGATGTGAGGACCCTTTTACTTAATATACATGGTTGGTGGTAGAAGGATCAGTATATTTTCTATTATCTGGTTAAAGGATTCTGACACATACTGTCATGAAACATATTTTCCTTAGCTGAGCATAGAGAAGTGGTAAAACATGTCCATTGAAAGCATTCTTTGTAATCTTAATGAAGTAAGGGAAGATAACAAAGCCTTCACCCTTATCAGAATAACACAATTAAGCACATTTGGCTTGCAGCAGTATGATATTTTGCATATTGAGTTATTTTTAAACAAGATCCTCTCCTGCCTAAGGTGAGTGTGAATTGATAAGTAAATGGTCATTTCATATGTAGAGCATGAGAATAACAACACAAAGAGCAATGGGAAGGTTTAGACCCTTCATTTTGTGTCAGAAAATTGCTGTATATCTTTGACAGAATAGTGACTTAGGAGAGATGTATTTTCCACAGTTGGCCAAAATATCTTCTATAAATTGTCAGTTATTTAGAAGGTCCTGTTGCCTTCAGTAAACATGAGATATGCTTCTGGAAGGACTTTGTCCGATTTTTCTACTGCAATGAAGTTGAAGTGTCTCCTTGCTTGTAAACTGATCAGACAGGCTCACTTAATGACAGACATAAATGTGTCTCTAATGATTTTCTTTCCCAAGAATTACGTAGGGAGACTCCCTGAAAGTTAGTTAAATGAAGTAGGTATAAATCTGAAACATAAGCATCTCCCTGCATAAATTTACAAGCACTGATTCCAAAAGGTTAACAATATGGCAGATGGATATGATAATGTGTGAACTCAGAAAAACTGAGAATTCAAGGTTTGATTCCAAAAGTATTTAAAAGTCTGAGCTTTTCCTCAGGCCTCTTGAACAGGCTGCCTTGACTGACGCAAACCACCTGCTGCTTCAGTTCAAGCCAAAAATAGTCCAAGAACAGCACTTATGTGTTTTTTGCAATGCTTCTGTTCTTCGTTTCATTGAGAATCTGAAAGAATTGAAGTAGAGACAAAAATCCGCAAGTGTGACCTATCCCATTTGGACAGATAAATGTCAGCACCTGGAAAAAATTACACTAGCTTCCAGTTCTTGTTTAAGGTCAAATGTTTTCAGTGCTCATTTTACTGAGATTCCTTCACTTGGAGAAACATTTTTGCGATACCAGGAAACATATATATTCTATCCTCTCTGTGAAAAAGCTGTTCCTGCTTCCTTATGAATCTGATTTCACACTGTGCAACTTTTCTTCCTGTGGATGCCCTCCTTTCATGTGGACAGCCTGAAGCAGATGCAGAGAAGTGGAAAAACCTCAGTCTAAAGAAAAATATATGCATTTTTCTCATCTTTCTGTCTTTTTTGTGTATTATACTTCTGCAGCTTTATTTACTTATCAGGAAGAACAAGAATGATCTCCTATGACCTTGCTAAGTAACTACTGATAATATGTGTACACAGTAAAAGGTAGAGCTATGCCGATGCTAAGCTAGGTCTGACTAAATGGAAATGAACCGTGTACCCTGAGCCTCCATTGATCATGGTCTCGGGTGATGCATGAAGTTGAATGAGGTTAACACCTCAGGCCCCATGCAGAAGGGATGTTCCCTAGCAATAAGAGCTCACCTTTCTCAGGCAGATTCACGTCTTTCACATAGCAGGTTTGCCAATGCATATAAGGTTTTCTACTTTCAGAAAGCCAAACATCTCACTCTTCCTCCTCAGCATGGTGCTGTGTCTCCCTCTGATGGCATCTGGGCCACACTTCCAGCCTGATGAACATGATAAAGTCTTGTGCATCAGATGACGTCTTTTTAGCTCAGTTAATGAATTTATTTAGGTCAAAGGTCCTAGGTTTAAAAACCACCATTCCATCAAAATGTGATTTTCTCTTTAGCCTTCTAATGAATCGATTCCTAGGGACAATTTTTCAGAAGGGAGCAGTTCTTAGCCACAACTGAACTCAATTCGTATTTGCAACAACATGAGAACAGAGTCACAAGGAGAGATTTAACAATCAGTACTTGCTAGAAAAGCTGTAAGGACTTTAGATATTTCAAAGTGAACTACATCAGGCTACTCCGAACATTTAGTTTGTCTGAAGGCTATAAAACAGCTACAAGGATCCATAATTTCTCAAAGCTCCTCAGAGCTTGTCAGTAGACTTGAAGTTTGAAAGAATTCCTAACTATCTATAGCTTGTGACTGGCTCTCTAAGGATCCTGAGGAAGCTTTGCAGCCACCATGTGGTGCTTTACTGTCCTTCACACACTGCATCCTACTGAGTGACTTCATTTTGAACGCTCATTTCATCACAAATGGTTGCAAAAGATTTGTCCCACACTAGCAATTACAGGAACTCTCCAACAATATTCTCCAGACTATTATTTTATTTAAAATGCAAGTATTTGCACTCTGTCTCTTTGCTCAGCTCAGCCTGGCTAAAGACTAGGTGAATTTATTAGGAAAAATAAACTGTGTGCATTTGATGGTGACTGGAAGATTTCACAATAAAGTGATAGACCTTACAAGAAGGGTAAGCTTAAGGTTCACTTGAATAATCTTCCATTTTTGATACTTCAAATCATAACAAATAAGGAAATTCCCACGAGTAACTCAGTGGGTTTGTCTGCACTGAAAACAAAAGGAATGCTGAGGAGCAGATTCCTTTCTTCCACTTATATAAACAACAATTATCTGTTTATATAGTGTTAAAAATATTGTCTTATTGTTGTATTTCAGTAAAGCATTTTAGCAAAATTCTCAAGGCATTAAGAACAATCAAATGGTAATAATCGTCCATAATGAAAACTCTCAGTGGTCTAGGATCTGAGGGTAAGGATGAAGCAAACATTTCTTGTTATGTGATGCATCATCTTTATGCCCTGGAAAAGTAAAATTAAAAACCTATAGCAAAAATGTATTTAAAATCAGCAGAACTGCCACTGATTTTAGTAAAGTCAGTCAATTATTTAATGTTTTAGGGTGCAACACTGAGCTCCAGAAAGAATGGCAACATCTTAGACCTATTGCCTCCAAGTCTGAAACCTTTTCATCATCTTTGAACCCACTTTATTTCTCAGAAACAAAACAAGCAAAAATAGTGCTATAACACAAAAGACTGATATTAGTAAGAGGAGGTTGGAATGCTAGAAACGTCTCTGCAGGAGCCAAGACTGGTGCCTGTTGATTCTGCTGGGGGCATTGATATAGAAATTCACAGGAAACTGTTTAATCAGAAGTAAATGTTCTTTCTGCAGAGCATTCTTTTTGTTTCTCTAAATCATGTGTTCGTGGAAGGGTGACTGCCTGGTGCTGATGATTAAACCCAGAGGGGGTTCAACCTCTTCCTTTGTGCATCTGTCCAAATTTCCCCGAGAGGGTGGAGACTTCTTTAGAAAGTTCACACGCGGGGATTGCTGCAAGCATGTGCGAATCTACTTTTCTTTGACGCTTTACACAGACCACATAGAATTAGTTCATTAATCACCTTACTGAAAAGCAGTCAAGTGGGTTATGTTTTCATATTTTGTGTGTGTCATAAGCTTATTTTGCCCCTAACATGAGGTAAAACCTTGACCTATATGTGAACCTTGCCTCAGTAAGCGTGGAGCCAGGCTCTAGCTAACAAGCCTTATTGGGGATCTGTGGATCTGGGGCATGCCTAGCACTGTTTTCAGACATGAGGTCCTGGCTGATTCAAAGCATGGGCAGATCAAGCCAATGTCTGCCTGCAGAATGCCACAGTCATCCATTTCCTTCATCACACCCATTACTATCTGGCTTCCAGGTTGGCTTCAGCTAGTACTATTTTCACCTGCTGTCAGCTGAGTCCTGTGATTTGAAGCTCACATCAGCATGACCACCACTGTATTCCTGGCACAGGGCACCAGTCTCTACACAATACTAGAGGCATCTTCAGATGTAATTTGTTCCATTTGAGGTAAGATTTATCACTTGGCTTGAGATGTCCCTTAACAAGACTGTTGGTTTTTAATGGAAGAAACTGTTTAATTGGCAAGGGTTAGCCTGGTGGATCCTCACCTAGGACAGTGGCTTTACTGCTATAGGAATAGTAATCAAGACCTGGATTCCCCTCCTGGCTGGACTACCAGTTTGGAGGCTTCTCTAGAGATACCCGAGACTCAGTTAATGGTGGCAGTATTTATATGAGTGCCATTGACAGATTTAACTTCTGAATGACTTTGTGATGATTAAACACTGATATTTGGGAATGTAGAACATAGAAATGATGACAGACAGATGTAAAAAACTCGTCCTAGCAGAGCAATAGTAAAATTCATTTATGTCTTCCAGTCATTTGCTCTGAAAAAAAAAAATACAGTAGTCTTATGTAGGATATGGCTGAGGACTTTTTTTTTTTGGTCGTATTAGCATTAGCCATGCCTATCTGGTTAACATTCCGCATAGAAGGCCGAAGTACATACAGCAATGCAAAGAAACGCTACAAGAATTAGTTGGGTTCAGTCAGTTTAGTTTGCTCAGACAAAAGGATAAGTTCTAAAAGTCTTGCAGCAGGTAGCTTGTGAGTCATAATACAGCCAAGGAAAAGGGACTGATCTGGTTCAAATTATAAGACTGAATTAAAAATGGAATCCTTTGGGACAAATTCTAGCAAACACTTTCAGACAGGGAATAGGAAATAAGCCTGCTAAACTAGAGCTCAAACTGTTGTACATAGAACATACCATATACTCTGATTTTTAATGGGAACAGTTTACACCAGCACCTGAGGAGAATATGTTCCTCCACTGGAAACCATGGGAGTTCACCATTCCCTCAGTGCACCACAAATTAAAATTCATCCTGTTCCTTTCCCTGCTCTCTTTTTCATGGACTTGCACAAAAATAAATTTTAAGTAATGCATGCAATTACCTCAGCTTTTGGAAACAGGCTGTATGATAACACAGGGTAGAAATGGCTTCTGACAAAGGCTGTCTTTAACAGCACAGCTGGTAAGAAGAAAGAATTGCTCTGTGCATAGGGGCCATTAAGCCACGGGAAGGTGTCCATATGAGTGGGACAGGGCAGACTTACACATTTGGAAAGAAAATATGCTCAAGCTGGCTTGAAGGGAAAAGAAAAGAAAGTATGCCCTGGAGAAATGATGGGAAAACTTCTTATTGGTCCTCCAGGCTGCAAAGCCCAGGAGATTAGGGTTGCTATAGTGTGAGATGGCATTGCCGCTTTCACAGGTAATGATTTAGATAATCTCCAATCTGGATATAAACCCTTGAGTTACTGTGTATTGTCACGGTGTCAGTGCCTTAACCAGTCCTCCCACTCACGCTTTATAGATTGTACAAGGACAGGATTGTATCGGTCTGTTTCAAAGCCCTGAACAGTTAATCTAACTGAGGGGTTTGATGTTTTAGCAGGTCCTTCTAATAGCTGCTGTGGTAGTGTGCAGTTAACCTTTATTGCTGTGAGAGCCCTATTAAGACTGAGTTACATTCATCATCTTTGAGGAAGGAAAGATTATGCTTCTAGATGTGTTGATATACTTGACATATGCCCTGTGATTGCAGGGGCTCTTGGGCACCAAAAGAGTGCTGTTTTCACAAAGCTGCAATTTTTGTTTATACAATATATACACATTCTTGTAATGGTAATTTGAGCATGGCACTCGTAAACTGAGTGACGAAACTACAGAGAGAGAGATTGAGTGAGGCAGTAAGACTCTACTGTGCATAACACTTCATACTGAAAATCCATCCTCACAAGCACAGCCTGTGTAAAAACAGCTTCCTTTTCCTTGTTCCAATTAGAATATCCATAAACATTTTCAGTTGTTGCTATCATCCCAACAGTTTGAACACAAAGAATAGTCTGATTTATAAGCATATCCAATTATATTTGTGAATGAAAGCATCAAATTTGGTTCATTTAGACTAGTAGATGCACATTGTATCTTGCTGTTCACCATTCAGAAAGCAGAAAGGCAATTGCATGACTGTAGATGCTGCAGTTGTTACCACTGATAATTACACATCTAGAAATCCATACCCAAGACAAGGGATTTTTCACTCTGCTCTTTTTTAAAAAAACGTTTGCATCCTCTGCTCTGTGAGCAGAAGGAATACAATGGCTACATCTACACCGTAGGCTGAGGAGTCACTGAGAGTGACTTTAACCCCAGGATCCTGACAACTCATTTCCATATATCTCGTACAACCAGGAAACATGAACAAACTAGTCTATGGGGATCTACCTGAAAGACTATTTTTACTTTTGCACTTTATATCCCATCTCCCAACCCTACTGTTGTTGTCTCTCTGCATCAGTTCGGAAGATATTCACATGTCAATGCAAAATCTGTGGTCATGGCACAGGGTAAAAACCCAGTACCTTACTGTACCCAGTACCTGACAACCTTCAACAGGTAAACGGGAAAAAGCTGAATAACATAATTCACAGACAGCAAGTCCTGACTACTGTATGAAGAGAAAAGATGGTTCAAAATTAATACAAGACTCATAAACATTAATTCTCTGATTTTTATGAAGAATAGGAACTCATGCAGCATGAGGATGAGTTTGAGAAAAAAAACATCATTTAGCTTAGGTGCAGAGTCAAGTGGAGGAATCCAAAACTAATTAATAATTCAAATCACCTTCCAAAATCAATGCAAAAAGCCCTTCAGGTTCAACTTATTTCAAAGTAGCTCAACCTGGGGATTAAAGCAGTGTTATCATCTTCCAGTTGTACACAGGCATATCTCAGGAGTATATACTTCTGTCTGCCAGCAGCCACTTCACTCAGAGGCATGTAACACTAGATCTCATTTCAGGAGGAGGCTAGAGTACTGTGGGCAGTTCACATTCAAGAAACATTCAAACAAAAAGTCTAGCAGGGGTTAATGATTCTGCAACAAATCAATTGGAAAGTCACAGCCATTTGACCATGTGATGACTGATTGATCACTGTATTACATATACTGATAACAAATGGTCTAAAGAATCTCTCTGCTGATTACAAGACAGATGCAAATGATGTAGAAAAGTACTAGAGAACATGAGCTCACAAACGTTATTTTTGCTTCTCCTCTACGGCAGCTCAACTTGGGATGACAACACTGAGTCATATCCTTTGCTTTATTTTAAACCCTGTAACATTTGTGTGTTTTTCCTTGTAGCCCAATGGAGGACAAGATCTGCATAAATAACAACCCAAGCAGTCAGATTCTTAACAGGTTGTTAAATGCAAAGACACTCTGTTCAAGAAGCCCCTGGTGCAGTGGGGTTATGACCTTACTCTATATTCACTTGTTTCTACATCTGCCCCAGGTACCTGACAGCGCCTGCTGGTGCAGATAGTTAGCTAAAGAGTCTTTTGGTCTGACCAAACTATAGATGCTGGTAGAAATTTTCATTTGCTGAATTCTGTGAAAACCTAGAAGAATATTTAAGTCTTGCTGAATAGATTTGGTATCCTGATTTTAAACTCTGACTTTTAAGAATCTGTTCATTCTGATCTGTACCACCACCACCGTCTCTCCCTGACCTCTGTCCACATGTCCTGCTTTTTCCATGGTGCCTTCCAGTGAGAATAGGTTAAGGTGCATGCTGTTAAAAGACTTGTTTTTCTAAAACAATACTCACATACACGTATGTATTCTCTACTTTTGGCTCTAACTGTCCTTTTTTCACCACTTTTTGTTTTTGGTCCTAGGATGAAGATTAACTGTCCTACATAATTGCAGTGTGTGTAGCTGAACAAAAAACTGCACATTAGTGACCTAATCTTAAAACAAATGTAAGTACTCTGCTGAATAGAAATATCCTAATGTACTGTTGAGTAACGACCATCACAAGTATTTCAGATTAGAGCAAAGTATTACACACACACACACACACACACACACACACACAGTGAAGTTTGGTTACTGATCAAAAGAAATAGAAGAAAAATCAGTCAAATTGGGAAGTTTCTCAGTGGTTTGGGCTAATTTAAATTATAATCTCCAGAGTTTTATCTTGAATATACTACAAATACATTTTTCACTTCAGTGAAAAATATTTTGGTTTGTTGTTTGGTAAATTTCTTTTTCTAATAATTTTTATTTCTTTTACTTTTCTAAAAATTAATGTTCAAAGTAAAAAAGAAAAAATTATTTAGAAAATTACAAACTGAAATTACTTACTTTTCTATATTTGCTTTTTAATCTCTAATTCAACCCAAATCAGTACAGCATTTTGGTGTCCCTGAAATCTGTCTCTGGTTATTTTTGCAATTTACTATACAGCAAAGCTTTTCAAGTGTTCTTTCTGTGATTCATTGTATTTGTTCTTGTGGAACATTAAGAAAAGAGCACTTGTGCTTAAGAAAGCTAGAGTATCATATGAATGTGCTACTTCCGTGGGAGCTGCCATCATGAATGTTGCTTGGGACTGAAAAAAGTACCATGCAGTAAAAGTGCAATGTGACTGCAGTGATCATTCACCAAACAGAAAGTAGCTGGTGAGAAATAAGCTGCTGAAACATCTGCACACTGACCACTGATTTGATCATTTCAAATAATAAGAAAAGCCTGTCTGTAAACACACACTAAAAAGACCGTCTAATCCATCAAATAAATTGTTTGCTGCAGATGGTCCACCCAGCTCTATCTGTTGGCCTGTAAATACAAAGAGATGACCATTTAAGCATGACATGGAGACCTACTGGGTTATCTTGTGTACTGGTTTATCTCCAATCAGGGAGCTTCAGAATCCACAAGTGAGCTAGAAGTGCTTATAGACATCTGATTGCTCCTGCAGAGGTTTAACTTCTATCTTTTCTGCAGCCTCAGAATCTGCAGCATGAAAGGATAAAGAGCCAGAAAAACGAAAAAGAAAGGGTTGTTTTTAAGATTGTGGTTTCAAAGACACAAAACAAAATAAAAAAGCAGGCTCTGGAAATTATTGTATATCACTAGCTGACACTGAGCCATCAAGCAATACCATCCAGTACTAATCTTAAGAGACAGAGAGCTAAAGAATGTGAGCCAAATAACCACTTCAGGAAGCCATTACATGTAGTGCTTCAGGTTACCTGTGAGCACAAATCCTGTGCAGGTGAGAACAGAATACAGACCTGGCAATAAACCTTACAAAATCTTTTGTGATAATCCACTTGCAATACTGTGCACTTCCTCATACTGAAGTCAAACAAAAGGTGGACAAAGAAAGCAAAATAGAAAGGAATAATGCCACGCTTATGCAGGACAGAGGATTAGATTACTTTAGTGGGCTCTCCACACTGGTACACCTCCAAAGTATTCAGCCCAAAGCCAGCACAGCATGTTGCAGCCTGACAGACTGCACACTGGGAGCAATTTAGACTTCACTGTGCATTTCTCTGACCTCTACTAAGCTCCCAGATGGAATTCAAGGTGATGGTTTTAACCTACAAAGCCATCACTGCTTTGAGACCTCTTTAGCTTCCCTCCCTCTTTACCTATCAGATGCTGATGCTGTCCAACAGGCGACCTATACCCACGTGGTCTTTCAAACCCCCATTTTTGTTATCATTCCATGCAAACCATCAATTTTCTCCTTTCTCTAAAGCTATGCTGAGCAGCAGTGGATCTTTTCACAGGTACACCCCTTATTTAGCCTGTGACTTGTAAGTAATTGTTAAGGTGCTTGAGGCACAGAATGAGAACCTGCAAGTACATTCTAAAAAGAGCAAAAAAATGAATAAAAGAACAGTTGTCTGCTGCATTTGCAGTTAATTATCCACAAGCTTACTTTTCTCTCCCCAGCACCTCCTGGAGGACTGAGCTCATATGCCAGACGCCAGGCATCTGTGCACAGTGTGGCACTGAGGAGGTTCAGCAACATGTGTTCACCACTTGACTGTACTCCTTCTTCTACCACTCATCATGCTCAAAAATTTAACATTAAGCATCTAATGAGGCAGAGAAACATCGACTCCCTCAACTGTCTTCTTAAATATCCCCAAGCATGTTCTTTCTGTTCATCTGCTCTCTATACAATTTTCTGTCACTTAACAAATTAGATCCCTTCCCAGCACTTCCTCAGAGGTCTCCTATGGGCCATACAACTTCTTTTTTTTTTGCCAGTTTTCCAGTGACTCTACCCCAGCCTCCCTGTGCTTTCCCTCAATGGGAGCCAAATGACAGCCATGGAGCTGAAGTTTACAGAGGGAAACCCATAGAGCCAACTTGTTTGCAGGCACCTGTGTTTGTGGTGCTGGGGTAGGACCAGCATTGCATGAACTGATGCCTTTTGAAAGAACAAGTAGTAGATCTAGGCCTGCAATTTAAATACTAAACTGAAAAGCGCTTTAGAAATGAGATATAGAGAAAATACTTTCTTTTATAGCTGTTGTAAAGCCCAGCTCTCTGGATATTTTGGCTTCATAAGAATGACAGGTCGATAGCTCCCTTTCCATGCTTTCAGAAGAGCGGGCAGAGCTGGCAGATGCCTTTTCTGCACATTAGGATACAGCGCACTGATTTTCCTGTAGATCTTACCAGAGCAATCAGTAGCCTGGAGACCTCCAACCAGCTGGTTATGCATCTGTCTAATAACTGTCATATTGCTTCCTGCTAGAGGAGAAAGGGAACTGAGGAAGATGGAGTGAGACTAATTAAAAAGGAAAACTCAGAATATGTTGCTTTTAACTCCCCTCAGCCTGGTAATTCAACTTCCTAAATTAGTGCAAGATAATTGAAAAAGCCAGAAAGCATCTAGGGGCAAACAGTGAAATGGCATCAGAAATCTATCCACTGTCCACCTCTTCCATATCTTTCATTACAGCCATCAACATCATTATAGTATTTTCAATCCATCATGAAACCATTTTCCAAAAATAGGTGACTAGCAGTAAAAGACGTAAAGAGCTGCTGTCCTCACAAAGGTCCCCATAATGCCATACACAGGAGAGAGGAAGGTTACATTAGAGTGGAGACTGGATTGGAGTGAAGAGAGGAGCACTTGTTTCCACTTCAGGTTTGGAAGAAGAGGGATTGCATTTAGGGACATGTGAGGTTGCCAAGCTTTGGTTTGTGGCTGAAACACAAAACATTTAATGGCAACCATACTCTTTTTTGTGAAAGTTGAAATGATGAGAGGTTCATTTGAGGTTCTATAGTACATTTTGTCCAAAGCGAAAATAAAGCATTTTGAAATGCTTTAATTAAAGAGAGGAGTAGATTCAGAAAGTGAATGAAAAGGAGGGAGTGCAGTACAGCATGGTTGCTACGCCACTGTACATGAATGGGGTCGAGGACTCCTTTGACAATGTTCAAAACAAGGATTTTAACAAATGACTCTTACCCATGGGAGCTTGTTTTAGTCAGTGAACTGAACAAAAGTTGAAGATGCCTATCTCGCTCTTGTCTTTTGAAGATGATGCAGCAATTCTTTAAATATTCACTGGCACAGAGACCAGAAACCATATAAATAACTCCAACCTTCTGGTTAAAATCAGTTTTTCTCTTTGTGTCTGTGAATATTTAAGGCAGATACAAAGTGGTTCTACTTTGAACTTCAAAAGGGCAGAATACACAATAGCCAGCTGTCAGGCAGCTCTCCTGAGGGACAGAAGACTTACCTGAAGTCCATACATTCTCAGAGAAGGAGAGAGAGGTGTGAACAACTCTTACAACCCCAACAGTCAACCCAGATATCTTCCTAAAGGACAAAAGAACAGTTCCTTCTACCTTACTTGTGTAAATGACACTGAAATCCATAAAGGGTTATTTGTCCAAAATTATAAGGTGAAATCTGCCTGGATTTGTCAATAATTTTAAATTGACTGAAATGCCCTTTAAAAAAAAAAACAAACAACAGAAAAACAGTCTCTTTGTCTGTGTGTGTCTGTATGTGTTTATGTGTGTTTGTGTTTACATATTTGCACATGATTGTGCATCTACAATTACACCGAAATCCTCAGATCCAAAACAGATCAGATATCAGTTGCATTCAAAAGTGAAAAGCCAATTCAGGTACAATTAAATGTCAGGATAATATCTGCTCCCAGAAGACTTCAGATGATGAGATAAGAAGCAGACACTTAAAATCTCTAGCATTAAGTACATGGTAAAAAAAAAAAAAAAAATGAAGATAGATGAGAAAGAAAGAAAGTGCAATTGACTTCTTTCAAAATCAGTCCGTCTCAGGAAACATCTCAAAAACCCACTGCTTGCGAAAATTCAGCAGACCGAAATCCAGCCCTAACCCTTGGTCTACTGCAGTCTCAAACTCCATCTTGAGCAGAAACGTCAGTCACAGCTGAACTTTCTTTGTAAATCCTCTTCCACACAAGAGACCAGGGCATGCAGGCAGCTTGCTAGGTCTTTGTATTAAGACAGCTCATTTGCCAGTTATTTGACAAGTGGAATCAAGGGTCAGAGAGAAAGTATGGAGTATAGAGAGATGACAAATAGCCATGTTTCTTTCTGAAAAGTTAAAATTACTTTGTGAAGTCTATTAATTCACTTTGTAACAAAGCTGAGGCACTGAATTAACTCATCTATGGTGAAGCCCACACATAAAAGACCATAAGTCTGACATTTTCATCATCCTCACAGATCTTAAAAGTAACTTGGTTTACCAGCCATCAGTCCCTCTTCTTCAACGTAAGTAGCCCTGAGCAAACCCATTGCAAAGCTGTTCAAAATCAAATAGGCTCCACAAAAGTCCGTGCTTAAAACCAGAGCATAACATAAAGTAGAGGGAAATGAAAAAGAGATGTATTACCTGTGCTGGGAAGGTACAGGGAAAACTTCTCTTTTGGTGATTCTGGGGTCTTCAAAGATGCCAGGAGGAAGAACGTTGTCTGGAGAGAGGATGCAGGAGCAAGACAACTGGCTGGACTGAAGTCCAGCTTGCACTCTTCTGTTCAGGACTCTGCAGAAGAAAATACCTCCAGGACTTCAGCATATAGGAGTTAATGCTACTTGGAGCCTTGGAAAGCAGAGTTTAAAATACTTGGCAATATTTCAGCCCCTAACAGCCAGGCACACAAAAGAAAGAAGGTTTTAAATATCTCTTAAAATACGTTCTTTTCCTGATTTTTTTCTCTGCCTTTTGGACATACAAACTTGGATTGCATTTTCCAGTTTTTCTCTACAAATGTAAACTCTAATGAGTCACTTCTTGAATTATTTATTCTTAACTGAGGACTGATATTCATGCAACAGCCCCATCTCCACTCTCTACCTCCTCCCCATTACCAGTCAAACATCATGACTTTCAGATTTGCTTTTAATTTTCCAGGAGGCCATTCATCCTTCCTCGAAGTCAAGCCAGTGGCATTTTTTCTTCTCTGTAGGTTTGCTCCAAACTGTCCTAGCTGCATTTTCTATGTACAATGGACTTCCTTTTGCCTCCATTACTTTAAAGACCAAATCATTGCACTAGTGTTAGAAGTATGACTATTAATAGAAAAATAAAAAGAATGCCAGAACAACCAGCATCTCTTGGACTATTATTTTTTTTGCTGAGCAAGAGGCTTGTGGAATATTTTTTTTTCTGCTATTAAAAATGCAAAACACAGACATTGGGAAGGAATAATAATGAAAAGCTGCTCCCCGTGTGCCTTGCAAACCTTTCTTAAATTATATCACCAAGGTCTAAATTCCCCTTCAGAGCAGATCAACCTAGCTCCTTTGAATCCCCTGGTGCTGTGTGCATTTACACTAGATTTGAATCCAGTTGCCTAATGATGTAGACAGGATGACCAGGCAAAGAACCTGAGTACCAAGTTGATGATGGAGAGTATAAACTGTTCAAACCTTCTGTTCCTACATTTTCTTCCATTTTCTTCTATAGTACCAGCAGCTCTAACACCTGATTTTGGGCTGGAGATGAAAGTAAGTCTCCTTTGTGGTTTCTGTTCTTCTTCCATGTTGTTGTTTTACTTATTCTCCACCTACTCCTGTTGCAGGAATTTGCTGCTCCTTTCAGGACACATGACAAGGAAAGAAACCCGTGAAATCTGACGCAAGATGACCTCAGGAGAAATGGGAATGGAGAAGAGCAACCAATGCAGAATGATCAGTATACTCCTGGGTATTGAATATTTGATGAGCCTACCTATTCAAAAGAAGAATCAGCTTTGTTTAGTTCAGCCCATGAAGGTACCTTAATAGGTAGAGAATAATTTGTGCTGAGATTCTCACTTTGTGATAATGTAGTAATGCAGTTTCTGTCCTGCATAATGGCTTCCATTCTTAGTACAGTACTTGTGGATGACTTCATTATATGCATGTTTAGAGAAGAGTTAATAATTGAAAAGATGTAAAAAAAATGCAAGAGGTGTTTGCGGTATTTCTCTCTATCAAAAAAGGAAATACCCGCTATATAACTTCTTCTTGAATGTGAGACTGTGACCCTCAATCACTGTAGGCTTCTCTATAGTCTCTGGTTTTCCTAAGGTTACTGGGATGTAAAAACATCCCTTGTATGTTCCTTAATAAGGTCTACTGGGGAATGCATAATTTCTATTTCCATGTAATAATTGTAACATTATAGGGGGTACAGCAAGTAAGGGTATAACAAACCAGTTTTTCATCTCAATGTTAAATATAAGTTTCAGGTTATGTGGTAAGTATTATGGAAGAGACTGCAGGGCTGTGTCATGTTCTTGTGGCTTTTCTGCAAGTGTTATATCTAATGATTTGTTTTGTTTTGGTTTGGTTGGTTGGAATTTTTTTTTGTTTTAGCTGGGAAAATTTGAGCATGCTCATTATTTCAGTGAATCTCCATGTTGTAAAAAGAAACTCCAGTTACTTTAATTTCTTGTCTGATGGTGTTGGAAATTTCAGATTGAAAAAAAACCTAGAAGACTTCTTGTTTGAAATTTTGTGACAAAAAAGAAAAAACAACCTGTTCCAAAAAAGACAAAAACCTGAAATCCCAGTGGTTTACAGTCATATCCTAAATCTTGACAGTGACAAATTTTACTTACTTTTTCCTCCCTGTAGCTCAGAGCCAATCCATATATGAGAAAAAGAACTGAAACTACCTGACTCATGTATCATCAGCAGAATTATTACCTGAAATTCTTCTGCAATGCCAAATTCCACCATCAGACCTGAGAAAATGAGCATTGATAGAGGATAGAACTTCATGTCAGCGAGTTAACACACAGCAGCATTTGTCTTGTACAATTCATATTGTACTAGTGAGGAAAGTGAGAAGAAAAGTTGATTTTTCAGCTGTGATGCAGGAAGCTTTGAAGTTGCTATCTATCCAGGAGGCTGACCATGCAACCTCTGAATATCTCAGATAGGTTCAAAACTTAAACCAAGCATCTGCTTTTCTTTTCTCTGTGGCAAATAAATGCAACAACACTGTCATCTAACTGGACTCTGTTGCCAGGAATATCAGCAAGGGCACTGGGCAGTCCTTTCATTACTTCATATGTCTGAGCTTTTCAGGATACAAATAATAATAAAAAACCAACAGAACCTAGGTTCTACTTCATATTTTTCCTGCTCAGAATAATTCTACCTACGAACTGACAGCATTAATAGTTGTACAGTAGTTATTACTGTTAAAACAATTTTCTTCTACTGTTGAAATAGTAGTAGAATAGATTTTTGGTAAGGGCCTAACTGCACTTTATTTAAACAAGAAATTATTGAAAAGATAACAAATTTGACAGGCAGAATCAACAAGATTGCTACTGGAATTAGGAGATAATGCATGTCTATGCATATTGCCTCCATGCAGTACTTGTCTAGTCAAAATAAAGGTAAGATCCTCTAAGCTTTCTCACTTGCAGTTTTTGGAGTTTTTTAATTAGAAAAATACACACAGGAAAAGATATTTAGATTTATCTGAAAGACCCCGACTGCTTCCCACAATACAGATGGTTAAAGAATGAGAAAGAAAACAAGAAAGAGCACTTTGAGATTACTGCCAAACACAAAGAGTCAAAACACATCAATTTTACATAAAAAAATGTCTGTTATTTGGAAAAAGCCCCAGTTAGGTCACTAAGCCCTTAAGAGACTAATGTCCTGACTGACACAAAGTCTGGTTTAGGTATGACCTGAGGAGCCTCAGAAGAGATATTGAAGGTGGAGCAGCTGAAAGCAGAAAGATGGTCAGCACTGATCCTACTTTGAAAGAACTGTGTGAGGCTGAGGAACAAAGTAAACGGTGAGTCCCTGCAGGGAAGCATCAAGTAGATGCAGGCACACTAGACATGGGGTGCATTGGTCACACCTGTGGAAAGGTAGACTATGTAGCATTTGTCAGCCCAGCAGTAAGATCATACACAACTATTTAACAAATAGAGGAAACTGTTAAAAATTTTATCTTCCCGCAAGAATTGTCCTGACTCTTGTATCCACTGTTTGGCTCCTCCTGTTTTGCATCTTGTATCCCAGGCTTAACAAGGAAATCAGCCTAGCATGAGATACTACTTAACTGGTCAATATAGGCAGTATACTAATGAGATTAATTAAAACACCTTATGGTACATATGTTTCTCAAACAAAAGCCATGGCTGACACATGGAGGCTGCTGGTGAAACAGAGGAATGAATCTGCCTCTTTGAGAAATGGATCTGAAGGAGAATGATGTGTACAGATAAAGAAAGCTGTGATAAACTGGTCTTACTATGTCTTTCACTGAGAAAGCATGAGACTGACAAATCTGTTTAGGAGTTTGCATGCTGCTATCACAACTCAAACTGGTAGTTGGTGAGACACACTCCTTGGACTTGAGGGTCTGCCATTCTAAGCATGGGTGTTCTTATTTTATTTATTTTGATTTCACATTTAAGTACATTGTTACTTGTCTCTTACACGTATTTGGCTGAGATGATTGTTTATGTGCCTCATCTTTGTTGACAGGAACCTTCTTCTCTTTCTGCTTCCAGATGGATTTATGGTACCACTAGGGCAGGCTGCCCAGCTTGGTCAGGAAGTTTAACAGGCAAGATAGCACTCACAAAAACAACACCTCTCCCCAGCCCAATGACAAAAAAAGAAAAAAGAAAACTGACAAGCTCTCTAGATCTAGACTCAGTCCAATTACATGAAAATCATCTAGGAACTTGATTCACCCTGTTTTCTACTTAAAGTCATATGCAGAAGTCACAAATAGAATTCAGGATGGAAAATAGCTATGGCATGAGTAGCTGTTTTTCTCGGTAGCAGCACAGTAGGGAATAAAATGACACCATCCAACCCTAAAGTTTGAAAAACCATGAGCATTCCCTAGATTTTAACTCTAGCCTTGCCAGGCACTAAAGAAAACAAAATGCAAGAACATTGTTTGTTGTGCTACAAGCTTACAAATGTTGTGCTATAGTTACAAATCTTCCCTCTGTGTTATTGAAAATGTTACTGGCAAACCTTGCTGCTTGTGTCCATCACTACGAGATTGAGTAACAGGGGTATCTCATGTCTGAGAGATGGAAGCGCATGTTGCCCAAACAGGATCCCATGGAAAGGATGAAAAATCAGATCTTCCTCACTGATCTACACATTGCAAAATGGAGGAGAGTGATAGAACCAGAGGAAAAGTGCTAAAAGTCTCTAACCATGCAGCAGCTTTTAGAAGCATATTGCTGTGTAGCACAGTCAGCAGATGAAGCTTCACCTTCCCTGTCAGAGTGCTTTACCCCACTTGGGTAGTAGAAAAGAATGAGCTTTTTGATGTCAAAGCTAAGCCAAAAAAACAAAAACAAAAACAAAAAAAACCACACACAAAACAAACAAAAAAGTTTTGGCAAGGTTAAGCTTTCGTTGTTGTTTTTGTGAACTACCAGGAGCCTCTGATACAACCATTATTCAGGATGATTCTACCAACATTTCCTGCAGAAATTATTTATCATATGGGCTGTGTAAGCATTATCCACTGTAACCACTGCTTACAGGCAAACACTATCAGTAAACCATTCCTCAGATTGGGTGAGCAACACTCTGCCGTGTGTGCCATTGGGTCTGACCTCCAGCTGGCCAACATGTGTCACTGAAGAGGTGGAAAGCTTTAATAAATCATATCTGAGATGCATGTTAACCAAGTACAAAAATACCTACTGTATCTAACTCAAATATTCATAGATTCAGAGAAATTAAGGCCATAAAGAACAATATCTCAGCTTGCCTGACCTCCTGCATATCACAGGCCATTCAATTTCACCCAGTCACCCCTCTGTTAAGCCCAATTATTCATGCTTGGCTGAAGCATATACTTCAGGAAGGCACCAGTCTTGATCTGAATATAGTTAGACAGGAAACACATCCCTCCTCTTGTATATTTTTTTTCCTCTGGTTAATGCCCCATACTTTCACAGTTTTTCCTAATTTCTCATTTAAATTTGTCTGATTTCTGTTTCCAACCATTGATTCTTGCAATACTTTTCTCTGCTAAGCTATATGTCCTCTCAGACACAGATTTCTCCCCACAAGACATTGTGTTTAATGCGTTCACATTCCTTTCTGCTCCTTAACAAGCTGAACTGATCCAGCTCTTTCCCCGCAGCATTTTCTCCAGTCCTCAAGTAGCATTTGCAGCTCATTTATATGCTCTCCAAAATAGTTGTGACTGTGATTCTATCATCCATCACATCAAGGCCACATTTTGGAGTTAATCTTCCCCCTGCTTTCCCATTCACACAAAAAAGATCTCATTACTTCTCCTGTCCACAGCATCATGTTGGATATTTCCATTTGACAGTGTTCCGAGCACCTTTCAGGAGTGGCCTCTGTCCATGGTACTGCTCTACCTTCCACACAGAGATCCTAATGCTGCTCTTGGAGTCATAGAATGATTTAGGTAAGAAAAGAAAACATTTAAGATTATCGAGTCCAACCACAAAATGAACACTGCCAAGTCCATCTCTAAGTGCTAATTTATGATGGACTTTCACTCAAATTTATACAACCCCATAGTACTGTCACCCACGAAAGACAAAGAAGATGGTAAACACTCCATGGAGTCATTTATCCTACAGCAAAGGCTTTTAATAAACTGTTTGTCAAACTCATTCTTCTACAGAGGCGTTTTAATGCCCTTGAAGATAAAAGTCTAACCAAAAGTTTAGAACGAGAAGAAGACTCCATTTATTTCCTTAGAAGGGAATGAGGTCAAATGTACATGTTAAGGGAATGCTCCTGAAGACTTCAATTCTTCTATATGTATATGACTTTGTCTTGGGCTGGGAACATTCCCACCTGGCCCAATGGAATCTGATCTCCCTATGTGGCTACCATGTCATTATTTTTACCACTCCACTAAATGTTACGTGACTTGTGAGTTGTTTGTTTGGGGTTTTTCAATTATTTACTGTCATGTGGTTGATGAAAATATTAAATAGGACTGAGTTTGACACTGATGCTTCTTGTGCCCCACTTAGAAACATTTTCATTCAATGATGTCTCCTTGCTGGCAGCTAGCATTTAAAATTGTCAGATGGCCAGCTTTCATCTATTCAATGTTAACTTTATGATATTGCATAGCATTTTTCATTAAAATAATTTCATGTGATACTGAGTCAAATGCCATACAAAAGTCTATTATGTCTGAGTAGTTTCTCTCATCGACTAAACTTATAATTCCATCAAAGAATGAAATTGGCTTTTCTTGACAAGATCTATTTTCCATGAAAAAAAAAATCGACTAATGTTAATTCTATTACCACACTTAATCTTGCATCAGATGATTCCTGTATCAATTTCTTTCTTCTTTTTCTTTTTTTCACCAAGGAATCTTATCAGGCTAATTGTGCTATGCTTATCTTAGCTATCACACTTGCCCTTTCCAATCATTGGGATGGTGTTAACAAATGTCCACACTTTGTGAATTGTAGTGACATTCTTATATTCAGCAAAAAAAAAAAGTAAATCATTGAGTCAGAAAGCTTCTTGGGCAGTTCCTCTGGGATTCTTAGGTAGAAGTTATCACCACTGCTGATTCTGACATTACTCTTATACACACTCTTTTCACCTCATCCTTATATGTCCACACAAGTAGATATGAATAGTTATATCATAGTGACACCCTGGCTAACTCTCAGCAGTGTCCTTTATTTTTTTTTTTGCCCCACAAAATCATCTCGGTTACTTCATAAAGTGAGAAGGGTGTACATTTTTCCATGACTTCCATAGTGGTATGCTCAGAAAACTAGGAGCAGAAAACTGTGAGACTCCTCGCACAAACTGAGACACATTATGCTGGTAGCCAGGGTGGTGGAATGAGACCTGTACTTGAAAAGAACTCAGGGAGACCATGGACTGTTGCCCCTTTCCATGTAAAGGCTTTGTTTGTCCAAGTTTTAAAGCAAGCAAACACGCAGGACTGCAAACGCTACCTGACATAATGTGGGGTGATTTCTTGATCAAAATTCCCCCCCTTTTCATTAATTATCTTAGGAATTATACAAGCCCTCCCAGCACTGAAGAAGGAGGATAGATTGATAGAAGGCATTTCTTAAACAGTAGCTTCTTTTTATGAACAGTTAACAGATGGAGATAAACTAATTCCCATCAGTCTTTCCTTGGAGCAGAAGTTGAATTTGTCTTCATGAAGATCACAGTCACAGCCATGACACCTTCTGTGGACCTTAGTGGAGAGGCATACAGTACCAACTTTCTCCCCCCAGATGTTTTTTCTAAGTAGCTCCAGTTGGTGTACTGAAATAACTTCAGATAGAAGCTGGTGTGAAAATTCCAGTCTATCACCTGATGGAGCAAGGTTCTGCACTCCCTGCTTCTCCCCTTGCGATTTGGCACCCATGAGCAGTCTGTGAGATGCCCAGAGAATACACAAGCTGCACTCACAGATTCTGGGCTACTGTTCTCTCTGCTATCGCTGTTCATCTTTGGATTCATAGTTCCTATGACACCTGAATTCATCAAGATACCAAGTTCTTGAATGTCTGAAGAAATTAAATTGTGGTGTCATAGAATCATAGAATTGTAGAATCAACTGGGTTGGAAAAGACCTCTGAGATCATCAAGTCCAATCCTTGATCCAACACCACCATGGTTGCCAGACCATGGCACTAAGTGCCACATCCAGTCTCATCTTAAAAACTTCCAGGGACAGTGAATCTACCACCTCCCTGTGCAGCCCATTCCAATGTCTGATTACTCTCTCTGTAAAAAAATTTTTCCTAATGTCCAACCTAAACCTCCCCTGGCAGAGCTTAAGATCATGTCCTCTTGTCCTACTGATGGTTTCCTGGGAGAAGAGACTGATGCCCATCTGGCTACAATCTCCTTTCAGGGAACTGTAGAGAGTGATGAGGTCTCCCCTGAGCCTCCTCTTCTCCAGGCTGAACAACCCCAGCTCCCTCAGCCTCTCCTCACAGGACTTGTGCTCCAGTCCCTTCACCAGCCTCATTGCTCTTCTCTGGAGCTGCTCCAGCACCTCAATATCCTTCCTGAACTGAGGGGCCCAGAACCAGACACAATACTCCAGGTGTGGCCTCACCAGTGCTGAGTACAGGGGAAGAATCATTTCCCTGGACCTGTTGGCCATGCTGTTCCTGATCCAGGTCAGGATGCCATTGGCCCTCTTGGCCACCTGAGCACACTGCTGGCTCATGTTCAGCCTCCTGTCAATCAGCACTCCCAGGTCCCTTTCTGCCTGGCTCCTCTCCAGCCACTCTGTCCCCAGCCTGTAGTGCTGCAGGGGGTTGTTGTGGCCAAAGTGCAGGACCCAGCACTTGGCCTTGTTGAACCTCATCCCACTGGAATCAGACCATCTCTCCAGCTTGTCCAGGTCCCACTGCAGAGCCCTCCTGCCTTCCAGCTGATCGACACTCCCCCACAACTTACTGTCATCTGCAAATTTGCTAATGGTACACTCAATTCCCTCATCCAGATCATCAATAACGATATTAAACAGAACTGGGCCCAACACCGATCCCTGGGGACACCACTAGTGACCGGCTGCCAACTGGATGCAGCACCGTTCACCACCACTCTCCAGGTTCAGCCCTCCAGCCAGTTCTTAACCCAGCACAGAGTGCCCCTGTCCAAGCCGTGGGCTGCCAGCCTTTTCAGGAGTATGCTGTGGGAGATGGTGTCAAAGGCTTTGCTGAAGTCCAGGTAGACACATCCACAGCCTTCCCCTCATCCACCAGGTGGGTCACCTGATCATAAAAGGAGATCAGGTTCGTCAGACAGGACCTGCCCTTCCTAAACCTGTGCTGGCTGGGTCTGATCCCTTGTCCATCCTGTAGGTACCATGTGATTGCACTTAGGATGATCTGCTCCATAACCTTGCCAGGCACTGAGGTCAGGCTGATGCACCTGTAGTTTCCCGGGTCCTCCTTGCAGCCCTTTTTGTGGATCAGCGTGACATTTGCCAACTTCCAATCATCTGGGACCTCCCCTGTGAGCCAGGACTGTTGGTAAATGATGGAGAGCAGCTTGGTGAGCTCTCCCACCAGCTCCCTCATCACTCTAGGATGGATCCCACCTGGTCCCATAGACTTGTGGGGATCCAAGTGGCTCAGCAGGTCACTAACTGTTTTCTCCTGGATTACAGGGAAGCTACTTGGCTTCCTGTCTCTGTCTACGTACTCTGGAAGCCAGTTGTTCTGGGGACAACCTGTCTTACTGTTGAAAACTGAGGCAAAGAAGGTGTTAAGTATCTCAGCATTTTCCTCATCTTTGGTGACTGTGTTCCCCCCATGTCCAACAAAGAATGGAGGTTTTCCTTGCCCCTCCTTTTGCTATTGCTGTATTTGTAGAAGCACTTCTTGTTATCCCCAGCAGAATTGGCTAGATTGAGTTCAGATTGCACCTTTGTCTCTCTAATTTTCTTTCTACATGACCTAACTATATTCCTAAATTCCTCATGAGTAGCCAGCCCTTTTTTCCATAGTCGGTAAGCTCTCTTTTTTTCCCCTAATTTCCTTCAAAATCTCCCTGTTCAGCCAGGCAGACCATCTTCCCCAGTGGCTCACCTTTCAGCACACTGGGACAGCCTGTTCCTGTGCATTCAAAACTTCCTTCTTGAAGCATGTCCATCCCTCCTGGACCCCTTTGTTTTCAAGGGCTGTTTCCCAAATTACCCTCTGAACCAGTCTTCTGAGTAGGCCAAAATCTGCCCTGCAGAAGTCCAGGGGAGAAGTTTCATTGATGGTCCTCTTTGCATCCCTGAGTATTGAAAAGTCTATTATTTCATGGTCACTGTGCCCTAGACAGCCTCCGATCACCATGTCTCCTACTAGCTCCTCTCTATTTGGGAACAGCAGGTCTAGCGGGGCCCCACCCTTGGTAGGCTCATTTACCAGCTGAAGCAGGAAATTATCCTCCATACACTCTAGGAATCTCCTAGACTGCCTCTTCTCTGCTGCGCTGAGTTTCCAGCAGACATCTGGCACATTAAAGTCGCCCACAAGAACAAGGGCTGGTGATTTTGAGACACTCGCCAGCTGCTTTCAGAATAATTCATCACCCTCATCATCCTGATTGGATGGTCTGTAACAGACTCCCACCAGGATGTCAGCCTTGTTGGCCTTCCCCCGATTCTGATCCACAGGCATTCAGCCTTATCATTACTGACTTCAAGTTCTGCAGAGTCAAGAGACTCTATAACATATAGAGCCACCCCTCCACCTCTCCTACCTTGTCTATCTCTTCTGAAGAGCTTGTAGCCACCCATGGCAGCACTCCAGTCATGCGAGTCATCCCACCATGTTTCCGTGATGGCGACCACATCATAGCTCTCCTGCTGCACGATGGCTTCCAGCTCTTCTTGTTTGTTACCCACACTGCGTGCATTGGTGTACATGCACTTCAGCTGGGCTGCTGATTTCACTCATAACTTGGGCTTTCCACCCTTAAGCTCATCTCAGTCAATTATCTCTGTACCTGAACTTGTGCAGAAAGACTGATGGCCAGCTGAAATCTAAGTCATAGAACATGAACACAAGAACCCATAGAAAAAAATATATAACACTTTCTAAATCAAATAACAAACATCCTGTCTACGCAAGTAATTTCCATCACCCCTAACACTGCATAAAGTCATTGAAGTCCTCATTAAGATGAGGAATCGATAGTATTTGATTTTACAGATATGGAAGTAAAGGGTAGAAAATATTTATGATGTGTATAATGTCACATAAGAAATTTTCTTTAGAGTTAAGAGTTTTATTTCCTCACGTGTGGATCACAGGACTGATAAGCTCTTGTCTTTATGGTTCTGCAGATCCTCTCCAGATTAGGGATGCTGTGACCAAGCATCCATATTCACATCAGTATAGTGAGATCTAATGATTGGATTTAAGCCTTTCTGAAGAGAGGAACTGTCAAATTCAGGTCTGAATTCAACATGGAATTTCACTTCTCAAACAGGTATCTATCTGAGAATTTTGTGCAAAAATAACTCATACCATACAATGAAACAACTGTGTCTTCACCTTAACAAAACACAACTAGAACTGAAAAAAAGAGGTTGTAGCTGGAAGAAGGCTGCAATTTTTTTGTTCACAAAAATTGCAGTGGACCCAGTTTCTTCTCCTGAAGCATGACAGCAGAACTGAATATCTAACTGATCAGGAAGAGTTTACTTTTTTTTTCTCTATTCTCTCAGGCTGCCAGGCTTGGGATAGAAGCCAGGTTTTATCTACAATCTTACAATGGGGTAACATTGAGCACTAAGAAAACCTGAGAATATTTATTTATTTCAGCCCATTTTTATGACCAGCACTATCATGTTCTTCAGTTCAGTAGCTTTCTTTTCTGCTATCATGACCCAAGCAAGACACCATTGTATTATAAAAGAGTGTTGTTTTGTTTTCTTTTAAAGTGAGTTGAAGATGACATAATGTCACTTTCTGCTGTAAAACACTCTGTGGTCTGCTAGGGAGAAAAAAATTATTTCAGTTTTATCAAAATATATTAATTAAATTTGATATCCACCCAGCTGATTGAGGCAGAGACTCCCTGTAGTTATTTTGGTCACACATTAAGAAAGTTGTCACAAGCAATTTGGACTGGAGCGAGGAGTTATAGACTGCCAAATATTGATTAATTAAGCCCATGTTTGGATTAGTTCTGCTAGATTGTTTCATTAGGGAAAATGACTGAAAATATGCAATAAAGTAACCAGAGGGATTCCAGTAAGAATTTACATGTGAATGAGACCTCCAGCAAAGAGTAGGAACTGGGGCTGAACTTCATGTGCCCTTTGATATGGTACGGTGCTCCTTGCTCTTCCCCTGATTGGGGTAGAAATAGGCACCAGGAGAGTTGACTTGTGTTTGTTGTGCCAGTGACTGATTTCATTGGAATCCTTCTCAACAGCTCAGGAATGGAGCCCTTTCTTTGTCACGTGATTTTTCATCTTCAAGGCAAATTTCCAACTTATTTCACATGCATGATGTCAGCGTAAAGGTGAGAAGGAATATATCATCATAGAAGTAATGACTGCACAATTACTGTTTATTTTAATTCCAGATTCACTGCCATTTGAGTTTTTTTCCCCATCGTGTTATGGAAGAAAATGCCTTGATAAGAAGAACTTCTGCACTGGGAAATCCTTCATTTATTTTCTTCTGCTCCTGCACTGCCATGAGACTTCACTGAACTTAGCTACATTCCAAAAATAGTGAGATAGTAGGTGGGAAAAAAAATCTACCATGCCAAATTAAATGAAAAGAGAAAAATCTTTTGAGTTTTGGAGCTGAACCTATTTAACATAAACAAATTCTCACTCTTTGAGCAGCCTGTAACGAGAAAATCATTGTCCTACAGCCTGTTTAGCTTTAAGTACAGGGAGAGAGAGGTGGGGATCTGGATTATCCCAGGCAGAAACCTGGCCTGACTTGATGACCCTGGGGTGGTCAGAGAGAGCATCTGTCAGATGACAGGGACCAAACTCAAATTTCAAGGAAGAAGAAAATCAAGAGAGGCAGTAGTTTGTAAGTGTGTCTCAGGTGGATAAAGTGACACTGCAGGTGACCAGTACACCGTGCACAGAGCTGGAAGATCTTGAAATAGAGAATCATATTACTGTGCCTCTGGAACCATGGTGAAAAGCTGATTCTTGTACTGCGTAAGTGATGTTACAGTACAGTAAGTGAACAGTCCTGATTTCAGCTGGGATAGAGTTAATTTTTTTCTTAGTAAGTGGTTCAGTGCTGTGTTTTAGATTTAGTATGAGAAAAAAATTGATAACACTGATGTTTGAGTTGTTTTTAAGTAGTGCTGCTTACCCTAAATCAAGGAGTTTCCAGTATCCCATGCTCTACCAGCAAGCAGATGCACAAGAAGCCAGGAGGAAGCGTGACCAGGACAAGTGACCTGAACTGGCCAAAGGGATGTTCCATAACACAGAACATCATTCACAGTATGTAAACTCGGGGAAGATGGCCAGGAGGAGCTGATCGCTGCTTGGGCACAGGCTCAGCATCACTCAGTGGGTGGTGAGTAATTGTATTGTGCATCTTTTTTTTTCTTGTGTTTATTCCCCTCCCTCTCTGCTCTTCATTACTCAGATTATTATTTGCTGTTGTTGTTATTACATTTTACTTCATTTAAATTATTAAACTTCTCTTAACCTAGAATTTTTCTGATTCTCCTCCAAATCTCACCAAGGGAAGGGGCAAGGTGAGTGAGTGGCTATGTGGTACTTACTTGCCAGCCAGGATTAAACCATGACACGAACTCATCACGCTTGTCATGATTCATAACATAAATCATTCTGCCTTCTTCTAAATACATTTCACAGCTGTTGTGGTCCTGCTCAGCCATGAGGGACACAGCCACAGCTGAGAGGAGGGTGCTGGGTAAACTCCAGTATCACTGCCAAGTAACCTAAAGAAGGCAGGCCACCCAAATTCTGGCTTGCCCCATAGCATTGTCTACAGGGCATATTGATGGGTGAGATACTTCAGAGGTTTTCAAAAGTTTTAACCTTTTAAAATAAGTAACTGGACTATGTTTGCATCAAAACAAAGGAGAAATAAGGCTTGTAAGCTATTCACTCCCTGAAAAAACACAGCTCCTTTCAGTTCAGACAGTCAAAGTCCTTAGTCACTATAGAGAATATAGGTCTTCTTTTCCTCCAACCTTTTTTTTTTTGCAGTTTAGAAAATCTGGTCATTGAAAAATTAAAACATGTTTTTGGCCCTAGTCTTAGATGGTGCCATCTCTATTTATATTTGCTTCATTAAGTCTTTTGTAATCCATCCATCCATCTTGCGTGCAGAAGAATCACATGGAGCACAGGAGTGCTCACAGTGGTTAGAAAAAGAAAATAAAACCATCTGCATCCTCACCTCTGAAAAGAGAAATGTGAGACCCAAATAGCAAACCAAACCAACAGACCATTACTCTGCTTCTTGGCTAGCACAAACTTTTTCCATTTAGCAGATGTGGAAAATCAAAATGAATGGACAGAGAAATATTTTTGTATGCTCATTTGCCCTGCTCACATATGTCACACTGCAACTATGCTGGGCATAACCCTCCGGTGTTATTCTTGTACAAATTTGTCACAAAGATTCACATTTGTCTCTGAGGTTACTTCAGGAGAAATGCCTCTATGAGTAAAATTATACTAGCAATTATCTCGGTTAATTCAGCTCAGCCCCTATGTAGAAAATATGTCAATATTTCAGAATTGACAAGGAGTATTGCACGTCTCCATATTAATTACCTATCTCTCTGGTCACCTTTGTCCCTCATCATTTCTCATGTCTCTGAATATCCCTGCTCCCACCTTCCCTTCTTTGGTCCTAGGTCAACTGATCTTCTCCACCTCCCTCCAGCCTGGGCTCCTCTTGATTACTTTACATCGGGGCAAATCAGCAGAAGCGGGTTCAGAACTGTTAGAGAAGGTTGTCTTACATGTTAGGTGACATAACTGCTCAGCTTTTCTGCTTTCATTTAACACCAAGTAGCAACAGGGAGGTCTTTCTACAATTTCATTAGTGTATTAAAATATATTTGTCTTTTCCCATAACTTGTGTTTTCTTACCTATATGGGTTAATCCTTTGTCTCTGTTTTCCCTCTCTCTGTAAAGCCCTCAGGCTTCACATGCTACATTGTATTTATGCATCTTCTAAATAATAATAGTAAAAAATTTAGTCAAAATTGATAAATTTCTGTATTTATAGAATAATACCACTATTTTTTTTGCTTAATAGGTGCTGTCAGTGATTAAATCATCTCCACAGCTACATACTTATAAACTGTCATTTTTCTGTAAATACTGAAATTCTGTAATTATCACTCATCAAAATTTGAAAATAGATAAAACTACAAAGAAGAGCAAGAACTTACTTAATATTTAATCCTGCTCCCCTCAAAGTATGCACCAACTACTCTTCTTAGTATGCTCCCAACCACTCTTTAAGGTGACTTGATGCCACAAACCTGCTATATTTGTGTACAACAACAAAAACATAGTAGGAAGCAGGTTATTTTTAGGCAAAAAAATAACCTGACAGCAGACAACTGATTCTGAATCCAAACCATTAGCTATATATTAGAAAAAAATCCATCATTCTGAATCATTTTTAAAGATCTGTCCAAAGAATTAATGTATCTTCTCTTAACTTGTGTCTAACATATCATAAATTTGGCATATTTGCCTCCTTACTGGTCAAACTAAGAGAGAGTGAGCCTCATAAGTCTGCAGCCTCTTTCTCTCTTCTTTTGACCATGCTACTGTTTTATTAACTGCAGTGATAAAGCTGTTTAGAAGGACAGAGAACAGTCATAAACCTGTCTCTCTCTCACTCCCAGCATTACCTTGGGGATCCACTCCACTTGTGCTGTAGCACAAGGTATTGCTGTGTAACAACAGAGAGTGCTGAGGGAAGGCTAAAAGAAAGCACCAAAGGAGACAGAAACTGCTTCAAGGGCTTGTAATGGATGAGGTTGAGCACAGGAAAACTGAACCTGGACATCTGAGCATGTTTCCTAATGGTGAGCAACAATAGCTCACGTGCCCATTTACAGGGCTTGCAGTCTCTTGCAGTACTGTAAAAAGCAGCCTATAAAAAAGTCTGGGTTGGAATTGGCTCTTAGAGAGAGTGATAGAAGACTCTTTATTGGGATATTTAAAACCAGAAAAAAAACCCAAACACTGAAAACAATGCTGTGGGATCCCTCTCCTGCTCCTGCCCAGGGCAAAGCAGAATCGATGAAATCTCAGGGGCTCTTTTTCATTCTATCTCTAGATTTCAAACAAGAAGAATGAGAGATAAACATACATTTACATTCTTTCCACATTCAGGAGTTGTATATCCATGAACTGCATGCTGCAGCTGTATTTCTATGGCTTTGGAAGTATCCTGCCCCTGAAACAAGAGCTGGCAGCAGACAAAGACAGTGCTAGAGAATGCTGGCATTAGCAAGCCCAAACACAGCATGTAACCACCTCAAAACAAAATATTGAGGGTGAAGCCTGAAATGATGGAATGATAAATAATTTATGCTTTTAGTCAAAATAAACCTTTTTTCATCTCCTTCTTTCACCATGTTGTATTTCTGGGGGTAGCAAAAAGGGAATTGGAAATTTTTTGTCAATCACGATATCCTTCCCAAGCAAGTATAGTCAAGAGGTGCTTTATATGAGAAATGAGTCAGGAGCAGGGAGAGACATGGGACATTTTCTTCCACTTGGGTTAATTTTTATTACAAATAGCTCAAGGTTTCACAGTTGAGATGTTCACTCACTCATTATTCAAGAAATCTGTGATGAAAATAACATCTAGTAATGATTTTGATTTCTGATACTATTGTGCAGATTCTTGGTTTTTCCTGTTTTGTGTAAGCCCCAAAACATAAGGCAATTTGCATCGATAACTCCGAGACATTCCCTCATATTTTCATTGAACTGAAAAGTTGATCTAAGAAACTCATTAAAGACAGAATCAAGCCAATGTTTTACCTTTATTTGGAGATTTTTTAAATATGTAAGGTGAAATGCTGAAGAAAATATTAACAGTCATTTGAAATGGATATCTCAGAAAATTTACTTTTTAAAATATGAAAAAATATCAAGCATTTTGATTTTTCAGAAAGGAGAAGCAAGTGTTTTAATTGATATAGCAAAAATTAAATAAAGTAAAAGGGCAAAACCTTTTTCAGAAATAAATATAATTGGGTAAAAAAAATTCACAGCAAAAAAAGTCACGTAGCATCCATTTGATTCTCTAGCAACTGTCAAATTTGGAAATAACAGAACTCCTTTTCATTCAGACAGCCTCTTTTTTTTTCTCGAAAGCTGGAAATTCTATGCCAAAGATAGACAAAATGTCAGACTGGCACCTTCTGTCTGAAACCTGAGGACAAAGTACTTCAAATTACAAGGACAAACCCTTGTTCCAGCACTCTGTGCTCTCAGTATTTATGAAGCAAGTAACAAACTGAGTCTGGTGAAGTGTGAGCAGAAAGAATAGGGAAGCTACACAGTTAAAGGGATTTTACCCAAAACAATTTAATTGATATTATCACAATTACAAAACATACCTTGTGTCAAGGATACAGATATGTGTAATTTAGGCTGCCTTGGGTGTCATTTCCGGGGCTCAGAAACTCATAAATGGCTTCCTTGCCCAGCCTTGCCCTCATGTGTTTAAGGTCACCACTTGCATTATCAAACTCATTTTAAGGGGCTGAATTCAGCACAGCAGAGGGCAAAGCCCTCTGCCGCACAGTGTGCTGCGGTCCTGTGTGAGTGCCCGCTGGTCACCCCAGAGGCCATGCCCTCTGGCTTTTAGTTTGTGAGGGTGCAGGCAGCAAGAGAGCAGTCAAGGATGTCCCTGGATGTGGGCTATTGCCTTGCTGCCCAAATCCACCCAGCTGCACCTGGGAAAAGCTTGGCTCTCCCTTTGCTTACTGATGACAGACATTTTGGCTGACTGCTGCCTGCTCACATCCACAAACCCCAGAGGGGCTGTAGTCTCTGGCATGAAGAATTACCAAAGTGAGAACTCCAACCAGATGCGGGGTGCAGCGGGGTATTTGCTAATACTGTTCTCCTGCCTCAGCAAAAAGTACAGTAAGCTGTGGCTGGGACTCTGGCTTCTTATTCGCAAAGTGTTAACTACTCTTTGCAGCTTTGTCTGCAACCATCTTCATTTTGGCATAATTACCTCATAGTCCTCTGAATTCCCATGTGTTTTCAATAGAAGTTATTGTTTTCTTCCTTATAACCGTTTTGTTGCTTCATTATGCCCCAGAGATGACAATATGTCACTGGTGGCTGAGTAATTCCATTACAGACAATCTGCAAAGAGCTTAGGGTCCCTTCAAGATGAAAGATGCCATCTAAAAATAAGTTATATATTTTAGTAATATGCACTAAAGTGTAAATTTGCTTTGCAAGGAACAGTTAAGGTCTTCAGCAAGCTACATGGAATTAATAGATAGTCAGCAGTGGCAATCTCATACCAAGCTTATTTCGGAGCCTCCAACTTCTCCCAGGAAACTGCACTTTATCAGGCAAAAAGTCTTGCTTACTACAGTGTCTCATTGTTATTGTAATGCTATTGACATCTTGCCTCTCCTGTTGCACTCAAACCTTATTATCAACAGTGTAGTTTTAACATTCCCCAACCACAGCAGAGAAAATTAGTCCTTGTTTGCAAATTGATCATTCCTTCAGAGGTGGACACCACCATGCTGCCACACCGGTCTATGTGAAAGAGATTGGCATCAATAAATACATTTAACTAATACATATATATAACTATATAATAATAATAATATTAAATATAATAATATATTTAACTATAAGTATATTTAACTTCTTGCAGTAATGCAAACAACAAACTTTTGTTTCTTTGCTTCGTAAGCTCTTTTTCAGCATTTGAAAGCAAAAGACCTCCTGACCTGACAATGTGCCTGAGGGGTTTGTGCTAATAATCCCATGATAAGGCAGTGGCACAGAAGTATCCCTTAGCTAGTTCGTTCTCCTGCTCCGCTCACCTCTCTTTTGTCAGTGTCTTACCCTTGCCCTTCTGTTCAGAGACCTGGGCTCCTTCCAAAGCCCATTTAGAAGTATGGTCCACATCAGTGGGATAAAAGCTGGCTGCTGCCAGTCCCTGGATAGCAAAACTCAAAGGTGGAAGAGAACAAAATTAAAAGCGTTTCATCCTCCCAAACCAGACAGCTGCTCAGTCAGCACACGTGGAGGTGGTTTCTTGGCTGAGTAACAAACTTAACATCTCAATTGCCAAGCCTTAGAGAGCAGAAGAAACCACAGTGGTGGTGGCAGCAAGGGAAATCTGTTCTAATCCCATGGTGTGATGTGGGGATGGCCATTAGTGCCTGATTTAGTGACCAAGCAAAGGCACTAGGCAGATGGTGAGTTCATTTAAGGCAGAGAGAAGTTTGCTGGAGATCTAAATGTGGAGCTGTGCTCTGCACCTGGGAATAGCAGACGGTAAGGACAACATTTATTTTTATTATTATTATTATTATTATTATTGAATTTAAATAAGGTACTTAGTCCTCATGTGAGAATCTCGCCTTCCTCAATGTGGCTAGTGTCAAGTTACAGATTTTGGTGATTTTTAAAATCTTTTAACAGGGATTTTTAGAGCACAGGAAGACAACAGCTCACTTTGCTTTCTTTGCATGTATTTTAACATGTATTTCTCAACACAACAGCAAACTCATTGCTCCCTGCTGTAAGTATGCACAGACCTCATAACTGCACATGAGTTTCTCTGCAAGTTTGGGCTGAAATGTATCCATCTGAGGTACAGGAGACTTTTTTTTGGTGCCAACTAGCAGTAAGGGAACTGGGTACCTTTTGCTGCAAAACAACGTAGACTGCAAGTCAAATGAAAATGCTCGGGCAAGCAGAGCAAATGGTCAATATGCAGACTAAGGGTGCTCTTTTCCAAACTGTGTTCCTTACATGAAACCTGTCCAGCAGCATAGTGACCACTTACCACACTTTCCTGGGCTGCTGAGGAGCCAATCAAAAGTCCATAGAATGTAGCGTCAGGGCTTTAGCGGTTTCAGTGCCTTCGGACAGTGTCCTTGCTTGATACTTTTGCATGTACTGGCCTGCTCAGTGAGCTTCACACTGCATCAGTACTGCCAACCCCCTCTGTGTCTGACTATCCTAATTGGATTACGGGAATTGCCTCTGGAAAAATCTATCACTAGCCAGACAACGGAAGCAGGGCACACACCAGGGCAGTCTTCTCCAACTGAGATAGTCTTGAAACTGTGACTGTTTGCCATCTTGTGGTGAATGATTTCTCAGCCCTTATTTAGTTTTCCACAGCAATGCTTCACTGGTATTAAAGTATAAAGCAAGTTTTTCTCATGTCATCCTCTTCTTCCTTTTACAAAATCCGCATCAGTTCTCAGGCCTTTGTTCTACAGTCCTTTTTTTCCTCAGTGATTTAATAATGTCCTTTAACTTTTCCCCAAGTCCAAGCTTAATGAGATGAGCCTTCTGTTTATTCAACAGTCTTAGCTAAAAGGTCTTTCACCCAAAGGCATGGCCAGAACTATGAAGTGTGGTGGTGCACCTGCTATTGCCTCAGCATAGTCTTGTTTATACTGCTCCCCAAATCTTATTTTCCTCTGACACAACAAAGGGTATCGTGCAAGGTTACTGAAGGTATCTGCCCTGATTTAGATGACTGAAAATGTAAAAGAAAAAAAAATATGGCTTCCTTTTGAGTGAAAGAATTACTATCATGATTTGCTAGACTACTTTCCTTCAGTTGCTCCTCTGGATCTTTGCTTTCTGCATTGCTAGAACAGCCTTGCTCTTCCGCAGTAGCATAACAGAGATGTTTGTGGTTACATGCTGACACTGTTACCATTACAGGCTTTTTAGCAAAGCTCCCGCCCAAGTGCCTACGCTGAGTATGGACAAGTGTATATAAAGATGTACATACAGGAATGTCCTTCATCTCTGAGCTGATGGAATCATGCCACTGCTGTGGTTTTTCTGAAATAACCTAGACACTTACCTTTTTTCTCCATGGGTAGGAATAAAAATACTTAAAAGCAAATAAAAACATCTGCACAACTCAGCCCCCATAATATTACAATGAGAAGAAAAGGAAGTCAATTTTCCTTTTGTATTTTCAAAGTCTGGACCATAATTTAAGGCAGTGATAAGCAAATGATAAAGCAGTCCTATGGCCAAATAACCTAGACTAGCTGTGTGCATGTGTTCATACTTCATGGCACTGGGTATTGGGTCTCCTAAGGACACAGACCATCCCATGGGACCCATAAGACAAAATTATTGTTCAATTTCCCTTTTTGCTCATTTAAAAGAGTCTGAAATTCAGGCAAGCCTGTGTTGCAACCCATCAGAATAATCAAAGTTAAAGGTATTTCTTACAGAAGAAAATATGGGGTATGTTTTACATGGTCGTGTGGAACCATGAGGGCACACACAGCAGTCCGAAGGGATAGAACCCCCTGGGATCAGACTGGAGATCTGGGGAGGATCCAAAGCTGACAACATTGAGGCCACACTGTTGAAATGGCTCTTGGCACAGCCTGTGCCAGCAAACTGGGTGTTATCATTTATGGACACTGCAAACCTGCACAAGTCAAAACTGTCAAGGTGTGTATTAGCATTGATAACAACCCAGTGTGCAAGCACTCCTTGGGAAAAAAAAAAGGCAAAGAACACTATTAAATAGACATATTAAGAAACCCCAGCATGCTTCCTGCACTCATATACTCAGGGGGCCTACACAGAGTCACTGCCTCACCCTGTTTGGGCCCCTGCTAATGACAGACAAAAAATAGTATTTTGCTGCAGCTTAGTTTGCTCTCATCTGAAAATATCCATCCAATACTCCAGGCAAATGGACATTAAGGAACCACAACTGGATGGACTCACTCAGAGGAGCCACCACTGTTTTAAAGTTTCCAGTGTATTTTCCGCTTAGAAGAAAAAGTATTTAGAGAATGAATTCCCACCCTGTTCATCTGTGTTTGGGGGTTTGTGCTGCCCTTCTCTGCCCTATTTCCACCTGTGCCTTACAGTCTGAATTATGCCCCTCTTTCCCTTTCTCCCTGTCCTAGATCTTCACTCTCTGGTAAATGCCGCCCAAGACCAGTTATTTCAGCTGATCCTTCAGCTGCAGGCTGTTCAACAGGGTTTGTGTTGAAGCAGTGAAAAAATTTATGCAACACTAATTATTTACCAAACGTAGAAATAAACAGCTGGAGTGGAGTTCATTCAACATACATGAAGCAAATTTCCATAAGTAGGAGTAGAATAAAGCTGCGTAAAAAAGCAATAAAGCTGGAGGACTGATATGAAGAGAGACAAAAATCTGTAATAAGAAAAGGAACACAAAGCACTCTTTTAGAAACTACAACACTAAACAATTAATTCCATTTCAAAAGGTGGAACATGAAGCAAGATATCACCGGTGGAGTATGCAAATTTATGCAACTCAAGAAGATTGGTGTTCTATTCAAAGACTTTGAAATGTATACAGAAAGAAAGATATACACCTACTAAACTAAGAAATTTGGCTGTACACCATGAGAATCTGTTACTTTACATTAAAGGACTAAATCCATGCAAAATACCTAATCATTCATGGGCTCCTAGCCAGCTTTTCCTGTGAATTTACACTAATTTTTAATTAAGTACTTTGAGAAGCATTGAATCTTATATTTTCAAAAGGTGTTACCTCCTCAAAGAGAAAAGAGGTGAAATCTTTAGCTAACTGAATTTTGCATCACTTCATTGCAGTCTGTGGTGCTGTGTTGATCTATAACATCTGAAAAATTGGAATAAATTATTCTCCTTAGATCATTAGCTGGTTTTGCTTAAATAAATTCAATATACATATTAAAACCAAATGAACAAAAAACCCAACTACAACAAAATCAGCTGTCAGCATCCTGATACTGCAACTGACAACCGTGATTTATTTTGTTCACTAAGATCGATTACTGTCCCTGATGTATAAGCATCCAAGGGCAGAGACCATCATTTTTGCATAGTGGAAAGCCATCCACTGCAACATAGTCCCAGTCTGATTTCACTATACTGATGTCCCTAGCAGATTTAAATTTAAAGAAAAAAAAATGAGCAGAAAGGACAGGAAAAGAAAGCTGTTAGGTTTTCCAGGTAAGAAGTCTGGGTAACAGAGGCCCCAAAAGTCCAATGGGCAGAAAATGCAGAAAAAACCCCAAACATTTTGTGTTCATTTCTTTAGCTCTCTCTTAATTAAACAGCATAACAGGAACTCATTTGGTTGCTTAGTTTTATGCTAGGGTCTCTTACAGGTTTTTTTTCTCCTTCTGTCTGAGGGACATAATGAATTTTCCAATTTTTGATGTCTAGTCTGGATGCATTTTTTGAGAAAAACAATAGTTCAAACATGGGTTATAATTTTTTCTTCATTTAAACTGTGTAAGCTATGTTGAACATGCCAGACTGATCTTTTTCTGGCCCTCAAATGCATGAACTTATGAGTTCAGCAACACAGCCTGAAAAGCATTGTCAGTATTCATCTGGGTATCTCATGTGCACTGAAGAGCAGCTCTAAATCTGCCTAATGAAAAGGAAAGATCTCTGCCTAGTACCATTAGGATGAAAGGCTGCTGGTTTTGAAGGTGTTAATGTGCTATTCACACCTTTCTTTGCTCCTGTAACATTAAACAGTTAATCATGGTTCAAGGCTTGTGTGATGGGACACAGGTCTGCTTTTACCATAGCAACCACATTATAGAAATCTTTTCTGATATTATTAAGCCCAGATGAAAAGCAAGCAAAACAGAAAGATTAAAATACCTGGAATTTAAAAGTGATTTTTTTTCCAGTTTGGAAAAGCTCCTTTTTCTTTCATTTGCATCCAGTAAAGTCCTTCAGAGAGAACAGTGCTTACAAAGTCACTGCATGGTACCAGAAGTTTTTTTTGTTAAAAGTAAAATAACATATTCACATCTACAAGGAAACCTTTTTACGCTGCTTTGTAAGTAGAGGAGGCTTTCATAAGGCACAAAATGCCTGAAGGCCATTTTATGGCCCATTTAAAACACGTTAGATTCTTAAAAGTAACTATGTCTCAGGTGCAAGCGGTTTATTAGTTTTTGGATTTTTGTCTCAACATTAATGTTTAATAAGGTAACTCCCATTTTTGAAACAAACACAAGAAAATACACATAAGGGAAAGTGCGATGGGTTCTGTCTCACCAGGACAGTCAGTACATGCCCTTGGCATGGACACACACAAACCAGTAATCGATGAGCCCTCTACCTCCCTACCCCTTCCCCTCTCCCTTGTGCTTGTTCAACTTGAGATAACTTTTGAGCAGGAGTGCATGACCCCTTTTTATGTCCTCCTCCTCCCAGGGCACAGCCTCAGACCTCTCTGGGGTCTTATAGTGTGCTGCTCATGGAGCCCAGCTGACTCCAAAGTTTCCTCTGCCTCCTCTTGCAACTCACAGTGCACAAACTATCAGAGATACTTGGAAAGGAGGAGCTCACAGGTACAGACTGTTTAAAGACTCAAAAGTAGTTATCAGTTGTAAGACACCAGGCTCTTCTCATGAGTTCATGAGTTCATCGAGTCTCATTGAAGGGCTTTTACCTTAAAAAAAGATACAAGGCTCCAAAAATCTGTCAGACAGATTTATTAAAAGAGCCTTTTTTTCTTTTATACACTGAGGTTGCTCACAGGAGAAATGCTATGATGCTTCTCAAGGAGTCAAAATAACACACTTTTACTCAAACTTTGGAAAATAAGGGAACTTGGCAAAAGTTTACAACAAGTTTTCAATAAACATAAAGCATTTCACAAAGCATTGCCTTAAAAAATTCCAACCCATCCAGCTTTAAGTTACCCAAATATCAAGAAGAGGAAATTACAAGAGGAAGAAGGAGAGAGAGAGAGAGTGTGAGGGGCCGGACCACAATTCCACCTTGGTAGAACCCAAGTAGCTCCTTCACCCCACTCACAAAGTTGCTTTCAGCTAATAATAACTTTAATAATTTTTTTTTTCAGTCCTTCACATCAGTCGGTTAATCCAGAAGGGAATCAACTTGCTGGTACCAGGGGTATGTTCATAGCTTCAGTATTTAGCAGAATATCCCTCCTAAGGATGAGGTGGAGGTACCTGAATGAGGACTAAGGGCTGTAAGACCCTTAGACTTTTGCTTCTTTTCCTAAAATTTTGTAGATTTATATTTCTCTGTCATCCTCCAAATAATCTAACTTCTAAACAGCCCCAGAAATAAGCATTTTTTTTCTGTTCCATTCTATGCCAAGACTCCATTTATGACAATCTCTGACTTGAGAATGTTTGGAGAAAAGTATTTTGGACTGAATGAAGTCAAGTCATTCAGTCCTTATGCCTTACGTTTGGGCTGTAAAACTGTAAGGTTGACATCCACCCTTATGATTCTGTAGTCTGATTTATGCAAGCAATAAAATTTCATCAAGTGGTTCTACTCCAGGGCTTATAACTTTCACTTAATTACATATATTTTAGAAATCTTTTCAAGTAAAGACATCAAGACATACTGATCACATCATAGAACTGAACAAATTCTTCCAGTGGTTAATTAACCTTTCTGCAAAATGAAAATGGTTTGTAGTTTGAATTCTATTTATTTTATCTTTTAGGTGGTAAATATCCACACATCTCCCTATGTCAGATTAAAATAATCCTCTACTGCCATATGCATGTCACCCTCTAAACTTATCTTAACCTCCTTAATGCCACAAAAGGTAGTAAGCCAAGGCCTCACTTCTGTTTATGATTCCACTACCTATAGATATTTTGAATTTGCTTTGTAAATCCCCAGCTAATCATCCAGCTAGTTCTCTGCTATGATCTAGTTTTTTTGAATGTCTTATCAAAACTGTGCTTGATATATTTTACTTTAATTTTTTTAAAACTATATTATTTATGGATAAAGCTATATCTAGCCATTGCTTATAGAATTCCTATTTTTCATTCAAACCACATGCCAAAAGATCGAGGTATAGAAGGTAAAATGCAATTTGTTTTTCCATTTTGTTTTTCTGAAAGAAAATTCTAACAACAGCGGTAGCACAGAGCTCTTTCTAAACTACTGGGATATACTAAGATTTTAAGCATATTTTTTTTTAATTCTTCCCTACCCAAAAGAAAACAGACTGGGGAGAGAGTAATACAGATTGTTAGCAGAACTCTTCACCAAATACAGTCTGTTCTTAGCTCTTGATGAATTGCAAAACTTGTCAGTCATTAGCATAAACTAAGCCCAGGAGCTTATGGGCCAGCAGATGAGAATATCAATCAACTTAAAAATAAATATACAAGTGGCCACGTAAAGCTAAGAAACACCTCGCCAAAAGACCTTTGTCTTCTTTAACTGTGCAGTTGCAGCTTGATAGATGCAGAGCTTAAAGCAGGAGACCTGCTCGTGATAAAACCAGATAAGCAAAACATAGGGCAATAGGATCTGTTGTTACTAAATGAAGCTCAGTACCCCTACAGCACTTAAGGACTGCATGCATCTCAAGAAAATCAGGTGGTGATGCTGTTCGTGAAAGTACTAAGCTGTAGATACTTAAATGGCTTAAGCTAGCTACCAATGCTGAAAAAGGTAGTGTTGTAGTTTCTGTCCCTGCCCAGCCTTTGCCTTGACATGAGCTCTCCTTTGGCCATGCAGCCAACTACGTCATGGAGCTTATGCAGCTGAAACCATGCTTTGGTGAAACTATTTTCCTATGGGATCTGCGAGCTGACTTGGCTGCTCACTTTGCTGCACAAGTCTAGGGTGTTGGCACAAGGGTTACCAGAGGAGCATAAGGAGGCTATAAAGTTATAATCTTGTTTTGAACAGAGAAAAGAGGACGCTGGAGTCTTATATGGATAATCCAAGAAAAACTGTCGTCCACTTCTTGTAAGGAAGAGATGCCTTGGATGGACCCTTAAATTCCCTCTATTCTTTCAGATTTTTTACATGGAATGAAAGAAGAATATGTGGGTGCAAGTAAACTGCAGATTCATGGATCAAGAAAATACTGTCCTAACCAGTAGTCCAAGAGGTACGGGAAAGCAAAGAAATTAGCTTTTAAGGGTAATGTTATTTTCCTTACTCTAAGTAGAGTTCTTCTTGGATATGTGTGACTTTTTGTGACTTTTTTCTCAATTTCAGAAAGATTAAGTAGAAAGCTGCATTTTTGTACAGAGTAGAGAGAAGGTGTATTCTGAGAGAAGATACTGAATATATATGAGCAAGTGCTGTAGAAATCCCTAATAAATTGACTGGGGACTCTTTCACCACTTGGCTTTCTGTGGCCATCACCCTAAATAGATGCATTGTTTATTTCTGAATCAATTGTATTTCAGCTCCATTTCATTCTAATCAGATAGTCAATAATCCCTGGATAGTATTTAGCATTTGGCAGCTGGGAAACCACTAGCTCTCAATTTTTTTCTTCTTAATTGCTATTTGGAAACTTGTGTGTTCAGATGTCCTTTGTACAGCTCTCTGGATTTTTTTTTTTTCTTCTTATACAGCACACAATTGCCACATCAATTGCAGCAGAGAGGGTTCATACAATGTTCTCATTTTTTAATCTTCCTAGAATTTGTGCAAATTTCAAAATCTGGTAGTCTGACATCCTTTAGTGTTTATTATAACAAGAGCAGATCAGGGTAAAGTATCTAGATCCTGCTAGCTGTTTTCCATGATGACAGAGAGCCATTTAAGAAGGGTGGCTATAAATTTATTTTGAATGCTGCTCTTAGGCATGTGCCTTGACAAAAGATAAAAGGTGAAACTAAGGTTGTCAAAAGATTGATACAGTAAAACACACAGTCTATTGGAAAAAAAAAATAAAAATACTTATCTCCAAATTCCAGCTCTTATGGTCCACTTTCAGCTTTAATTCACAGAGAGGTACTTCATAAAGAATTAGGGCCAACTTCAATTACCTTTGCCCACATAAGTGGTACTTCCTCAAGTGAGTGACCACTATGAAGTCTGAGAGATGTCTCCTCTTACTGCAGCAGCAGAGAAGTCTTAGAGAGCTGATATCACTGAACAGATGGAGGCTGCATTCATGCAGGGAAATCCCTACAGAGCACAACAGCAAATTCCCTGCTTTTGAGAGAAAGCGTAAGGCAAAAACACCAGACAGCTGCCTACACCTCATATTTGCAAAGCCAATGGCTATGCATCCACATAACTAAATAACATTTTTAGGTCCTCATTTACCCCTCCCATACAAAGAAAATATCCTGATTTGTGTTAGAGGACTAGGCTGGTCATCTCAGTGTAACCGATTGGATTTCAAGAGTTATAACTCACTAACACAAGGGAGAGGAAAATAAGCCCATGAGTACTATTATTTTCCACACGAAAGTTGAATCACAGTCAGTGACCTACCCATTAGAATAGGGGTGGAACTGGGAGCCAAAGGCAAGTTGGAGCAATAAAGAGGTCAACGCTGAGAGGAAGTTTCTGTTGTGGACCAGAAGTGGGGGTCTTAGTCTGAGCCAGAAGTTAAGTGTTGGCAGAAGACAGAACCTAAGTAAGTGGTAACTGCCTCAGGAGGATGGGCAGCTGTGCACCTCAGCTGCTCAAGGTCTGCTCTCTCCATCCCAGGCAACCACCTCTGCCCCTTTTACAGCCAAGACTAAGGCAGCTGCTTTCATCTCACTTCAGTGTAATGTTAGAGTCACATGTATTGCATAGCCTCTGAGAGCTGCCAGTATTCCTCCTCAGAACACAGAAAGGCTAAATGCCCATATTGTGTTGACATGGGGGAGAGGAGACTTGAAACTGCTAAAAACCTTAGAGCAGAAATCAATCCAAGACCTGGGTTTTCACCATTATTTGAGACACAGTAAGATTTTCTTTTGCCTAGTTACAGCCTGGAACTCCAAAGAGATGAAAAACTGTTGCAGATTCCAGGCCAGTAGGGCAACCATTCAGATACTCAAAGCTAAATGCACCCAGACCCAGAATTCAGGCTGTTTGCTTGTGAGGTTACCATTATTACCCCGAAGACAAGGGAGTCAACTGTCACTTCACAGTCAAGGCTGAGCAGTTTTGCACGTTAACAGAGGTTCAGCATCTGTGGACTGCACCCTGCCCCAAAGTGCAGCATCTGTGCACTGCACCCTGCCCCAAAGTGCAGCACTTACACTTGGAATTTAAAATCAATAGAGGCGGAGTCCATCTGTCAAATTAATATCTTGCCTCAGCCTGTGTTGAAACATAAAATTCTGGTAATTTCCTGTGACTATTCACTTGATAAGTTTTAAAAGGCTCTTGTAAAAAAATAATAACAAAGCCATTTGGTCAGAGTGTACCCTAAAAAGAGTTATATTGCAAGAGAACATCAAGGGGGGAAAAAAGTTCAAGGACTGCAAACACCCCTGGGCTCATCTCTCTGCCCTCCACACCATAACTATCCCAACAGGGTGTCATTTCCCCTCAGCCTGGCCATCTCCACCAAATGTTGTTTCTCTGTGGTGAGGTGGATGACCCTTTGCTGGACACCAGGTGCCCACCAAAGCCACTGTGTCACTTTTCTCCTCAGCTGGACAGGAGGGAGAAAATACGATGAAAGGCTTTTGGGTTTAGATAAGCACAGAGAAATATCACTCACCAATTACTGTCATGAGCAAAACATACTTGACTTGAGGAACTTAGTTTAATTTATTACTAATAAAATCAGAGTAGGATAACAATAAATAAAAACTAAATCTTAAAAACATCTTCCCTTGCACCCTCTTCTTCCTGGACTTAACTGTACTTACAACTTCCTCTACCTCCTTGTCCCAAGTAGCCCAGGGGTCAGGGAATGGGGGTTGCAGTCAGTGCCACTGCTGCTTCCTTCTCAGGGAAAGGCTCCTCACACTCTTTCCCTGCTCCAGTCTGGGGTACCTCCATCAGAGAGAGTCTTCCACAAACTTCTCCAACATGGGTCCTTCCCACAGAATGTTTTCTTCACTGCCTTTGGTGTCTGCAGAGCTGTTTTGCTCACGTATTCTCTCCTTTTGCTGGCTGCTGCTGCTCAGTGGGTTTTCCCCCTTTTCAATACGTTATCCCAGAGGCACTACCACCATCACTGATGGGTTCAGCCTTGGCCAGCAGCAGATCCGTCTTGGAGCCAGCTGGCATTGGCTCTGTTGGACACGGAGGAAGCTTCTAGCAGATTCTCAAAGAAGTTGTGTCCATACCCCCCTAGCTGCAAAACCTTGCCATGCAAACCCAATGTGTCCCGTCAATAGCCAGGCAAAGTTGGCTGGGGTGTACAGAGTCCCTCTGCAGCAACAGCACAAGGGTCACATATGAGCCATTTCATGTATTGGAATCACTTATTACTGAGCAGTGTGTGAGAGCCCTTCATCCCACCACTTCCATCTCCATTTGTCATCACAGCCTCAGAGTCCATGAGGAGAACAGCACTAATGACATAGAATTATAACTTCCTTAAAGTGCCACTGGGCCTGTGATGAAGTGATTATAATGATGTGCCCATTTTGTGGTGTTGCAAACATCAGCTAATAAAGTCTATTAACTTACTTCTGATTAGAAAATGTCTGTGTTCATACAAGATAACCAGTAAAATTTGGGTTCTGATGTTGCAAGAAAAGTGCCTGCGAAAAAGAACCAACAGACCAGTGATATTTTGCTGTTCTAACCTTTCCCAGTGATACAAGTATCTTACTCACATGCTGAAAGCTTGATTTTTATTTTAGAAATTTGCCTGTTTAAGCACATTTTCCCTTTTTTTTTTTTTTATCTGTGCACTATATAACTGCAATGTGGAAATTGATGGAGATATTTGCATGCTCTTTTATTTAGCCGGCTTAAATAGCATGAAATAATCTATACTAGAAGAGTAGAAGCGTACTGGTACCAGTATCCCAGATGCACTTAGTTTCATCTACTTTAATTTTAAATTAAGCTATATTTTCTTTGAAAGTAAAACTCTGGAGTTGGTTCAAAAATTACTTTGGATATAATAAAAAAGCATCAACACATTAGGTGTTGGTTTAATCTTCATGCTGTCTAAAACCCACCTGTCCACAGAGACTATACAGGAGTCTCTGAGTTGCTGTTTTACTTTCTGGCAGATTTCGCTAAATGGAGAACCTCCTCCAGGGCACACATTTAGAAATCGACTAAACACTTCCAATTTGAATTCTCATTTTTCAGCTGGGTGAATAATAGTCTGAGTATGAACTCAGACTATGCAAACTCTATGCAAAGAAGAATGCAGCTGTCTGCAAAACATCACATGGAAAGAAAATTTTTTTCTCCTTTTCGGACAGGAGAAAATGGGGTCTAGAGTCAGCTGTGTGCATCAGTTGATAAATGGAGTGGGGAAGAAAGACAGAATTTTTAATAGTTCAGATGACCTGAAAAGTTGTTGAAGGATCTTAATATCTGAAATCCATTCACACAAAGCAGCCAGGTGGTTTGCTCAGTCTTTCCTAGAAGAAAAGCTGTTTATTCCACTACAAAGAATCTCGGAGTTGGGCCAAGATTTGTTTGAGGCATGGAAACAGATGGGCAGGAGCTGTTCATTCCATTATCCCTTGAGCTGTGCTTGCTCTGTCAGCATCCCTGGTGTCTTATCTTCAGGGTTGTGTTGCTTTGGGCCCCTGGAATCACATGTTCCCTTCCACTACCATTTTTTCTCTGTAAAGAACAAAAAGGAAATGACAACTTCTGTTATGTCCATGGCTGAAGTCTACCCAGCAATGTGTTACACAGTGTCTTTTAAACAGGAAAACAGAATCATCTGTATCTATTATACCCAGGTTTAAACCAAAGATGGACAAGTATCTCAGTGGTATAAATGGACTCCAGTAAAGTATCCCAAAGCCATCATGCTGATTCATGTCTTGTAATGGAAAACAGGTCAGTTATGTTAACTTGCTCTTTCAATGAATTCTTGGTACTGTTGAACTTTGAGGTCTCAAAAATACCTACGCTTGCATTTTCTTCTTGATATTTCCAACTGGACAAAATTAGGAAAAAATTTGCTTTAAAATCAAGGAAACTTCAATTGAGTTTTAAGATTTTAGAAGCATTTCAGATTTGTCTAGGCAGTCAAATTCCTGTTTATTGTGTCTCAAGCTGCCTACATCTTCCTGTGGCAATTTATCTTAAAAGACATTAATACTTTAAGTTAGTAGGAGGCTTTGATGAATATGCAAAAAGGCCAGACCATCTTTGTCATTTGTCTGGCTATAAACAGAGCTACAGACATGAAGAACTTTCAGTCCCATGCCTCCCTGCAGGGCACAGGTGCATCTGTTTTTGGTTTCATCCAGGACCAGAGCTCTACCCTTTTTACTGAGCAGCAGAGGTGAACACTCAGGAGATGGTAAATTATCTTCAAACTGAAAGAGAGTAAGTAGGTTTAGATTAGACACCAGGAAGAAAATCTTTACTATGAGGATGAAGAGGCACTGCAACAGGTTGCCCAGAGAAGTTGTGAATTCCCCATCTCTGGAAGTGTTCCAGGCCAGGCTGGATGGAGCTCTGAGCAACTAGGTGTAGTTGAAGATGTCCCTAACCATGGCAGGGAGGTTGGAACTGGATGATCTTTCAAGGTCCCTTCAACCCAAACCGTTCTATAATTCTAATAAGGTCACCAGCAGTCCATTCACATCTCTACATCTTTGCCTTCTACTCTGCCAGAGCACTTTCACTTGTTCAGAGTGTACTTAAAACACTGCCAATTGACTTTGCTACATACTCTGTACAATTAGTGGCTTCCAACAACAACAGCCTGATGTGACCATGACTTCAGCAGAATCCAGATGTACTGTACAAATCAAACCGCCCCAACTTCACATGGACTGAGAGTTCAGTGTGCAGCCCAAGCCCTACATCTGCCTCACATGAGCATATCTCCATGCACCACACAGCTGTTCCTACTCAGAAGGAGAGACAGCTTATGGGACAAATTAAACTCCCAGTAAATTGTGCTGTTTCAGCCCAAGAGAGTCTAACTGCTCTATGGTGCACAGGATGCAAAATACCTGCAAGGGGTCAGTTTTGGGATACCTGGCAACTGCGAAAGAGAATATGACACTATTTCAGATGCATCATCTCTTTCTGATTCAAGTCACCCCCTGTTTCTCTTTCTAGCCACATGGTTATGAAAAAAACCAATTGTCTATTCCCATGATTTCCACCACATAACACAAGGCAAGAAACCAACAGCCAAGGGCTGCAAGTTTCATCACCTTACAAGATAGGAAAAATAACTGAGGAGTTGTTACAGCATGAATCGATCTGGAATAATACATCACAGACAGCAGGTGTCTGAAATACAGACACTATCTAAAAGGCATGATAATGTTATAAAATATAAAAAGATATTACAAAATTGTACAGTTTTAGATGACAGACAAAAGATATGATTTGACAAGTCATGTTTTCATTTTTTTCTTTCTAGGAAAATTGTAATCTGAATACATTTGCAATACTTTACAGCAGAGTCATACAGTCTAGGGACACCAAGGGAGGGGAAGGGAGAGGAGGGAAAGAAAAAAAGGAAAAGAAAGAAAGGTAGGATTTTAAGTTCACAAGTGAGAAATTTCCCTTGTAGCAAACTGAATTATTTCATTTTTTTCCACTCTGATTAGTGAGAGATATATCTGATCCATGTATCTTTCTAACTGCTTATCAGATCCTTTACAAACTCATCATATAATATAGGAGTGCAGCTATTAAGCACACAGGTAAGTGCAGGCAGCTGTTTTTGCAGGCACATGAGACACAAAACTCAGAGAAGCCCAGGCTCTGAGGTTTGAAGAACTAAAAGCGCAGGAAGCTGGCTGCAATAGGAACCTTCTTTCATTCTTCATCACTCGGCTGATGGTATCTGACTAAAAAACTAGACAAATAAATCATTGATGCTTTATTATTTAGATCCTAAGCTTGAAAGCACTTGGGAAACCACATCAGGCATACACACTGGAGAATGTGAAAAGGACTGGGAATCCAAAATCTTGTGTTTACCTAAAGAGAGCCACATCAGTGCATTCTCCAATAAAGAAATCTTGTCATGCTTCAAAGATCCTTTAAGCTAATGACTCTCCAATGACATAAGACTAAGAAAGATCTTGTTCTGTACTGGAAACCTAGGCTTTGAAGAGGAGTTGGCATACAGTTAAAGGATTAGAAATACAGACAGTATGAGCCTGTAGTGTATCCTTTTTTATAAACACTACTTTTAGCTTCTGCCTTCACTTCCATCCCACAATGAAGCGACAAGCCTCCAAAGAGAGTGGCAGGGTCCTGTGACACATTTAAGTCACCTAAAGTCTCAGAGGGGCATCGGATATGACAGCAGAGTACCTCTGGGAAGCCAGAGCCATCACTTCAAGCAGTTTTCTGCTCTCTCAAAGCTTGATTGCAAAAATAAAATGAATGCAATGACATTTCCAAAAGTGTTTCCAAAAGAAATACGTGAGGCACATCTGTGAACTCATATAGGGTCATAGCAAGTCCCTAAGACCCAGTTCATCTTGAAGGACAGCATACAGTTCTCTCAACACAGAAGCAGTGGCAGGATAAAAAAATGGCTCAAAGGAACTACTTAATTTTTCTGTTTAGTGGTGTTTACATTGGTACCTCCTCATAATATTGCTGTAGCTCTTCTAAAAGATATCTTTAGGAGCCATGCACTACTCATCAAACACCTACTCTGAGCAGAGCACAAGCATTTGCCTTTCCTGAACACTCACCATGCCCATGAGGACAAAAAAACCCAGGTATTAAAATTTTCTTTGTAGGGAAGAGCATGATATTCATGGTAGTTCCCAACAGGATGTTATGAAGGTGCACCACCACTCAAAAAAAGCATGGGTGATGAATGCCAGGTGGAGACAGAAACTACTCAGCTTGGATCTATCCCAGCTAATGTGCAGTGCCTGGGTAAGGAGGATAGTCCAATAGGATCAATCCATCTGCAGCCATTGGAGAGAAGGAGAAAGAGAGTTTTCATGGCATCATTTACATCTTAGTTGTGTTTAATCTTCTCTGGAGATCCTTCTATTTTGCTTTGATGCTTAAGGGAGTTTAGGGTAAGAAAACTCCTGAAGGGCATGCCTTGGATAAGTCCTTATAGTTAAGTGAAATGCATCTTTTCTGCACTCTCCTGTTTTGGAGGGGACATCTGTCTTTTTTGAATTGTCTTTGCCTAGTGTCTTAAATGTTACCATGGAAATAAAGTGTTATTTATTAACACTCATTAAACACCTACTTTCCTTTTTGCTATTATGGGTGAATGGGCAGAACAGAGTTTCTTCACACAATTTCCAAAAGCTTAGGAGCAGAGAAGATAGATTTGATTCAAAATTAAAGCTCTCTTTGGGAAGCAGCAGCATAGCAAGAACGAGAGGTTGCAGGGGAATCCCAGCTCATTCATTTCCCCAGTGCAGCCAGCCCCCACCTAAAGGAGTCCCCACCAAAGTGATCGTAGCCCCACACAACTCTCACCACCTTAGCCTTCAGAACTGACTCCCAGCTCCTAGTTTCAGTTGCTGTAAGCCTTCCTTCTGCTATCTCCTTTCCCTACTGCATGCTGCAATAGCACAGGCGTGAGTGAGTTTCCTGAAGCACCAACAGGCAGCTTTGCTTCTCTGTCATTTTAGTTTCCATTTATACCAAGGAGATATTTGTATCTTAATAATCTGGGTGTTGTGATAGAACTCAGCATTAAGAAGTTTTCAGCTTGTGAGTGGAATATGTCTGCATACTAAGAAGAAATGTTGGCAAGACTGTGAGAGAAAATGACCTGCAGAGCCTAAAAATGCAGTCAAGGTAGCGCAACAGATGCAGTAGAAGTGAACCACAGCAGGCAAGGTAAGAAACAGTAAAGACAGAGAAGGCAAAGGGTACTTTAGAAAGGGAGAAAGAATAATGTCTTTTCTAAGCACGTCCTAGTCCTGTCAGAGAAGGTTAGCTCCTAATGAGAGGGTCAGGGAAGACCTTTGAGTGTGACTTTTCAAGGAAATTTTTCTATTTATATGTTTGATTGCCCTCATAAGTAGCTCATTATGACTGCTTTCTTCCAAAGCATCTTCCCTATAGTCATGCTATGTAAACTGAACAGTGTCAAAAGAGATCCTAAATCCCAGGTTAGTTTTCCGATTAAACATTATACATGAAAATATACGTGCCAAATGCAGGCAGTCATGAAAAAATGCAGGGTTTCTGTATGAATTGATATGAAAATGCAATGATATTGCTTTTCCTTTCCTTTAAAATACCCTTTTAAAATATTATTTTTTTAGCAATCCCCAAGTAATCAGAAGGTTGAGGGAGATCAAAGAAAATAGGATGTCCTCTTGTGGATGAGCAGGAAGGGGTCTCAAACAAAAATACCTCAAGCTCTCAGCAGAGAGAAGTCGCTTTCCCTGCCTTCTCCCAGGTGAGCAGCAGCACAGGGCCATAAGACTGCAGAAATGAATCACAGAGCCTGCTCCAACACGCCCCTGTGCCTTCTCACTGCCCATGCAGCACGGAGGCCTGGTCAGCCCCTAGGCTGGGCTCTGTTTTGGAAGCAGGACTGGCAGAATCAGGTGATGCTGACCTTTGTTTGGGCCAGCAGCTCACAGATTAGCATCAGCCCTTTCAGTTTAACATGAAACACCATCTGCAGCAGGTTTCAGCATGGGCTGATCAATAACATTACTGAGCCCATTTTTTCTTTCAAGCTCTGTCAAACCTACAAGTACGACCTACTCCCACAGCTGGGTTATTTTTAAATGTGGGAGTTCTTTTATTATTTTTATTTCCCGAAACATTTGTTTTCTTATAGAAGGTAGAGACAATTTCACAACACTTTGAAGGACATCATGTTATTACAGGTAGGACATACATATACATATACATATACATATACATATACAGACCTTACCTATTAATTCTCTGCTTGCCATGGCTTCTCTCATCCCAGCTTCACCCCACCCCAGTTTCACAGGAAACTCCAATACTTTCCCTTTGTATCCAACCCTCACCTCCTACCTTCTCCCTTTCTGTCACCACTCCTCCTTACACCTTGCATCCTCTTCCTTCATCAGTGAATGTCCTTCATGCACATACAGCTCCTTTTCTCCTTATAGAATGCTTATTCTCAGATATGCTTCACACATTCTCCTTTCCTTAGAGAAACCATATTGCAATACAACCCTACTTTCTTCTGCTGGTGTGCCTTTTTTCTCTCATCTACCCCCACCGGCTTCTCCTGTGTCCATTTTGCACTGACTTCTTTCAACCCAGATGACTGTTCATGTTTCCCTTTTACTTTTTCTTCATGCTTCCCTTTTACATGAGAGGCTGGTGATATGAGGGAGAAGAAGCTGAGATGCTCAGGAGGAAAACTGTGGGGAAAACAATTTTCCTAAGAGCACACACTTTGCTGTTCATTGCACACATGAAGCTCTCTGGGGAGCGCTGTGAGGTGGAGGTGTCCTGCATAGCATTGTCTTTCCAGCAAGCCCCAGCTGGTCCCCTCTGTTGGGAAGATCTGCAGAGGGTAAAACACAGGCTTGTGTTTTCTTCCTGCACTTTCACAGTTACTAATAATGATCTAGAAATACCAGCAATGGTCAGTTAAGCCACAGGTTTTCCAAAGAAGTTAAAACCTTTCTTTCCATGTCTTTCATTATAGCTATTCAGCACAGCAATTCTTAGTATTGACCAGGACAAACATGTTTGCTAAGCAAAGCAGGGGGGAAACACATAAATCTTCATAAAACATACACAGCTGGCAGTTGGCTGGCAGGAGGGATATGAAGGAGATGAGCATCCTCAGACAATGCAAAAGTTACTGTGACAGCTGCCAATTGCAAGCCTTCTGTGGTTAACTCAGAGCCCAGCCAAGAGCTTGGGAAAAGAAGAGGAAAGGAAAGCCACAGGAAAACTATGCCAGGCACAAAATAATCCTCTGCTGAAAGGTGCTGCACAGTATTTATGCTGCAGCTGTAATGGGCTTAACAACAGAAGGACTTAATGGATATCGGCATGCAGATAATGATAATTTCTATTTGTATCCTATGTCAGTCAAAGAATCACAGTGGTAAACCAGCAACTTTTCCTTTCCCTGCCTCATCTGCCTTGCCTAATGTCAGGTCTAAACATCCTTGGTGTAGAGACTTCCCCATACCACGTGTAAGCAGGGAATCAAGCAGTGAATGACTAATGGAGACATGTCCAGCTGGGTCACAGATGTCCCCAGGAGAAACAAGGGTCTATGATTTCATTGCGCAGTGTTATTTTAGGTCAGAAAGAAACAAGCCAGTTCTTCTGCCATAAGTTCAGATTTTTGATGATTTACAGTACCCATGGATGTGTTGGCTTAGCTTGTCACAGTGAAAGTTGACTGTGGTTACCAACACAGAGGATGTTGCACAACTTGGGGCATAGGGGATACGGAGACTTGGAGGAGTGTTACTTTCTTCTTTATTTCAAATGTTAGTTTCACAAATGTTGTAAGACTTCTGACTGCAGACCCTTCAACAGCTTTGCCAGCAAGAGCTCCCAAGGCTGTGCACAGATCACAGTTCAAATACCACAAAGAAGTCCTTTGTCTCTCTAATAACTCTGCTAGATATATCAAATTAGCAGTTGCAATGGTTTGAATTTAATAGTAAAAACATATTTGAGATAGATGCACTGAGTTTTAACACATCTCTGAAACCAGTTCCAGATTATCACTGCAGTTTAAAATCCTTGTGAGTGCACAGCAAACTCATCAGTGACAATTTTTTTTTCCACCTGATGGCTTTATTTAGGTACCATCACAATTGCACTGATATCAATATCTTCATCTTTGAGTAGAGATTTCATGGATCACCACAAATGCTAAGCTTGCAAGCAGCCAAACTGCTCAGTCACACAAATCCCCCTGTGATCAGGAAATGAAGCAGAAAGCTGTTGTCCCCAGGAGCAGCTATCAGCAGCCATGCTTTAAATCAGCTGCAGTTCCAAAGTGCCTACAGGAGAGCATTTATTTAGTCAGCAGCATATTCCTTATAGCAATTAATACCTGCAATATCAACTTAGTCTTGGGAACTAACAGGCTGCAAGAACTCATCCAGATGACAAGGATGTAGAAACACCAGGCGCTGATAGTTATCCCTGTCCATTTCTTGTTTTGATGTGTACCATTTAAGGTCCTCACTGCTCAAACAAGGAGCCTCTGAAGTGCTCTCAGGCTCCAAAATGAAATGCTAACAAGCCCACAGATGCAGTACAGCAGGAAGCTGGCACTCACTGCAGACTGTCAGGCTGTCTCTAATGAGCAGGGAAGCACATGCAGACCTGCATCTTCTCATGCCCCAGGCAGCCTATAGCTCCAGAATAGAGGAAGAAAACACCACAACATCCTGGAAACCTTCAGAGCAGCAGCAGCTGTTTGCTGGGAACATCCTGCCTCATTGTGCTCATTAAGGGGCAGGTGGAACACAGTGCAGATGAAAAAATTCAAATTCATGCCCCGTGCCTAAAACTTTGATTTCAGAGACCCCCTGCACTTTAGTCTTGACCCCCTGTGTCCTGAGAACTGTTTGTATGCCTCTGAGAAGTCAGTGAGGCAACAGTTTTGCTGTTTCTCTTAACTTCCTGGATTCCCTCCTCTTGTCGCAAATCCCAGCTGCTGACTTCCCATTTGTTCTTTACTACAATCTCTTTTTTGTTCTCTCCATTCCAATATTGTTTATTCCTTTAGTTCTGCCAGCACTTGGAGGGAGGAGAGTCTGAGCAGGGTGGAGGAATGTTCTATAAGATTAAGCTGTGTAAGGTTGTATTGTTGTAGCAAACAGTTCTCTGCATGCCAAGTGTCATGATCCACTTGTTAGTGGGAGAAGATCTGGGAGCATCTCTTCTGGTTTTATTTTCCTTTTCTGAGGAAGATACATGGTTCTGTAACTACAGTGTCAATGTCAGCTGCAGATATGAATGCTTTTCTTTGCTTTTTTAGGATTCTTCTGTAGATGTTTTTACTTGTTTGTGAGTCTTGGACTAGAAACAGAAAAGCAAATATGACAGCCTTCCTATTTTTGCAGTGTACACCCATTAGTCCCACTCTAATCAGGGAGATCAGAGTGGGGCCTGTCACCCAATATAAGTACATCCTTCATCTCCTGCAGAAAAAGACTACTTTGGGAACTTTAAGGTCCATAGAGGTGCTACTACTAACTACTTGAAGTAAAGACTTCTAAAGTAAAATGAAGGGTCTTGTGATGAGATTCAGTTTCTGAGAAAACAATTTATCAGTAAATCTTGTTGAACAACTGCTGGTAAATAATTTTCCTGATGATCTTCTCTCTGTGCTTTGTAGAGACAGCAACTAGCAGATTGTGATTGCTTCCGAACAGTTTGTTCTTCAAAATTATTTGATGATATTTTGGCAAGGCTGTTTTTATCGGTAGCTTGTTATTCACAAGAAAGCACTGCCGTTACGCCATTATTAGTGATAGTGTTTCTATTCCCCAGGTGCAGAAGTGTAAGCTTTAGTCATCCAATACAAATACTTCACTTTCCCCAGGTGCAAGAGCACAAAAGCTTCAAATCTATTTTCTGAGGGTGAATATGTAATTAAAACTCTACCTTGTTACTGTAAGCTAATAATAATCCTGAAAGGGCTGTGCAGGCAATCCGTATCAATTCATTTAGAATGTAAAAAAAAACAAAGGAGAATTGCTGGTGGTGGCATTAAAACAGCTCCTGTGACTGCTATTCTCATCCCTTGTCTATACAGAAGAGTGTCAGGTCTCTGTAGAGAGCTCTCACTTACAATAGTAGAAAAACCTTGCTCTGTTCAGACTAGCAGTGTCACAAATTATCATTTTTATTAAGGAAAACCCTATTTTATAGGGGGAAGCAGAGGCACCAAGAGGTTATGTGACCAAGAGTGTACAAACTCTATGAGAGAACCAATAATGCAGCAAAGTTCTCTGAATGGGCAATGAACTTTACTCCGTGCTCTTCGTTGCTCTCCCTTTTGGGAATGTTCAGCTCTCTAGGGCTTTTTCTGCCTCTTGCTGTGTCCCTCATGACATCTGCAGTAATAATGCTGTGTTCAGAAGAAATGAGAGACGTTCAGGCTCTCTGATATGATGAGTGAGTCATGGTGGGGATGACAGAAAAGAGGATCAACTATGTTTGCTACCTGGTTGCCAATAATTCCAGCACAGAAATGTTGTGTTCTTGAACCTCAAAAGAGCTGTTATAGATTGTCAGAGGTAAGAAAAAGAAATTAAAATCTATAGAAAGCACTTGACAGCAGGTTTTTTAACATCACTGCTGATGCCTTCCAACACCAATAGAGTTCACTAATCGTCAAGAGTTATGAACACCCAGTCTGGAATAAAAAAAATATTCTCCCTTAGACAGACTTTAGGTATATTATTTGTCTTTCACTTTCCTTTTCAAGGCAGCTCTATTTTCACATATTAAAATTATGCAGCTCTGAAGTCATTAATAGTTTCATTTCTAAGAGCTCTTTTCTGTGAACACTGGAATATTACATCTCTTTTATCAATCATGAAGTTTTTTCATTCAGACTATTCTTTTTCCTCTCTGTATGCTTCTTGATTTCATTCTCAGTTCCAAACTTTTATGCCACACCATGTTCATCTGTCAGAGAAAAAGGAGAGAATGTCAGACAGAATATAGGCTATCTTTTGTATGAAGATTTGCAGGTGATTCTCCAGGTGATTTTCTCTTGAGCTTTTAGTATTTTCATTGCCAGCCTGAAGGGTAAAAAATGTCTGTACCATGAATATATGTGTATGAAAGGAAGCTGGGGGTGAAAGGTAAAAGGGACTCATTCTTTTCTTGTTACTGAGAGCAGAATGCAGACAGGTATATGCATATGATGTATATTCTTCTAATTATAAAGGACAATAACACAGTTTGATGCAGTTGACATTGAACTGAAGTAGCTGCAGCATCAGTGTGCATAGCTTTTCACCTTTCCCCCTCATCAATACAATTAATGACATTTAGCCATTCAATAAGAAATGGTTTGGGACCTGTATTATGCTGATGTGTAAGAAAGTTTCAGATTCCAGTAAGCCTGATTCATTCCTCCCATCTGAATGAAGGCTGGATGTTTTACAAGTAAAGGTGGAATGTGATGAAACTGTGAGATGAAGCATGTCCTAGTCCTTTGAATGAGAAACGTAACAATGAAGTAGACTCCATCAGGCCCCTAGGAGAGATTTCTCTCCCCAAATTTAAGCTATAAAAACGTTATACATCTCATCTAATATCAAAGTTTTCCCTATAGTCAGAAGATAAAGACAGATGTCTCCAAATGGGTGTCCATCTTCATAAAATATCTAACACAGAGACGAGGACTTGTGGTTGGTTAACTTCTCCCTCTCTGGGAGCCTAAAGGTCACCTTAATCAAGTTATCCTAGATGCAGAGGGGGAAAAACAAGTAAGATGAATCCCACTTGAACTAGGAATTTGCTCCCAGCTGTGTTTGTTCTGGAATATTCCATTCCCCTCTCCCGCTCAGAGTCCCATTCACCAGGTAATGATAATCAGAAACTTTTAAACATTTTAGGCTTGCCAAGCCCAAACAACCATCAGAGAGGAAACCAAGTTTCAATGTGCTAAATGAATTGTCAACAGAAGCTTAATGAAACTCCTCTCCTAGAGCCTATTACTGACAATAATGTCGGAGCCAGAAAGAATCCAGCTTGCCAGTCTGAGTGAGACTTCTGCTTGTTCATTGAATACTTCAGTGCTACTTATAAACAGAGTGCATTTGACAGCAAAATCATCAAAGGACAAAAACATGGACTCCAACAACAATATGTGTATGGAATGATATTTGTAATAATTCTGGGTTACTTCAGTTTTCTTGACTGAAATTATTCCTCTAATCTGTTTATGCAATTAGGCTAGAGACTTTTTGATTCTGCTATTGCATATTTCCACTGTCTCACTCCTAAAAATTAGGAATCTGGAGTTGCTGTTACTGTGCAATTCGTATTTTGTAATCCCTTTCACCACCAAAAGGGTCAAACAGAGTGCTTTACATTTGGGGCATGGGCATTGGCTGTTAGTGTTAAATTTTGTCACTGAGCACAAATTTAGTATCTCACTTTACCAAGGTAAACACTAAATGTTTTTGAAACACTGAAATGCAAGAGTGGTGAGAACCCTTGAAGACAGAGAAATGTTCCAAACTGTGTTCAAATTTGGTCAGCATTGGCTAATCTTACCCATTTGAGTAACGAGGGGAAGGGAAGAAAACACCAACTGGCCTACACACTGACTAACACAGGGTCTTGGGAAAAAAAACAAGATATGGCTGTGTAACTAAAGATTTTATCATGTTTTACAAGCAGGGCAAATTAAGATTCCACAAGCATTTCTGATGCTGGAATTTTCTAATTTCTCAGTGATGTCTTACAATTTCTCAGTGATGTCTCAGTGATGTTGCAACTTTCTTACTGTTCCGTAATTGTAAATCTCTATTTACTTCTGTTTATCAACATATAAGCATGTTTCATGATCATAAAACTCTCCTCTCCTTTCCCTGCTCAAGAGTACAGAGGAAGACAAGGAGAGAAGGTGCAATTATTGTTCTGCAGATCGAGGGTAGTACTTGCAGGCTGGGTGTCCTGTTCATACCTGCGAAGACAAGTGAGACAGAACTGAACTGCTGTACCATGGATATCAGGGCAGTGCACTAAATGAGATGGACATTAAAGAGTAAAATAACAGTACTGAAGATGTAAAAAGTGCAATGAATGACATCCAAACAGGATGTCAGCTGTCAAGTGCCCTTAATCTCACTCCAGTGACAGTTACCTCCAGCATGGAGTGCAGAGACTGTCAAGGAAAGCACTGTGTGGATGTGCTTCTCCAGTTCTTTTTTCCCTTCATTGCTGATACTCGTCACAGAGAAGTTCTGCAAGATATGTTTCCAGCAAAGACTGGTGACTGGTTTTACCAATAAAAGCCTGCTCTGGACCAGGAAATGTGCAGAGTTTCCTCATGGAACTACTCCTGTCAGGGTAAAAGACATCCTCCAAATGTTCTTAGAAGAGATGCAGGCAACTGTCTCAGGTCATGGACCCCACTTGTCCCTGCACTGAAAGAAAAAGACTTTTCCTCCACGGATATATAGTGACTTTTCTGGCATTCCTGGGTTGCATTAAGCTTTCATCATGAAAAATGTAGTGTTCACTCCAGCTCTTTCCTTTAAAGGGCATGCCACTGAAGGTAGGAAAAGAATGAAGGAGGGAAATAGCTTGACACAAACTGACTGCACAGTCACAGGACTAGAGAAGTCAGCCCTTTGCTGTGCTTCCCATTTTGAATACCTCTTTCAACAGGTATAAATTTTCCTTAAGCCACACTTGCCTGGTTTCCCTGAGATGCTCTGCGCTCAGTGGTTGGCACCACTAAGAATCCAGACAGACAAGCACATGCTGAAATACAAGTTGTTGACTACTGCTGATTACAGAAAATTCTGGGTCATGTCTTTAAGTTTAGGGACATTAAAATGAGCATGATACCATGACAGAAACATATGTAGCCTTGTTTCCCACATATCTTGTCTTTTGCAGAGTTATGCTCTTCTTCCTGTAATCCCTCTAATATAGAAAAATAAAACTCCATGAGGATCTCTGATGGGTAGAAGGGATAATTTCATATCCTTGCACTTTGCTGATCATGAGCAACTCAGGCAGCATTGCAACTCTTAACACTAATGCTGTGTGTTTGTTTTATTAAAATCACAGGAGGATGTGAAAAGCCAGCCTTTTGTTCATCTTGAAATTATACTTTCAAAACCAACTATTGCTTAATTACTAATCTAGCCATCCACTCGTCTGCAGGCAAAACACTCAGCCAGCTAGAGCTTTGCAATTCCTCTGATCCACATTAAAACACGTCAAGCCAGTAAATGAGAAAAGAAAATGTCTCTAAAGAATGCGTTTGAATTTGTACTGATTATTAGTGTGGTGTCAGGTTCCATCTTGGCTCCACACAGCAGGATTGTGCCACAGTACAAGAAATTTCTACGGGACAATTTTAAAATGATCAGACCTTTAAACTGTGCGACACAAGAGGCATCATACTACCACCACTCCTCTGTTGTTATGATGCAACTTTGTTGACCCACGTTGAAGAATTTTATACAGCATAGTATGACGCCCTTAGAATTACTGCAGCTTTATCACCCAGCCGCTCCTAAGCAGGATCACTCTTTGACCTCAAAAAATTATGTTTAAAGCAAACTGGATCAAGCCCTCTGTTTTTATTCATTATTCTGTTTCTTATCCAAATATCAACTGTTGGAGTAGCATGACAGCAGGCAGATGAATAAGAAATTGATAGCATCACAACAAATCGAGGTCAAAGAAGCTATGATCTTTATTTGTCAGGATGGAAGTAAAGACTTAGTTATTCTCTGCAAACACAGGAAGAAAAGCGCAACTGATATATTCCTGGCCAGAATATGGAGACAGACTGACACTACATTAAAAAAAAGGAAAAGTAAATTAGAGAGAGCAAAACAGAATTAGAAAGAGATATTGATCAACACAAATACTCTTACGTCAGCAAAAATACTCTTATGCTCTTTCCGTGGTAAAAACGCTCATCAGAGAACATTTCCAAAAGCTTGTAAAACACTGTGCAAAGCTGTATTCCATGAGAGACCTAGCTCTGAGAAGCCTATGTTTTGTTGGTTTTCTACACTAACTATTTTTCTAACTGATTTAGACATCACTTATATACAGGCACTCTGATAGTTACCAATCCTACAGACTGACCAAAGCTAGAGAGGCTGAGGAATTAGCTCAGCATCACTGAAGCTGACCTGAGTTCATGATAACTTGAAATATTCAAGGTGAATAAAGACCTAGCAATCGGCAAAGGCAAAGCTCTGTGCCACTCTGCTTATGCTGGGGAAAATGACCAACTGGTAGCTCAGGTATGGGTTTCCAATACCCCTTTTGAGCACGATTTTGAGTCAAAAACCTCTCACATCAGGGGAGGGAGGGAGTCCTGAAACGCAGTCATCAGAGGAGCTGTCTGTACAATGCAGCATATGATAGGTCAGACCCTGAAAGCAGCCTGGTCACTCTGGGAAACTGCTGCCAGTTGGCTCACAAAACTGGCTTCCATCACCTTAGCAATTCAGTGGAGCTACATGCCACCAAATTAGGAATCCCTACATCCTTCCATGGCAGAGATGAGATCTTCTGCACCTTTAGGAGGCTCTGTCCATTTCCATTACACAACCACTGTAGCCATTGAATGGGCCTTTGAAACTCTCTTGCACAGGGGCAGGTATGTTTTATTCCTATAAAAGGTCTCATCTCCACTGACTTCAGCTCAACTGTGACTTTTCAAAGCAGAAAGCCTTCCTGTGCTACTGCACACTCTGAAGTGGAGCAGACCTGCAACATTGTCCCAGAGAGATGCAGATTTCATTTGCCTTTGCTGAGCATTTAAATAATGTGAATGTGTTCCCTGGCAGCTGGTTTAGCAAAAGCTACTGCTTTCGAAAGGTTCCTTTTTGTTTTCTTATGTGGGTAAAGATTTCCTGACTTTAGTCCTACTGTATCATCTCCAGTTTCTAAGGAGATAACCATCTTTCTAATCCATTAGGTTATTGCACTGACAGATTTCATACTGGTGGTGGCTTAGTGTGTTCAGGAAACTCCTTTCCTTTTTTAAAATCAATGTCTTTATTACTTTACCTTCATAAAGTGCCTCCACTAAATAAATTCATTGTTCTCCCTTAGATATGCATCCATTCAATAACTGTAGAATGTGACCACATTCTGTCCTTTAGTGTAGGTTTGTTGGTAATGAGTGGAGAGACTTATGTTTATATGTCTTTTAGCCCATTTAAGAAAATACTTAGACTAATGTATATCTTCTCTCAATGACCAACTCCTCTAAGATTCACCTTTCTATTTCCCACTTTCCCTCTCTTCTTTCTTCCAGACCTCAATTTTCCCTCCTGAAGAGCTATGTCTGCTTCTCAAGCTAAGTTTTGTATAACTTTTTGAGTTTAGCTGCTTCACTTCCTGAAACAGTTGCTAGGCAAAGAGGAAAAGGAGGAAGGTGTCTCAACACAAAACTCCACACATCTGAATTATGTGGATTAGAAAGAAACCGATGCCTCACGTTCAACATCTGCAAAGGGTGAAATGAGGTGAATATGAGATGTGTAATCCTTGTAATTCCTTTTGAAGGGCTTACTGTGTGGATCTGCTGTTCAATTACCTATAGGCCAGCAAGAAGATTATAAAGGGAAAGAAATTCCTGTGATATACAAAGGGACTTTAACCTGAAGTACAAATGAGAAGATTTTGCAGGCTGAGCACTATGTCTTTCTTAAAAGAGGAAAGATGGACTTTTCCCCCATAGATCCACAGGTTTTATCTTAATTCTGTCTCCTATGTTTTCAAAGTCTTACATTAAGTGGGAAGTGGCCACCTCACTCCTACTCTCTCTCCTCTTTCATGTGAATCATGAAGCATAAACTTTATGTAGATCCACTGCAAAGACAGATGTGTTATTTGCATTTGCTCGGGGCTTGATCTCAGAAGTGGGCTGAAATAGGAGGGAAAGTTCATTTTCCCGTTATTAAGGAGTGCCACCACCTCAGGGGAATTTTGTGATCTCCTAGAGCAGGAGAAGCTTCAGGTTTTGCTAGATGAAAACAAAATCTCCGTCCCTCTATGGCACATAACCATAGAGCTTTGATGTTTCATGCAGGAAGCACGTTATTTGTGACACTCACAAATGGATAGCCAAGATCATCATTCTACCCCTTCCACAAACAACAGTTATTCTGGTGGTGGAAGACCTCACTAAATCTGGGAATGTCCTCACCTGCATCTCTGTAGCCACAGGGGTAGCAAGGAACATGTGAGCACTGCAATGGACTACACTTGCCTGCATGCTTGCAAGAATTCAGCACTTCCAGACTAAAATTCATCCTTGTGGAGTAAACCAGAGGAGGACTTCAGCTCAGCTATAGTAAGAACTTCCTTGTAAGAAAGCTTTTTAATCCAGAGTAGCAATAGTTAATCCTGCATCTGTGTCATAAGTTCTCATTAGTGTTGTCTCTGTTACTTACTGGGACAATGTTTGCCTTTGTGGAAGAACTGAATTTTTACTTCTTACACTTGTAGTACTGCAGCACCCATGGGACAACACTCCAGTAACCCCCTAAATAGTACTAAATACCCCCTAAATGCTGAGACTGTAAGCAGCATTCCCTGGTCTTCAAAGACCTCTTTGCCCTTCCCAACATCTGCAGGCTTTAGCCTGTTCTTCCAGAGCAGCATCCACAGCCACGCTGCAGACCAGCTCTGGGAAGAGAAAGACAGTGCTCCAGTCCTGTCTCTTCAGCTGACTGCAGGTCTTTTATGCTCGGCTGCCTCTGACTTTGTTTTCATAACTCAGCTGTTTGAGCATCATTAAAGTGGCTCTGAGCAGAGACTACAATAAGATAGCAATCAGCATATGAACTGAAGTGACTAACTCCACAAATAATATTTGCTTGTACTGTTATGAGAATATTGAAGCTGCTACTGTAAGGTTCCCAGGAGCCAGCTAACAAGGAGAGGGTATCAGTCTTCCTAGAAAGATGGATGGAAAGGGCCTTTGCAGGACTTATAGTCTAATATGCTTACCTCTTGTTCAGTTTTGGATACCAATATGCATTACACGTTTCAGCAAATGTTGCATGGGTTACAGTTCCCATGAAGGGAAGTCAAAACCAGCATATGGTGGTAGTGGGTATGTCCAAGCTTTTTTGAAGATTCTGATTCACACAAATGTGCATGGTGGAAACCACATTTCATATTATGTACTAAAAAGTGTCTGGATCTTGCTGTAGCAGAAGGTCTGAGTTTTGGAAGACCAGATGCAGACAGCACAGGGCTCCAGCATCAGGATGTTTCTTTAATATGACAAAAAACTTTGCTATTCACAAATTCTCTAGCTGATTTTTTCTAATTCCAAATAAAATGGCACAGTTACTATGGGACTAATTGTAGCTTGCTTTGAATTGAAAATACTGCTGCTGACCCACGTACAATTCAACTGCACAGGCACTGAGGAGGGGTCACATCAGCATTTACTGATGAAGAGCAGGACTGAAATGCCAGGGCAGGGTTGCACTGGCCTAGCTGGCCCAGCATTTGATTCTGGCTCTACTAGCTGCTCCTTTTCACTAATATAAAATATAAATGTAAAAGAAGATATCAAATAGCAGAGGCTTGCACTCCTGCTCTGTCTGAGAAGGGATGCCTCAGAACATCTTCATTTGAACTATGCAGATATGATTAGTCAATCAGTGATAGGAAGAAAAATCTTACTTGTTTACAACTTGCAGTGCACCAGCAGGAGCTCTCTCAGGCTCCAAAAAGCCACTTCTAACCTTTTCACAAACTTCAATGAAAATAGAGGTTTTTCCTTCTTTCTTACATTAAGCTACCTCCTCCCTGCACACTGTTAATTGATCCTTATCAACTGCTCAAGAGTCTCACTGGCAGAGCTCAGAAAAATATTATCCTGACAGAATTTTCCAACAGAAAACTCAATTTTTGCTTGTGTAGATTTTTTTCACATATTCCTCACTAACCCTTTCACTTCCTACCCCACCACAACCATGATGATTATTGTTTTAAAATTTCTCTGCAGAGAAGTATGTGTGGATATTTCCTGACAATCTTCAGTGCTGATGCTGCTGAGTCTGTGGCTGTTGATCCTTAACTTCAGGTGGGGTCCTCAGCCATCTTTGGCTTCTTTGTCTTTTCTCAGCATCATGGTGCTAGGGGCACGGATGTTGTATGGTTCTTGCTTTAAACTGAGGAGGACATTTACCTTTCCAACAGCTCTGTCTCCAAGAGAGAACTGATCTCAGCTTCATGCCTTATCTTCTCTTTGTTTCCCTACCAAGAATTTAAGTCCCTTTCTCTGTGTGTCCTCTTACTACTGGTTTCAGTTTGCTCTGTCTCCTTACTTTTTCCTACTTAGGAAAGAAACTGCAGCAATAGCATCAAAAATATTCCACAGATACTCTAGGACTAGCCTCTTGTGTAGTAAGCACCTGGGTGGCCTGCAGCTCAGTCAGTTCCCTTTTCCTTGTCTGACTTTAGATAAATTAATTCTGCTCAGAACTGAAAAGGAAGTTAAGGGCTTAAAGCAGAATATAGGAATATTCTGCAATGCTCAAAGTTGCCACTTGTCCAACGCCTTATGTTAAAGTTTCCTCAGTTTTTAACATTTAAATCCCCTTCTCACTCCGTTATCCTGCTTCTGGACGTGGCCAGAGATGTCATGGTCTTGACAGGGTTTTTGCTGAAACCTCAATGGTATTCAAAAGCTTGTCTGTCTTCTCTATGTCTTGCCAAAGCAGTTGATGTGCTGCAAAAACATTTACCAGAACAGTCTTTGCAAAAGGAAAAGCACATCACTTCCTTCCAGCCACCAGTGGGCAAACTCTGCAGCAAACACTCACTCAGCAAGAGTAGTCCCTGTGAACTGTGTTAGAGCCACCTCTCCCCAGCTCTTGGACAATACCCAAAAAATATATCTGAGTTCTCTGCAACCTGTTTATTGAAGCTGCTCCTTCTGGCATGAATTTATAAAAGGTTCACTGGACCAGAAGAGGCAGTAGCAAGGAAACTGCCTTTCAAGCTCCTGGGTCTCATGGGAAAAAAGAGTCCTGTGTTTAAGTCCCTCTTCCAAGGACAGTTTCTGCGTTCCTGGCTGTGACAAACCCATAGAACGAATCTGAAGTGCAGATGAAACATTTTGTCATAAGTATTCCTGACAACTAGACTATAAGCTCCACAGAGGAGACGAAAATAAAGATGCTTCCTTGTTCTCCGTGTTTCTTTATCGGCTGCTTCACTTGGCTCCTTGCTGAGGCTGGCGGTTGTCTTCAATCTCATCCAGAGACTTTGTGCTCCTCTCTGGTGGGTTAACTTTGGCCAGCAGGCAGTTACTCAGCCAGCCTTTCAACAGGCTGTATGGAAATACCTGTTGGAGTATACCATATATCTAACACGGAAATACCATGGTCCTCTCCGTGTTTTGCAGAGGAACCTCTGCACCTGGAGCACCGGAGCCTCCAACAGCCTGTGGAGCTGCTAACAACTTCATACAGAGCAAACAAGTGCAGTGTGGGCATAGGTCCCGCACTTTAAAATAGGAATTACAATTTTCCTATTATTTAGTGGTACTATTTTAAACAAATTAGTCACCCTTTGTAAAGTAGTTGGGTAGGAATTGCCTCTTACTCTGTACATCGATAATATCTAGCTTTGTGAATTTAATAATTATGTTGGAGTCCTAAAGTGCACTGTAATATAAATAGTAAGAACGACTATGTGAATTCACCTCCTTTTCCACCTGTTTTTCAAAAACAACTTCAGAGACAAGATCACTGGAGCAAACAAAGAAATGTTCATGCATGTCAGAAGAGCATAGCATAGCAATGTATGACATCTGCTCAAGTGAAAGCAGCATTTAGCTGAAATTTTGCATATTCTTAGCAAATTGATCAAAGAATGATGCAAATTAAGGATTATCTACAGAAATTATTCACCAACAAACAAACGAAGAAAAAAATGCTGTCTGTGGGCAGTTCAGGAACAGGAAAAGAAAAAAAAAAGTCAAATCTTAGATGCTGTTCATCTAATGAATTATTCACTGTGAATTAACTAAACACCCGTTGTATTTATACAGCATTTAGTAACATGAAGTGATGTGCAAGCAATATCTTTGTCTACAAAGAAAAGCTGGATGGTTTAAATTAAATCAGAGTTTAAAGATATGAACAAAACGCATCATCTGACCCGCATAAAATTGGAATTGTTTCTTATTTTTCATTTTAAACCTGGATGCTGAACACTTCTGAAAACTACACCAATATACTGTTTTTCTGCCCATCTCCAGTGCAAATGTAAAGGAGAGTTATTGATGCAAATTTTGTGCATCCTTTGTAGGCTGCTATTACAGTTTAATCTGCTGCTGACTATGCAGCACTACTTGTACTGCTCAGACACTGGGTGCTAACAGACTCAGGTTCAACAGTACATATTACTGAAGTGAATAATACTCAATTACAAACTACTGGTCTCAGAGGTAGGACAGGAATGGCAGGAATAAAAATCTTGAGACTCTGCTCCTGGACTTGTGGGTCATAGTTCTGATCTTTCAAGTGAAAAAGAAATAAGTAATGGCACATTATCATTTATTGTATTTGCTCACCTAACAGTCATGTAGTTTTATTCCCCAGATTTTGCTCTCAAAAAATTCTTTTGCAATCACTAGACTCATTCCTGAAAGTGCAGTGCAACGCTTGCCAGCACCTTGGCAAAGCAGTCACAGTATGCAGCTGCGAGATGAGAGTGGTCATTATGTAAGCAACCATATTTTGTGATGGATGCCAGAGCACGTTCATCTTTTCTTTTTTTAAGGAGCTAGAAGTTAAAAATTATTAGAAGCAGAAATGTCTTTTCCCTTTTCTTTTAAGCTCCAAGATGGGGTGGAGGATGCTTCTCAGGTCCATTTCTCTCTTGCTTGGCCTCCCTGAATTTTCTACCAGATCCTGATGCTGTTTCAAGGTGGTGACTGACCTCTATCCCACTGTGCTTGTCAGTGCAGTGCCCATAGTGGGCTGAAAACCACCAGGGGAGCAGCAAGATGCTGAGTTCCTGCAAGTTTTTGTCTCACCTTGAGGCCAGCAAGAACTTGAGCACCTGATCTGCTCAGCACCATCTGGGCTTCACGGCTATGGTCTCCACCCAAACAAAGAAGACAAAGCAAACTCTGCCTACCAGCACTTATAAATGAATCGTGCAAGAGAGGGAAAGCAAGAGCAAAGGGGGGTGACTTACTGATGACAAAACAGAAATTGATAATGAAGTCACTCTCTTAAGACCCTCTGTGACATGCTAGCCCCAAACGAGTCCTTTTAATTTTTGATAAAGCTAGAAAAGCCTAGTAAAGAGAGTATCTGACTGATTGATCCTCCAGGATATAATTAATGCTGAGTTATTTCACTTTCATCAGCTTTCAGGAAAAAAAAAAAAAGTGAAATGGATAAATGGCCTTGAATGAAAGCAACAGTATTTTCTTGAGTGACTTCATGAGGGACAAAAAATTCTCTTCCTACTTCAATGTACTCCCAGCTAGGTAAAATTCAGTCAGCTTCTGAATGAAGGAAAATGTTTTCCAATCCAACTGTCTGTCACTCCTCCTCATTCTTAAGCATTTTCTTGGTCTCATCCTTAGGTGCTTATTTTTGTAATCACTAACTTCTACCCACAGCCTCACAATGTGAGAATTCCTTAATTACACGAGTGCAAGTGAGGCATGGGCACATATTGAGCCTATTCCAGGAGAAAAAGGATGAAATGGAAATAGAAATTCAGAACTGGAAGTCTCGGCTGCCACAATCCTTGAGGCACCATATTGAAACTCTGGAGAACATAAGCCAGCTCCTGTTTTGCGCTTGGTGAACAGATGAATAGAGGATCAGAGGATAGCATCCACCTGAACACGTATATGTCTCTGAGTCTGAGTCAATGACCAGAAATGTGTGCTTCTAGAGTGCCATTCTTCTCAGCCTAAAGAAGGAGTATAAGTCAGGTGAAGCAGGGCTGAAAGTGTTTACTTCTCTACATGGAGTGCAGGTTTCTACACAGCAAGCACCTGGAGCTAGTAAGATAAATCCAGCTCCTATGCTCTGATGGCAACAGGGCAAGGTACCCATCCTCATAAGGCTGCTGTACCAGATGTCATAAATACTGCTCCCTTGCCATCCGTGGGGAGCTGATGCTCAGTGAGACTGTGGAGGAGGGATGAAGCATTTGTCAGTGCCCTGAACTTGGGGGGTGGGGAGGGGAGGAGCGCAAGGGAAGGAATGCGTCCATGGGAAGCACCTAATCACTTGCTTTGGTGAACTGAGTGACCTGAGTTCGGTCATGGGGGATTTGTTCAGGTAATAGAGGAAGCCCCTGGCAGAGACAAACACTACCAGTCCCATGGAATTTCCTGTCAGTCAACATGGAGAGAAAGATTTCTTTCCTCCCATTGCTTGGTCAGTCCATATAAACAGTGAACATTTTGGAATAAATTGTTTTTAATACAGTCAGAACTCAATACAGGTAAACAAGGGGAGGAAGAAGAGTAAATTCCAGGCAGGGTCAGTTGGTGCTTTGGTACTAATTAATTGTAAAAATGGAGCAAAATAAGCATCTAAATCTGCCGATCACAGAAATATTTGAAAGGTTGATCTACATCTTGTCATTTGAGTATCACACGACAACAGAGGTATCTAAAGGACTATTGGTACTGTCCACTGGAGACAGTTCATGACAAACAACAGAGACCGACAACCCATTGGCATTACAAGTTTCATTGAGTTAATCAGATTCTTCACAATGAGAAAAATGCCAGTTCATCCACAGAGAGGAATATTGCTGTCCTGCAGGCAGCTTTAAGGAGGATTTGGTTATGTATTTCAATGAGAGATTTAAAATTAGACTCATCAGTTTTCAGAAATCTCACTCATTTAAATTGTCACAGCTCAGTAGCCCTGGCATTTAAAGTAGAAAAATGTAAGACTCATCAGAAAAACTGCTTACTAATATATCAAAGAACAGAAAAAGAGCAAATTTTTAGCGAAAAAACTCTCTCTTCTGACTTAGCTCCCAAATACCAAGCAAAAGGACACATCAGTTTGATTGCTGCTAACTTTGTCAGGCTGATGGAGAGAAGCCAGATCATCTGCCATTGACTTTTTTTGCTGGTGAAACCAGGGAAAGACAGGATTAGGCCAAGAGGAAAGGCTAGCTCAAAGAAGAAAGACTCAAAAGTCGGGTTGCTCTGATCAGTTGTAGCCCAGCTCCTGCACTGGAACTCCTCTGAAGGATGAACAGCACCTTTGGGAGCAAATTTCTCTAAACAGCCCACAGTCTTTCCCCAGTCCCACGTCTGACTAGCAAGTACCACAGCAATAGATCTTCTAAAAGACAGGTGAAAACATTTGTCCTGGCCTTGGTAGGAACTGAGTCACTCTGCTAACATTGGCAGTCCCAGGGTTTGGCTGCCTGCCTGGTGACTGACAGTGGCCAAGTTCTTCACTGGGAGCTTGGGAATTTCTATACTAATTTTTCTATCTTCTGGCTCCCAAAGGCAGACCAAGAAGTTTTCCAAGAAGGCAAAAATTCTAAGGTCGATAATATAACTGAGGTACAAAAATTTAGAAGATACTGTATTCTTTGTGCTACTGTGAACCAGCTGTAACCAAAACTGAGACAAAGCTCTGGTTCTGCCATTTAGAAAGCAAACTCAGCCTCAGACCTTACACTAAAGTAGTGCTTACCATGCACCTCTCAGACTTGCCACAGATGTTCCACAGACCATTTATTCAGATGAAATTCTGTAGGATAATTTATTTTTGTACACATAAGTCACCTAACAGTCTTTTCTATTGTCTGTTTTCAAAGTCATTTCTCTTCTCTCTGTCCTCATAAACAATTTTGTCAATGTCCTCTCTTCTAATCTCCTACAAGAAGATTGTCCCTCTCAAATTTACAGTTATTGAGGGGCATGTATCTACCACTTCCCAGTCAATACACTCAGGGACCAACTCTTGTTTACAGAAAGGCTCCTTTTTGTTCTGTTCTTATAAGCAAAAAAGAACAAATGTTTCTACCCGTTTCAGGGTAAGGAGACATTATTGGCAGTAAGATGCAGGTTATTGGTTGAAACAAAATAGACCCTCTTAGATTATTTTCACTGTAAGATTGTGTAGAGGCCTCAATCAGAGACTCTGACAGCATTCACACATGTAATGGAAAGATTTTACAAGTGTATGGTCTTGTAATCGGACTCTTATGGCTGGATGTTTATATCTGCGCTGAATCCCAGTGAAGTAAATGCATATGCCCATACAGCTCCAGAGGTTACTCTGAAGTTTAAAGCTCAGAGTTAAAAATGTCATTTGAAAGAATAAATGGACATAAAAGATCTGGATAAGAAATAGCACAGTATCAGGAGAATAATATTTTCAGATTGTATTCAGATCTGAGCATTATAGTCTAAACTGAGTAAAAATCCTGATAGCCTTGCGTATTAACTAAGCAAATATTTTTACAGTTGTATGAGGAAAAAAGGATTTATTTGGCTAGGCTATTGAAATATAGAGGAGATTTATGAATTTAATATTCTTTATAATAATATCAATACTTCAAGAAAGCAAGGAAACCACCAGCAAGAATCAATAGAATTGTCAGACACTGAGTTAGAAACAGAAAGACCTCCACTGAAGGAAGAGCTAACATCTGCTAATTTGTCTTTAATTAGTGCTACTGTGATACCTCTTTCTTTTGGCCTTAAACATGTCTTTCAGTCATGTTTATATGCAGCTTTGACAACGTAAAACCTTCTGTGGTGACTAAAAAACAACCCTCATGCAATAAACTGCTGCAGTAAAGGATTTCTGCCAATTCCAGCAGTCATTTTGTGAAAATATCTCAGCACCTGAAGGTTTTCAGTGCATTATTCCCATGTTATCTTAGAAAGTCAGGAATGCACTGAAACTTACATTTCACAGGTGAAGACAGAGAAGTGGAAAGTGGACTTGTGGCCAGCTGGTCTCTCCCTGGCCACAGGTGAAATGTGGAGGAAAGACAGATTACCAGACCTGAGAATTAAAAAAGAGCTGCTTAGAGTGAAGGCCAGATACAGTCAGCAAAAGTGAAGGGACTTGCTTTCTTTGGAAAACTTTCTCTGGAAACAAAATCAGAAATTTATGGGAGGAATTTAAATATGTGACACAAAACATCATACACCAGCCCAACCCTGGAAATACTTACACAACATCCACCTTCAGGACTACAAAAGGTATCTTTAGAGTGTCTAATGCATTGAGAAAGAAATTCAGAGCAGAGAACAGATGCCTCTCTCTATCTGTAACCTGCATCTACCTACAGGCCAGTTACAAGAGCAAGCCCTGGGAAGCACGGTATGTGTGGAATCACATCACTTGAGGGTACTAAATACAGATGTCCTATGTTTTACCAACACCTAGACTGGAGAGCAGAGGCAGCAATCTGGAAAGGATGGGATTGCTCAGAGGAGAACTTCAGGATCACTCATCCAAAGTAATATCCCTTGTGCAGATCTTCACTGCAGGATGAGGAAGAAATATAAACAGGCCTTATGCCCAGCAATTGCCCATATCAATTAACATGAGCAGATTAGGAGCTGGCTGACTTTCTTCAGAGGATGTCTATGCTTGTAAATGCCACTCATCTCCTTCAACCTTTCAGGAACTTGTTCAGGGTTATAAAGGAGGTTTGTAGAAAAGTATAGAGTGAAAGTTGAGTTGTGCAAGCCACAAACCACCCTCCTTCATACACAAGACCTGGCTTTTCCTACATGTATAAGCAGGTTCCAAATATCAGACATGTAGCAGGTTTCAGCAAAAGTATTTCTAAGCCAGGTAGGAACTTACCTAGTTCACATCAATTTTAATGGCAATCATATGCCTGAATATAACAGGACTTTGGAAAATTTTGCTACCTAGTTTTAGACTGTACATTCTTGATTGCAGTTGGAAAAAAACCAGAATGAACAAAGTACTCCAACCTGGAGTCCTCAATTTAATATAGAAACAGGAAGATCTCATACATATTTCTGCATCTCTGTGATGTACTTATTTTCCTGAAGTTCTCCCCTGCCCTCCCTCAAGCACTTTTCAAATATACCTCCTTCATTCTCAGCTAGCTGGAGGACTTTTAAGAAAAAAAGAAAGAAAAATCTGATAGTGCCTTGAGTGATTGATTTTTTTTCCTGAAATGGAAGTGGATTTTTTAGTGGAATTTGAGATCAATATTGTATTTATTTATTCAGTTCTGTCTTTGGTTGAGTGTAATCTTATAGTCCTTGGCTCTTAGACTTAGACCATTTGTTAAGAAGGCTGTTGAAGATGTTATAGTGGGATTTATTATGCACTTCTACAGATTTATTTCCTGTTAGATAATTTGGTGGATGTTTCATGTAGTGCATACTGGATAATAATATAAAAGGACACCATGCCTGTAAAATTGAGCGGAGTCTTTATTAGTAGAATAATTTACAGAGACATTGCAGCTGCACTGGGCAATCTCACCCTACATATCCTCACTGACTTCCCAACACCTTTTCATAACTGTCCTTCCAGCTCTTTCCTCCACAATTCATGCACTGACCACTCACCCCTTCTTCCTGTATGTACTATTCATCCATTTTCTGTGGACAAGAGAAACTGCTGCTTATATCAGTGTCCAGTGCTGTGACTGGTAACAAATAGTAAATAAAAAACAGTGGCAGTAAAGTAATTAAAGGTAAAGGGCCAGATGGAGTCAGGTATAGCTCCTGCTCAGCCCAAAACAAATCGAAAGATGCACAAAAACAAGACAAGGCTATGGCAGTGGAAAAAAAACAGATGAAGCAGCAACATCCTTTTAGTTGGACTTACTCCTTCCCCTACTCCCTCTGGCCCCTCTCCCCTCCTCCTTTTTGAGGGCATCTGGCAGCTGGAGCTAAAAGCAGCACAGCTATGTCTGCCAACTGTCAGCTGCCAGAGTGATGGTAAAAGGTAAAAGCATTATACCCAGTCACCTTGCTCTGCTCACACATGAACTTAAGGAAATCCTGAAGGACCACTGTCACCTTCTTGTCACCTCAACATCAATCATGACCAATTACAAGTTAGTTATCAGCATTGCTAACAGGAGAGGCCTCAGTAGGGTCAGCGCCACAGCTGAGAGCAAATCTGGCACATCCTAGAAGTACACTTAGGGCAAAAAGAGTAGATGAGTGCAGTACAGAATGAATGCTGTTGTCCTGAACCCAAGGGGAATTAGTAATACAGAGTCAATCCAGTTGTTCTCCCCCTGCCTGACACAGCTTCAGAAAGTGTAGGGGTATAGATCAGAGGCACCCCTTATGAACTGTTGGCAGTATATTCTTGTTTTGCCACATCTGAATGACACAGTGCATGAAGCAGAGGGATTCCAACACTGCAAGCCACTGCACTGCAGGGAAATTCTTCCAGAACCCTGCTCTGAATCTTTTCTGTGTCCTTGGGGCTTTCTTCCGGTGCTATGCATTTGGCAGCACAAAGGAGAGCAGAAATGTCCAAATGACTTGGAGTTGCCATCCATGCTGTGTTTGTTGCTAAGCATATTGCTGGAGGCTTTGGAGCAAGCCCTAATTAGCTTCAAAATGCAGCCCATTTCTTCTCTTATAGGACTTCAGGGCAGAACAGAGTCTTTAGCCAGATTTGAATGAGCAAGCAGTGCTCACAGGAGCAGTCTTTGCACCACAGCATAGCACACAGCTATGGCTTCTCAGCAGGGCCCACGCTAGCAGCCAGATCCTCTACCAGTATCAAACTCCTTGGAGTTTTATACTCCAGTGATGCTCTGATAGTAGACTTTTAAATAACTGTAGTGTAATGGAGTATGCTGGTAAAATTGAAAACTGAATCTGACCCTTCTAAGATATAAGTGTGGCCTGGATTTTTCAGTGATGTCTAGCTTCCTTCAAAGAGCACGGAGAGCACAATATGTGTTTTCTCTGAAGGAAGAGTATGGATGGAGAAGGGGCATGTACCTAACACAGCTTGTGAAGTACCACTGAGGCAGTGTGGTACATCCAAGGAGCACACTGGTGCTGGAAAGATCCCATTGGTGTGCCCAGATCCCACACCTCTGCCAGGTCCTCCTTTATGGAAATGAGCAAATGGCAAGCTGCCCTCAGCAAAAGGGTCTGGGCTCTCTTGGGAGACCAAATAGTAGAGACCCTGTGAACCCACACCTGCAGAGAGCAGTACCTGTGAGGGAAATTGGGTGTTCAAGCAACTAGATGAGGCAGTATCATCTGCAGGGAAAATCTGCAGTGACTGTGAGGCAGAAGCTGCTGATGATTCCCTAGATCAGTCCTATCTGCTTGGCTATTTGCCTCCATGGATACAACCTGCCTAAATTTGGCATATTACAGAGCATCAGGAAAATACATGTCTTATCAATTCATGTCTCTCTTTTTTTCCTAACCATCTCATCACTGTAGAGTGCAAGCACTGTTGCTAAAGGATCACAGTCTTGCTTCATGCTGCACACCCCAACTTCTCCCCAGGTCTTACTGAGCTCCCAATATTACTTTGTTACAGCAGGCAACATCCCGGGCAGTGCAGAGAGGCTGCTGCTCCCCACAGAAACAGTGTTTGGCCTGATCTGGCTCTGCACTGCTTTCATCAAAGTGCAAACTGCTTTCCACTTTCCCTCAGTAATTCTTCAGACCTTCTCCCCCTCTCCACAGTGTGACTCTTCTTTTCCCTGACACACATATGGCAAGGTAGGCACACAATAGATAAAGCAAAACCTAATTGCAAGGCATGTTAAACACAATAGATGTGCTGGAAATCTATATATCAATACTGATGGGCATCGTTATGTGCACTGCATGGCTAAGTGCCTCTGATAAGAGGTTGGACTGGGAATACATTTCACAGACAATATTGGACTACTAGTTGCAACCCCCAAACTAACTAAATAAAGGAGAGAGGCTTCTGGGTCTGTTCATTATTCTTATAATCCTAAGTTAACAAAAACTCAAGGCTGTGGTGGGGATAAGATGCTGTCCCACTGCCCCCCTCCTACAGTTTTGGATTAGTGCACTGAGCTGCTTAGAGTGGCTTGGCCAGGACCCAGGCTCCGAAGTCACTCATCCTTGACAACTGCTGAAGTCTAAACGGCAGCAGCTGGGAAAACTTGAAGCTGGGCTGGCAGCCTGCCTGGAGAGCAGAGGAAGTTTCTATGTCTATATCCTACTCCTATGAGAGTTGGGGGCTCTACCGCCTTCTGTCCTTCATGACTGCCTTGTGCCCACAGCAGGGGAAGCAAGACAGACTGAGGGAAAAGAACAGATGAAACAAAGGACACTGTGGAAAGTCACCACGGAGAGTGGTAAGATATCTGCATCCCTATAGCTCCAGCCCTACAATAGAGTCCAACAGTATATGGACATGGAAAGATACAGACTGAACAGCCCCTCTCAGTCCAGAGGAAACTGGAAAAGCAAGAAGGAAAAAAGAATCTTGTAGGAAGAGCACAGTGTGTGCAACTGTGTGTCTGTGCTGTAGTTGTAGATAAATGTGAAGTGGCAGCTCTTAAAGACAATCTAGTTTTTACATTCAGATCTTGTTGGAACAGTTACATCACTCAAAGACATTACCTCTTAAAACCCTGCACTTCTCTACAAAGTTGGCAAAGGGTTTTTTTTATTATATTTGCTCATCACAATCAGCAACAGAGTTTCCAGGGAAAATAGGGAGATGGTAACTAGAAGGAGCGGATGAAAAGTGCATTTTTATCCTATTGTTTTCTTGAAGGATTCTTTTTCTGGCCATAATGGTACATGGCATCTCCCCGCACCTCCCCAGCAAGAAGGAAACTCAGCCCGCCTGGGGCTGACAGACCCAGTGCAGGCACTGCTCCTAGCCAGAACTCCCAAGTCATTCTGCATGGTCACTGCCACTTCAGTTTGCAACTTTTCCCCATTTTGATTATGACAGGTCTTTCTGTGAGCTCAGATAGCCCGTTCTTTGCCATAAAGTGGCTTGAAATATAATTTAATAAGACAAGAGATGGTTCTCCTCAAGGGGCTCTTGAGTAGCCCTTTTAAAAAGTTCCAAACTTGACACACAGGGAAAGACAGTGATGCCATTGAAAATGGACTGTTACCTGATTTGGTTACTTGTGGGAAACGGTAACATAGAAGTGGTAAGCAGGAATCCTAATGACTATGAAGTGTGGAAATCTGAACAAGAGATTTTAGAAGAGAGCCATGGAACTCCTAAGAATACCACCTTTTCCACCTTAAGAGACTGATATGTTTGCTTGAACTGTACATTACAATTATACTTTACAGTTTATATTTTGTACCCTTTTTTATGTACTTTCCCCTTATTAATGTTATAAAATCCCTCATGTTCTGTGTCCTTGTTCTTCTCCTTGTTGCTGATTGGTTCCCAGTTCCCAGTTGTTGCTGATTGGTTCCCACCATTTCCTTATTTGGTCGCCTCATGTATGGTTGTCTCCACCCATTCATAGCTGAAGCCCTCCCCTTTTTTCCTTATATGTCCCTGTTTTGAATGCTTCTCCCTTGTTCCACCCCTTTTTCCAGAGAGTTCCCTCAAAACCCTATATAAGTCCCTATCCCCTGTTAATAAAGGTTCACTCTGTTACATCTCTACTCCAAGTTGGATCATTTGCCTCCCAGGCTGCAGCAGTTACTTTCTTTTAATTGTCTAGTTCTGTTACTTTTGATGTGATCTATCAGTTAATTGGTGTACCACGGATGATGAAGATTTCTGTCCTACTGAGTTTGGACAAGTCAGACAGGAAAATAATGCCCATCTTTTCAGATCTATACACGATGCCCTTTGCATGAAAACCAACAGAAAGTGCTTTGTGTATGTTTGCAAGATAAATGCTGAGAAAGCCAGACAGGTGATACAGAAGCTGCATATAATGAGCCAGGCAGATCTCAGCTCTAACTACTCTAGTTTTATTGGGAATTATTGGTGCTCTGTAACTCCAACATTCTCCAACACCTTGAGCACCTAGCATTTTCATAAATCATGTTAGGAACTTAATTTAAGTCAGAACAGTAACGTAAATATATCTCTGTGATAGTGAGAGCACCATAACCATCTCTGAAAAGCTTCTTTTTATAATCTGGCAGCATATTGACTGAATAATTGTGAAGCAGAACTTGTTAACAGTGGAGGGGCTTATTCTTACAATGCAGCTAACATATTTCTTCTTATAGGTCCAGTACTGACATATTCTTTCACCAAAAACAAACAAACAAACAAACAAACAAAAAAACCTCTCTATTTTCACAGCAAAACTATTGTGACACAAGGATATATTATTCTAATCAAGTACTGAGCTGGCGTGGAGGCAGGTTCCAGCTTCCCCTGTAGCCCCTGTTTTATCCTTCTCTATTCAAGGACTGGCACCAACTAGGCCTCCACGGTACTGGGACTTCATAAAATAGGTTTTTTGCCCTGAGAGGAGGGACTAAGATCTCCCTCTGCCTGCAGCTGGGTCACCACACATTACAGTCTCCAACACATGGTGAGAGACATCAGCCATTCTTGAAGATAGATAGGTGAAACTCAAGACCAAATAGATCCATAGGAATCTGAAATACTTGTCTGGATGCATCACGTGGGAATCCACACTCTACACGGTACAGCAAAACGTTGAGGGAAGTTCCTTCCCTATCTTCCCTCTACTGCTGTGTAGATGCATATCCAGGCAAAGTTTTGCTATGAGTAGAACTGTTCCAGTGATGTTTGGTAATATCAGGTTTCCATTAAATATCTTCATCAGGAAATCCAAAATGGCCAGCCAATGCACTGTTTCCTTTTCTCTGAAGAGGTTATAACACACACAGGCAATGCTAACTCTCCAGGCTTTGTTTTCTCCTCTCGTGCCACATGGCACAGCTTTTACTTGTCATGCCAAGGTCTGATATCTCCATGGCATTGTCCAAGTAGTCCTTTCCTCCCACAGTAACCCGCACTTCAGCCAGGCCTTAGTTACTGGCATTGAAACGTGCACTGATCATTCCTCTGGAGGACAACAGTCACTCTTTCTTCCTTATTTCACAAGGGAATACTTTCCCCATTTCTTCCTCCTTACGTGCAAATTGGCAGCACTTAAGAAAGACAGATTATACCAGTGGTGGACATCCAGCTTTGAACTGCTGTCTCCCTTTACTATTTGCAGTCACATTATTCCCAGCCATAATGTCAAGGACAACACCCTATGGAAGTAGTCAATGCTTCTGAAAATAAAGTGCTTTAGACACGAGTTTCACCTTCAAGTAATAACACCTACAGGTCACACAAGGGAGGAATAAGACCTCATTGGCACTTGGAAGAGCACTTGGAAGAGCCCTGGATGAAAAGGGCAGCCACATGTTTGTCCAGGAACAAGGAGTTTGGGGAAGAGGGGAAGACAACTCAGAAGTTTCCTTTGCTAATATAATGCCAAAACAAAAAAATAATCTCCATGAGCATACTGTATCAGGGGCTTCTATTTGACAAGCCAAATGAAATATGAGAAGCTTCGAAGCAGGATGGCAAGCTTTATCAGAGAGGAAATGAGCACAGTGAATATCTGGCTGTCACCAGGAAAGGAAGAAGGTGCCAAGCCCATATCTGCTCCCAGCACAAGGAGCTGATGAGCTACCCTGAATGACAATAGCTCTCATCAGAGGAGGATAGGAAGTGCCTGGGAAGTGATAAAAAAGCAGCCAAGCATTTCATTATCCTAAGTGCATCCCCTAATTATATTTTCTTTTAAAAACAACTTTTGACCAATTTTAATGCAGATGAGAACTTACCGGATTGACAGCCTTGGAGACTAAAGACCTTCCTCATTATCTGTAGCCTAGACAAGGGCAATAAAACATCCCTCAAGCTCTCTCCACTCTGGCAATGTGCCTTCTGGCCAGCAGGATATGGAGTGGAGGGAAGACAGCTCTTTCTGAACGCATGCTCAGTTCTTCCGTCCTGCATCAGGCTACCTGATAACCAGCTCAAATTGTAGCCCATAAGGAATGTATGGAGGACACTATTTCAATTTTATATTACAATAATATAAGTCCTCAAGTAATCTGCAGTATGTGTTGGCCTGTGTTTCACAAGTACAGTGCCAAGAGAATAAGCACTGTATGAGCTAGCATCTCACCATGAGCTGGATTCTTACCATCAGACTAAGAAAAGTTTAGGGGGAAAACCAGGTCCCTACTCTGCCCAAGGGTAACATACTGCTAAGCAGCTGGTGGGTAACTTCTTGACTCTGAACAGAGCAGGACTCACTAGTCTCATATGCACTCCACAAAGGTACTGACTTCAGGTAAAGCTGAGATTTTCCCTTTGCAGGAACAGAGATTTTCCCTTTCCCTTACCTTCCTCTAGCCCCTGTTGAGTTTTGAACATGCACAGAAATGAGAGACAGTTTGCCCAGTTTCTTTCAGCAGGGGAATCCAACAGGAGCTAGGAAATAATGCTTGGTACCAAGACAACCTCCCATCAGCCCTGACCAGAGAGGTCACACCATTGCACAGAGCAGCAGCTCCTAGCTCCTGTTGAGTTAGGAACAATATTTCCTGTGCAACAGTGCTTCTGTCTCACATCAAGTGCTGAAAAATAACTTTTTCGTTCTTCCTTCTTTCTTTTTCTTTCTTTCTTTCTCTTTCTTTCTCTCTTTCCTTCTTTCTTTCTTCTTTCCTTCCTTCCTTCCTTTCTTCCTTCTTGTTTACAGTACAAAAACCTTCCTACTCAAGTTGAAATGATCAGAGCACTGACTTCAATCCGTCTTTCTCTGTTAAAAACTTACACTATTCTTGAAGGACTTACATGGGGAGAGGAGTGCAAGGGAGGATTGCCTGTATTAGAATCACTAAGCCACCATTTTCTGTGGCACTAATGGTTATTATTATTATATCTGTTACCACAGACATTATTAATGTTATTAGAATAGTAGTTACTATTATAGTTAATATATTAGTATTAGAGTAATGCTATTATAGAGTATAGTAGTATTATAGTAATAATTAATATTATAGTAGAGGCAGCTGCTGAGGTCTTAGCCAGCTTTGTTCATCAATAGCTGGCTGTACCTGCACCTGTACATTCAAAGGAAATCCCTAGCTCAAAAAGTAAGCTATTTTTAAAATAATAAAGAATGTTTGGAGTAAGCTTAAAGAACTGTCTACTGTCTCACAAGAAGATAATTGAAAAAAAACTTAAATATGAGTGCAAGATGGAGACAGTGATGTAAATCAGCTCAGCAGATGCTCTTCGTGTCACGTCCCCTCTAAGTGCTGCACAAACACCTCGTCTTGTGTAACTTGCTTCAACATGACTTGGAGACCTTGCTCTTCATTGACAGGCTTTGATCTCAATGGAATAGCACAATCTCTTCTTTCTCAGCAGGAGCTTCATCTTACCTGCTCTGAGCCTCTTACTGCAAGTCTTAGGAGATCTGATGTATTTTTAATATTTGCCTCCAAGAGTGTTGAGCAAAGGGTTAGCCAGGAATTTTCCCAGGAATACTTTTTCAACAGGAAGTACAGTTTTCACCAAACTGACTTATTTCCTGGTCATCTTTATTTGTATGGTCATCTACTGTATGTTTATGAATAAAATATGTTTCCCCAGATCAGGAGATACTTCAGAAGTTTTTCACTTCAGTGGGTATACATGAAATGTTTTGTCCACTTTAAGTCAGAGCTACAGTACATTCTGTCTATCGTCCCAGACACCTCTTTGCTTTCTCTTCTTTCCTGGCTCATCCAAGTGGCAACTGTAATGTATTCAATGCTGTTCAGCTGAAGGCTCAGGTGCAGATAGATAGCTGAGCAGTTGCAGCTCTCTTCATGCTCAGTGTACAAGGTGGGCTCCTCTGCAGTAGGACCAAGTATTGCTGCAGAAAGTAATTTTGGTGTGCTTATTCTCAAACTCTTCTTTTCCATCCCAAGCATTTAAACAATCACTTTGACATGTTGTAGGTTATTTTAAAATCTAATATTCTGGAGTATGCAGATCTGATATGAGTTGTCAAGTCTTATGTACATAATCTGTTACTGGGCTGTTTTAATACCAGGGTCCATGACTAGGAGGTTCTGAGCCCTGCAATAGGACTTCCAGCTATAAGAAAGAATAGACTTGACACAACCAGCCTTGATTCTGGCCTGGAGCACCAGAGGAGGCTCAAGGGACTCCAAAGACTCTCACATGCTGTCAGCATAGCAGCCAATGCGCTGAGATGCACAGCTCCCTCCCCATGTCACACTTTCTGACTTTGCACAAATGTAAAAACCACATCTTAAACAGATGGGGAGTGGGGGTGCCTGGAAGAGTTGTTTTTAGATGACTGGTTAAGCATTTTTGGACCCTGTCTGTAACCTGTGAATGTTACAAGAAATGGAGCATAACCAGGGTTTAAAAGACTGTGGCAGGAACCAAGGACCCTGTCTGAACTCTGAAGTTTAGCTTTGCCACTGATTCTCTGCACTTTGTGCTTATCACATTTTTCTTTATGTCATCAAAGCTAGCTATGATTACTTCCATATGAGGAAAAATTGTAATTATTCTCTTCAGGAGAAGACAGATGGGATCTCAACATTTTTTTCATAGTGTTGTTACTCCTTTGTTTCAGCAAACCAGATTTCACTTCTTTTTAATCTGCTTTAAATCCAGTTTTCAAGCAGTACATATTAGAGCAAGTTGTCTATGTCTGCATCCAGAAGCCACATAATTGCTTTTATGTTTGGCACAAACAACTCAAAAAGCAACATTCTGAAGGAAAAGTTTTTTTGGTAAATTTTTCTTACAGCATCAAGAACTTGTGAAAGAAGCTGCTTTTAAGGTGGGGAATGTTTCTACAAAAAACAACTCTTAGAGTTTAGAGGGTTTTAGGGTGATACTTGGTTTTATTCTTTATTCTCCAGCCACAAATTATTACCAAGTCTTCTGCATAATGAGCTTTTTGCCTGTATAATTTGTTTTTTACCACTTTTGATGGGGGATAGAGAGTATTTTGGTTTGGATAATCCTGTACTTTTATAGAAATCAGGCCTCCCAGTTATCTTTTTTTTTGCAAATAAATGTCTCCTCATTAGTTTTTCAGCCCACATGTACTTTGTACACTGTGCTATATATAGTTGCATTTGATAAGATTGCAAGAAAGATTCTATTTTCTGATGTGAAGGTAGCTTATCTCCTTTGTTAGTTGTCATGGCATTTTTAAAAGTTCTAACAAAATTCTTGGCTTCCCCATAAGATCTCAGAGGGCTGGGAACAGATAAACAGGTTACATTTCATTAACCTACTGAAGTGTTACTGAATTCTATAGGTGCACTGATACATTACCTGATATTAATTATTTACATAATGCAGAAATGAAGTAAAAAGTCTTCGTGGTACCACTAGTATTAACCTACGATGAATATGTAACTTCTAGTCATTTTGACTGGGTTCCTATGTCTCACCTGGAGCCTTTGAGCCTGAGGGTTATATCCTGAGAGGCAGAATAAGCTTTGCATTGTACAAACAGATAAAGTTTAGTTAGGGAATGTTTATTTAATTGTTATCCCAGGGTCAGCCTTCCAGAAACTTCTGAAAACAGCAGACCTAGTTAGCATCTCATTAACAAGCATCTTGCTTTATCCATTTTGCTTTGCTATGGCGTTAATACAAGCCATGACAGGAGGAACTTTGGGAGGGCTACTTAAAGCTTGCTGGGGTCATATGTCCAGGAGCTGAATCAGATCCTCAGCTGGTATGCCATGGTGTGCCTCCATTAGCATTGGCAGGAGCAAACTTGTTCACACACAGCAAAGACAGTGGTCCTGTGAATGCTATAGCAAATAAGACATGATTTCTACCTGTTCTTTGAAATTCTGTGGCTTCAATACATCTTTTTTTGTGTCTCCTAGACACCCCTTGCTCAGTTCTGAGTCATGTCCTTTAGCAGCCTCCCTTGTTCTCATTTATTGACTCCATTTGCTTGTACTCATGGCTTTCCTTTTTAAAACTCTTCTCTAAGCAACCTATGCTAACACAGTGCCCAAGCCGCTTTCTTTGCTATCTGCCCAATTACATGGGCTCAGTCTTTTGAGATCTGTGGCATTTTGTGTTTATAATGGCAGATGCCAAGTGAGCCCTTTCATTTACTGCAATGAAAACATCATTGTTTTAAATTTTTTCTCTGAACTGGCTGCACATTTTCAACTCACTGTTTGTTTCAAGACATTCTGAACTTGATAGCTCTGTTCTTAGCCTTCCTCAGTCCAAGGTCTACTTTTGCAAGCTGCTCTTTCTGTGGATTGTGTATGAACTGGACACAGACACAAATATTCTGGGTCAGCTACAGAAGTGTATTCCTGAGATATATATTTTTTGTCTCTCTCAATTAAATGAAAAGATTTCTGGTTCATTTACCAGCTGCTGTAAATCAACATTACTGAAATTAGCAGCGCTGTACTGATTTATGTTCATTGGAAATTTGGCACATGAGCCAAGCCTAGTAGCTTCTCCACCAAATGCTCTTTCATTGTAATTTAGTCTAGCTGTGCCTTTCTTGATGGTAGAAAATTTTGACCTACTATTGCTCTAAAACAGAACTGCGTCACCTTTTTTCTGTGCTGTGTTCCTAGTGTCATCAATTAGTTCAGTATAAAATATCAAATGTCAAATAATCTCACATGTCAGTCTGACAGCTTTTTGTATTGACTTTGCAATGGTATAACTCATCCTACAAGTTGCAAGGTTATAGAAAATAAGGTGTCCAAGGACAGAGTCACCTAGACTCATCCTCCTTGTCGTGTCCCTGTGGTGCAAATGCCAAGGGATTTGGCTGCCACAAGAAAACGTTCTCCCTGTGTACACGAAGTTTGCACTGGGGCAGACAGTTTGATCTCAGCACTGGGTGCACTGGTGAACCACAAAGATTTAGGGCTGCAGTCACTAGTTTATACTGCCTTCCAAACATGAGATGTCCTTCTAGCTGCTAGCTCCAGGGACACTTTGGCCAAGTCCCATCTCCGTATTGGGCATCCTGGGTTCTCTCCAGGATGTGTCTATGGTCTGATAAAGTGAAAATTTAGATACAAGACCAATGCCAGTAAAGTCCTGAATGGGAAAGGTGAAAGAAAGCAGTTTTGACCAGTCTTAACTACAGTTCCTTTCTTAGCTGTAGATTTGGCTTGGCTTTGCCCACCACATACAGACAAAATCCTACTGCTCTGACTCACAGCTGTGTTACTATTGCTTTATGACAGTATAATTCAAATTCAGATTACTTTTTCATCTGCTTTTCTGACATTACTTACAGAAAGTGCTCCAGTTCTCTTTCCCCATCCCACCTAAACCTAATCTTTCTGTATTATCTGTTTACACATATGCTGCCATTTTTTCTTGTGTGAAGTGGCAACAAAAATAGTTCTCTACTTCTTCATCTCTGCTATTTAGTAGACACTCAGCTAGGCTGTTTCCTTGGGGTATTTCTTTCTTGAGAGACAGAAAGCAGTCATTTATTGACTTATACATCCAAGCTGTTCAGAGTTTGCTTTTCTTCACCCACCCCTCTCTCCCGTCTGAATTTTAGCTGAGTTCACAGCAAGGCAACATCTCTGACTCTCAAAGGATTTCTGTTAAGTTTGTCATAAAAACATCACCTTCTACCCCTTGGCTGCTGGTCTGTTTATTATCCCCTGTCTGGATGAAAAGACACAGAGAGATAACTTCTATTATGAATTCCCTAGGCTGATCCCTGTATTTTTCAGACCACTCTAAACTCCATGCATCTTCCCAGACCAGATTCCAGCCCTGAGATGTGTAACTGCTATACACATAGACCAAATATACAGTCCCTGACCTAAAGAGCTTTCAAAATCAATGCAAGACAAGTAAAAGAAATGAAAGAGAAGAATAGAGAGAAGTGAACCAGAGCCAAAATTGCTACAGGTAGCAGTAAGACTTGGAAAACCTCTCCGGATTTAAAATCTTTTCTAGGTTTCAGAGCCCAGGGAAGCATGCAGGAGTGCTGTGATGGAGAGGGGGAAAAAAAAAATAGTTGGGAAGGGTTATCAGTTCTCACACATGTGGGGAGCAGAGGGCAAAAACCCGAAGGTTTTCAGTGGACTAGTTAAAAGACAGACACTGAGAGGTGACACCTTGGGCCAGCTGGATTTATGGGACTTTTTATGTTGTACTTCTTCTGCATGTGGTAATTTCTACTAGCAGGAGACTAATGGTCACTTTTCCCCATCACTTCTGCCAGTTGTATGCCTTTTCCTTTGATCTAGAAAGCAGGTGGAAATGTCACTTCAGATTAAAGGTCTGGAATGACATTTTTCTACCTGCTCTATGTTCTTTGCAATTGTATTTACTTTGTTTGAACTGCTAAGATTGCACAAAGAGAAATCACAGAGAACCAGCACTGTTGCTGTTGCCCAAGTTATGGTACGGTAGTGCTCTCAAACAGACAAGATCTGTTGCCAGGGCAGGCTAGTTAGCACTGCTTGGAGATTTGTTTGGGCATCTGTTGCTAATTTCGCAGGGCCACAGTGGTCCTTCATTCCTGGTCCATGTGCAAACTAATGATCTGTGCTGCAGTTTGTCTTTTAATTAACTTCCAGAGGAGCTTCTCACTGAGATGCAGATTATAAACTGAACTACTGACAGACAAGTGAGGAGATACATAGTTGCCTCCAGTGGCAGGATACAGTGAGCACTGTGTCACTGAGTCTGAGAAATCGGGAAAGATTTTCAATTTATTTATTCCTTTCACAGATGATCTTGCAAACAGGGTGAAGCTTGCCAATGATTACTCCACTCCACTGCTATCAAAAGTGCCAGAAGCTGAGCAGGTACTGGAGGGAAGAATTACTTTGGACTTTCCTGTGTAGCACCTTATGTGGGCACTGCTGGCTATCCATAGAGACAGCATACAAGGCTACATGGACTGAGTTCTACACCACCCTAACCCTCCTCAAAATTACCTCCTTTTTCCTAGATAATTAAGCTGTTCAGAGAATTAAAAATTACGTACAGCCATCTTACTTGGGAAGTAGATGCTGTTCTTGTGTGTTCAGGCATGCTGTGACTGCAGAACTTGCACAGACCTGCCTGCTGCCAAGTTGTAGGCATACCTACCTGTAAGCATCTCCCCAGCAAAGCAAAATACCTGAAGCAAATTGGTCCATAAACTTATCAGAATTATGCCAGGTCGGCATGGACCTCTTGCACTCAGTGATAATGCAGGTTTGGAAGAGTGTGTGCATGTGTGGTGGGGTAGCTCCTCTGAAGGCTGCTCAAGCTCTTTACCACAGCTCAGTTTTTCTGTGATGAAAGAGGTGGCTCTGGGGACACAGCCAGGCTGTTCTGACCCTGCCTGTGACCACAATCCCTTAAGCCACTGCCAACTCAAATGAGACCACTTCCCAACAGGTCCCCTCCTAGTCACCAGATACCTCTGACAGCTCCAGCTGCTAAGTGATCTGCATGCTCCTCCTGTATGGAGCACAGCCATGACTTTCCTTGTGACACAGCAAGGCTGAGATGAGTGGAACAATACAGGCCAGGATGAGCTAGCAGAGCCCGAAAAAATCAATTCAGCTATAGAATAAATGCCATTCAACTTGTGAGAAGCAGACAGGTGATTTACTGACCTGATAGGAAGGATCCAGGATCTACCACCGTTGTCCTGATCCTAGTGCTGTGTTGATGGGAGCAGAAATATGCAGAAAACATTTTGTCTCTGGGAAACCATCACCCTTGTCTGAGGACTTTACTGTTCCATCTTAGCTGAGGGAAATTCCAGGATAGGCTCTACGAATGGGCTTCAGATTACTTTAACCACCAGAGTATGAATGGTTGTCCTTGTACAGCCAAGATGGTAGGGAGATGGTGGCATTTCTGAAGAGAAGCTTACCCAGACTGGGGCAAGTGGCTTGAGTTGTTCTCTGAAGGTGGACATCTCTCTCCATTGACTGTTGGGGGACCTTAGATCTCCAGTCTGAGCTCCTCATTCAAGCTACAAAAGATGAAACATTAACTCAGACCAGTAGTTTCCACAAGGAAGGTGGGAAATATTTGTTCCTCAGTGTATTTTTAATCTCCTAAATTGCATACTTTCTTTGCCAGAAGGAGTTGTCAATCTGAGCTTCATAGAAAAAACATGTATGCTTGCTAAGCCTTAGCCCCATCATCGCTTTTTGGCCTCCCACTAGCACCCCAATAGACAGACCACTGGCTGCACCATGGCTCTGTTTCCCTGAAATGTGCCGTTTGTCATCAGATGAAGTTAGTTCTTGCTCCTAAATTTTAACTAAGAGAAATTGGAACAGAAGTCAGACCTAAGACAAAGAAGATGAGAGAAAAGTAAGGAAGGGTCAAAAGAAAAAATAGGAAAAGAAGACACAAGAACTGACAGAGAGGAGAATGCAGTACAACAGTACTTGGGGGATATTTCATATTCTGGGGAAAGAACAGGTTCCTGTATTTTGGCAAAAAGACTTCTCGCAGGTGAAACAACAGCCAAGAGAAAGGAGGACCTTCAGAAAAACAAGAGGGTGTTTTTTAAATGTATCCCAGAACACGAGCAGCCTTGGGCTGCTGGTTAAACCTAAAGTGAGCAATCCTGGACTTCTGCTGCTACAGTACTTCTTCATTAACAAGTCACTATATTTAGGTCTCTCCTGACAGAGAATGGCAATATGTGAAATCAGAAATGACTAATCTTTTCTTGTTGTGCAGGCTGAACTTGAACTCAGCCTTTGCGGATATCCAATAAAATTCTTAAATTTTTTTAAACTGTTCATGCAGCCCTAATGAAGAAGCTACCACTGTGGAGGATGGCACAGTTTTAAAATACACATGAAACAGCACCAGCCTCTGTTGCTTTCCTTGGGATACAAACCATAATAGTAATAATTCTTACAGTTGTGTCCTCAGAGAATCAGGGACAGACCAGGACTTTAACATATAGAAGACACTGCTTGTGGTAACTTTTACTCTTTTTTCATCAGGAAAGGAAATGCTAACTTAGAAAGGGCAAAAGTCTTCTAGGCTTACACAGAACTAGATTTTAATGATGCATCTTTGAGCTTCCATACGTTATACAGAAGATTTAGTCCAGTCAGCCTAATACTACTCTGATTCCCAGGAAAAAGAAATCTTTCCCCTGCCAGATTACTACTACAAGCCTACTTGGGTTTTTGTTTGTTTTGGGGGTTTGTTTGTTTTTTTGTTTAATTTATGAGGTAAGATATAATTTGAATAATAGAAAACAAAATTATATTGAGCTACCAAATAAGTTTGGAAGATATGACTACATTGTTTGAGAATGTATAAACCTGAGAAAACCTGAAGTTGTTTACTAATACAGTGATGACCAGCAGATGCCTTAAGACAGGTTTAAAATAGGCAAAAGAATGTTTTTCTGAAAGTGTGTGGTACAAGTGTGGAATTCGTTACCACAGAACACTTGTGGAGGTTAAAGCTGTGAAAGAACTGGAAAAAGGATAGACAAATACACAGAAGGTTGATACCCAAAATGGCAATTAAACTTAATGTTCCACATGCTCTGCATCTGCAGCACAGGAGATGAAGGTCTATCCTAAAGACTAAAGAATTTATGCTTGCCCTTTTTTTATTCTTATTCTTCTTCTTCTTTTCTTCTTTTTTTTTGAGCACTCACATTGCTGATTTCTGCCAGAGAAAGAATGTGGATCTCCCTGGTCCTTTGATCACTGTTATGACAGATATTCTTGTGGTTTTGTGCTTTTGTCTATGCCAGCAGAGCAATACTGTCAGCTCGATTAATATATTTAAAGAGGTGATAGGGCTACACAAAAACAGTTACAGAGGCAGATGTAGCATGGGCAGACCCTTAGTAAAGGTCACTCTATATTCATGGGGAAAAAGCCTTCTTCCTTAATACTACATTGAAAAAAATATTGAATTAGTTCTTTATGCAGTTTCAGGTAACGAGCATCATTGTGAGACTTCTGAGAAAGTACAGTTGCTGCAAACTCAATACTTTATAAGTGTAAACAAATCAAGTCCAAGATAAGGTCATTGGATGATTTTTAAACTCCTGGGAGCAAAGAAGAAAGCATTTATGAATGAGGGGTACATGTAGTTCTTCCCACTTAGGAAATATGCATTAAATTTTCAAAGAACTGAGATAGGATTAATTAAGGTGTTTGGTTCTGTCATGAATTGCTTGAATGCAAACTTCATTACAAAATGGAAATTGAAAGTAATTTGGTTTATTTTTCTGACCCATGCTGAATGCATGTAGGGGTTGCTATTCAAAACCAGCATGGATCCCATAAGCCATTCAAAAATTTTTTTTTTCTGTCTTTAAATTGAATAGATAAGTTTAGTTTTAGCTGTAGATTAATGAAAAGAGAATTTAGATTTATGTATGTATTAATTTTGTGGGCAGTTTAACCCACTCAAGGTTAAGCTCATCAACAGACACCCAGGAGTGCTTGCCTTTCTAGGCAATGGAGCGTACTCACTGAGACAAATACCTAGGGGAGCTCTGGATTTACTGCCGGAGTCAGGGTGACCCACTATGGCCTTCACCTTACAGACTAATGATGCAGGGATGAGATGATTATTTTTCAGGCTCTGTGGTTTGCCTGAGCCAGGGCATTCCTAAGCAAATATTTCCATATCAGAACATTTCCAATATCATCAAAATTAATGCTCTTGGATATACTGCGAAAAACTGGGCAAAACATTAGGTTTACAGAATGAAGATCTAATCCCTCTGAGTTTAAATGACATAAGCAGTAGGTCATAGGCTAGGTCAAAGGCTTTATGCTGAATCCCTGCCTAAGGGCAAGTTGCAGTCATTGCTACACAGATATCATTAGTCTGCTGAAAATCTGCCAGAAATATTCCTTGGCAGTTACTGGACCTTGATTGTGATGGTAAAGGGAGAAGATATCCTTATTGACCTTTTCCATTTCTTGTTTTTTTCATTATATGAACAAAATTGTTTATTTTGCTCTAGTAACTCAATAAAAACTGTCTCTCTTAACTTTTTCGTAACATCCTGAGCAATTAAGATCATTTATTTTCTCTCTTCTTCTCCTTAGAATTAAATTAGTTTGACAGGAAAACCACAGGCCAGTGGTACCAAACACATAGATTTTAATAGGAGATCCCACTGAGAAATTATTCTGGTTTTATTGAATTTAGAAATTAGTACCTTTAAAATAAAAGAATGCTTTAAGGCCTTGGCAGTTTGAAAGACAAAGGCAAACAAATCAATAAGAAGACATAGTTAGTATGTTGTTCTGGAATATCTTTTCTCGAAACAGAAGATATAAAAGCAAATATTGATTTACCCTCTTGGGATTTTGATGGCTACAAGGAGTCATCAATGAACTACCAAAAGTTTGGAAGTCACATACAACATGAGTAGTAATTAACTACTGTGTTAGAGAACATATAGCATCTGCAAAAATATAAGATAAATAAAAAACAAAAGGAAGCCAAACAAGGGAGAAGATGCATTGTCTGCTGTCCTCACTTTGGTCTGAAACATGCTTGACAGTCTCGTGGAATCTCACGTAAGCAATGTCTCCCTGAAAACCAACTTAGTCACAGAGCAGAGGCACTGACCCGGCCTTAGACACATCTTCTGCCTTGCTGGGGATGACATCTTCTGTGGTAATGCAAACCCAGAGTTCTGAGTGCTTCTTTTGTTACCATTGTACCTTTAAACAACTCAGCTCCCATGTCTGAGTGTATGTGGAAATGCTCTAAGGGCTGAATACACATCGAAGTAGAGCTTGCTTCTGAATGTGTTTCACATCCCTTTATGAATACATCACAAGGGTCTGGCCCCAAGCACACTTTTGACTCCACAAGGGCAAAAAGTGCCAGACTTGGCTTCTTGTCAGGAACATCACTCCAGTCATTTATTTTAGATGGAAGGCTTACTGCGTTAGACAGTGATAGATGGCAGATGGCTACACAGAAACTGTGAGACCCATTTTAGACAGGGTTTCCCAGCCAAATTTCAGGATACTTCATCACATTGTCTGCAGTCTCAGCTAAATTTCATAGACTGTTTCTCTGTCTTCCCTAAACAGTCACACAACTCCTCTCAGAAATGAGGATTAACCAAAAAAGGCTTGTAATGCAGACCTGAGTGAAATAACTTAGTTACAAGCTTCCAACTTCAAGGTTCACACTACTGATATGCATCTCTGAGTAAAGAAATATTTTTAACTAGAAATCATGAGTGTAAGCTAAATCATATTCAAAAAGAAAAAAAAAAAAAAAAACAATAAAAAAACCCTGCATTTGAGTATTTCATATTTGTCTTCCACATGTGCATATTCTGGGATTTGGCATTCCAAACTGTTACCAGCACTGCGTAGGTAGCAAATTTTCTTGAAATGAAAGGTGAGGAAAACATGCATTGACGTGACTCCACCTGCTTAAGCTCTGAGGAAGAGAGCTGATCACAAAATGGAGATGGACACACTGGATGTATATTAGTGTAGGCCCATTCAAACTAGTGATATTTCACCATTGAAGACTCAGCCAAACATCCTGCAAGTATGACTCATAAGAATAAAGTTGGGTCCATCCTAGATATAAGAACCTATAAAACCTGTTCTGTTTCCTGTGTATTTCCACAAGGTGTACAATTTACTCCACTGGCTGACCCCATCACCTCTTACCAAGTGGAGAATCACACCAAGCTTGTCTCAGTGAAGGCATTTCTTCATGGACTGCTGGAATTAGAACAGATATATATGACTGACAAATTAGAGGACTGGGCAATCACCAAGCATATGAAGTTCAACAAGGGGAAGTGCCAGATTCTGCACCTGGAATGGGGCAACCCTGGGTGTTTGTACAGATTAGAGAATGAGATGCTGGAAAGCAGTGCCACGGAAAGGAACCTGTGAGTCCTGGTTAATGGCAAGTTGAATATGAGTCAGCAGTGCCCTGGCAGCCAGAAGGGCCAACCATGTCCTGGGGGGCACCAGGCAAAGCATCGCCAGCCAGTCAGGGGAGGGGATTGTCCCACTCTGCTCTGCACTGGGGCAGCCTCACCTTGAATATTGTGTGCAGTTTTGGGCACTGCAATATAAGATATTAAGCTCTTACAGAGTGTCTAAAGGAGGGCAACAAGGATGGTGAAGGGCCTTGAGGGAAAGCCGTATGAGGAGTGACTGAGGTCATTTGGTCCATTCAGCCTGGAGAGGAGGAGACTGAGGAGAGACCTCATCCCAGTATGCAACTTCCTCATGAGGGGAAGAAGAGGGACAGGCACTGATCTCTTCTCAGGGGTGATCAGTGTCAGAATCCAAGGGAATGTCCTGAAGTTACGCCAGGGGAGGTTTAGGCTGGATATTGAAGATAGATTCTTCACCCAGAGGGCATTTGGGCACTGGAACAGGCTTCCCAGGGAAGTGGTCACATGACCAATCCTGACAGAGTTCAGTAAGGGTTTGGATGATACTCTCAGGCACATGGTGTGACTCTTGGGGATGGTCCTATGCAGGGCTAAGATTTGAACTCAATGACCCTTATGGATCCCTTCCAGCTTGGCATACTCTCTGATTCTGTGATTCTGTGCCTGGTTTGGTTTTGGTTTGGGTTTTTTTTGTTTGTTTTTTTTTGTTTAATATATATCTTACAACAGCTAAATGAAAGGAATGAATTGTCTTTTTTTGCAAAATTAAAAAACTTACCAGAAATATGAACATACACAAACACAAAGAGGAACTTGGAGCAGGTGCTACCTTGCCGCTCTGCAATGGCCAAAGGACACCTTAAGGACCATCCTGTGAATATTTTCTGCCACCACAGCCACCTTCATGGGCTAACTCACACTTTTAGAGTGAAATTACTTACTTTCAACTCATGTTCTGTGTCAAAAGATCAGCAGATCATAGAAAGCATCCAGCCATGGGATCTTCCCTTCTCTACAGCACGTAACTCCTTGCTGTTGCCTTTCTAGGGCAAGTTGGCACAATTAACTTTTCCTTGCTTTTGTCAAGCCTTACCACCACCTACACCCATCATCTCCCACACTGACTCAGACACAGTTTACAACCATTTTGCTTCTCTGAAGCCCCCTCTCTGCCCCTGTGTTTACCATTGCACTGCTTGCCCTGTCAATCATTCCCTGCTCCACAACATGCTCCTCTATGTGTCTATTAAGTGCTACCACCACTTCCACCCTCTAACTCTTCCTGTCTCCCAGTGTAGTGGGTTTGTAACCCTCCCTGGGAGAGAAACGGAACTAGGGTAGGTCATCTGATGTATATTTTACCAATGAGCTATTCCATACCATGTTAAGTCAGCTCAGATATAAAGAGACGAGAAGGAAGCAACTTCCTTCTTCTCTTTCGGGGCAGTTGCATGGGATAGAGGGCTCTTTTCAGAGGAGGAAAACACCTTCCATGGGGAAGTAGTCTTTATTGTTAGTTTTCCCTGTGTGTATAGTGCTTATAGTTTTTTTTCTTCTCTGTGTAAATATAAAACCACCTTTCTTAGCAGCCTCGGTTTTACAAGTCTTTTTTTTCTTTTCCCCCCTTCCCTCCTCCTTCTCCCCCTGGGGGGGAGGAGGGATTGGGCAGAGTCTCGGTGGACACCGGGCATTCAGCCAAAGTACCGACAACACCCAGTCTGCCCCCTCTTTGGATCAGACAGGAAGAAAGCTAACATGCCTCTGAAGGATGGGTTGTTGTCCTCAGAATAACCTCGCTACTGTATTTCCTGTCATTTAAGGTAACAATGTCATACGTGTCCCACATGGAAAAGGACTGGGAAGAAAAGACGTGGTGACAGCTATTGCGGTGTTCCTACATTAAGTCAAAGTACATGCCAAAGTTCAGCACCTTCAAGCAGTGAAGCTCAGAGATAACGGGTCATCTCAAGCCTGCTGGCCCAACAATACCCTACATACTGACAGACTCCTTCAGCTCATAAACTCGCCACAATGTGACATGATAATTGGGAAGGGAGCAGACACATCACACTGAATTAATCAAGTGACTGTTATGTATCCCACACAGCAGAATACTTTTAAGGAAAAGCTTTCCTGATTCCTGGCAGTGATGGCTCAAGCACAGGAACTCATACAGCTTGCTTTGATCCTTGGTCACACTCTGTTGTTCCAGAGAAGTGGAGAGCAGAGACCTGGCAAATAGTTTTTCAACTATTTTAGTGGTCATTCCCAACATATCAAGTGGTGGTGGAAAACCTCATATTCATACCTCAGTAAGCTGAGGTCTTTGTACAAAATGACTGCCCTTTAGCTTCTGCAAAAAACCTTGTTTTGGCTGAGGGGTCAACCTGCAGTTCCCATTACAGATTGTTCATGATGCTTTATCACTGCAGAAGGGTTCATATAGCCTTCCTTTGGGCCTTATTCAGAATTTTGTCTAGAACACTCTTTGACTATCTGCTTACTCCCATCCACAGCTCTGATAAAGTGTCACCCTTTGATTCCTGCTCTGAAATTCAGGACAGTGTTGCAGTCACATGGTGCATTACTGCCAGAGCCAGTCACAACTAACAGTGAAAAAGTAGGAAGGGTCAAAACACAGTGCTCCTGGCTCAGGAAGCTCAGAACAGCTCTTAGCCAGGAGGGTGTCCCAGAAATGACCCTTTCATCTGTGCATGGTTCCTGTGCAGGTTCTCAACATACCTATTAGAGGCTGGCATCAACACAGTGGAATAGAAGACTTCTATGTGATTCTGAGAAGGAATTTAAAGTTTGCAGTTGCTCTTTTCCCAGAGAAAAACCCCATCCATTTTCTCTCGCTCAACAGGCTATTTATTTCCCTGTTTTCCCCCAAAAGCACTGTACCAAAATCATGCAACATGAAAATTCAACAGCTCAGCATGCTTCATAAGGGGAAAAAATTCATTTGGAGATAAACCAAGCACAACTGCTGCAAAAATATCCCTTGCCAGTTCCCTTGTGTACCTGGAGGCCAGCTCCCACCTCGGCAACAACTAAACAACCATGGCTGTCTGTCTTCCGCAGCCCCATTAGAGCAACAATGCTTGTCACAGAGGAAAATGTTTTGTTCCAAAGCTTTTGAATTGCCCAAATATATGTTCACGACTAAACCATCTATCTCCCTGTATCCCCAGAAATTAGTATGAGCTCTTTGGTGTGCTGTTTCTCACCTCTGAACTTCAGACTTTGCCCTTTTTGATGATGGGGTTTGGATTTGCTGTGATCCCTGCATGTTAATAGCAACTCCCAGCTCCCAGAGTCATTCCACTTGACTCCAAAATTATAGCAGAGGGGACAACACAGGGGTGAGTTCATTCGGAAAGGCACGACCTGGAGCCACGCATTTGGCCGTGCAGCGTTGCTGCTTGCCATCCATAAATGTGACAACAGGTAAGAGGTGAGACCTGTCAGTGAGCCTGGTCCTCCCCAGCTGCTGGCAGCATAAATACACTGCATCCTCCTGCGTCTCCATAGAAACTTCCCTGTTGTCTGCAAGAGGCCAGCAAATAGCTTTATTTCTCTGTAGTTATCCCTTAGCATAATGTATACAGAAAAAGAAAAAGAGGGAGGACATCAGCAGAACTTTCATGCAGCAGGGTCGGGGGGGGTTGACAGTGCTGGTAAGGAAAAAGCAACTCCAGCCTGATACTTAAGCTGGGATGCTTCTCTTCATCTCTTGGCTACAAGTTTCAAATCCACTTAAGGGACTTGAAAACTCAGCTCCCATTAATTTTCAATGCAAAGGGGCCACCTAAGTCCTCCAGGCACCTGAGGAGTCATAGCAATTGAAAAGCCAAGGCATGGGCTGCAGGTCTTCTGAGGATAACATCCTTCTTGAGATTTGTGGCATCTTGGGTGAAGCTGGAAAGCATAAGATATAGAACCAAGTGTCCTTTTAGACAGGAATGCAAAGGCTAAAAAAGGACATGAACTGATGAAAAAAAATACCTTTTTCAACTTTTTTCTGAACTTATGTAAGCTCTGTCAAGCTTGGGGTGGGAGGACAAGTCATTCTGCTTTTTAATCCAAGGCAGTTTTCAAACATACAGCAGAACTAATTACAATTTTTGCAAAGGAAATGTTTTTCATTGGTAGATGGCTTTTTTAATTTAAGCACACATAAAAGTAAATATGATATTATAATGTCTATTTCGTATGAAGTGTTGAATGATATTCTTAGTGCACTCTCAGAATTGTAACTGGAATTATCATCAAGGATTTTTATTTCTTGGTTGTTTCATAATCCTTGCCAGACTAATTTTTAATTTTTGGTAAATGAAACACAAAGAATTTCTAGAACATGTTTAAAAAAAAATTGCAGTGCACTCTAAAAATAACAAAACCAGATCCAAACCACTTTAAAATGGAAACAATTTGCAAGTCTCCACATAATATATATTTCTCAGTTATTAATTTCTACCACCAGCCTCCCCTAAGAAAAGTTTTCTGTGTGTTTGGGAACAGTTTTTCATAATACTGTGAAATAAATAATTTTGCCATTATAGAAACAGCTGAGTGCCATTTGTTCAGTTCACACATTCTTATATTCCTAATGTATCCACTGGTGATACATCTAGGCTGATGCTGAGGGAGAGACTGGGCTGAACAGAGAGGTGTGGGCTTAGCTTTTCCCCATGGTCTGTCCTTGACATCATCTACTTAAAGACTTACAACCTGTGAAAGACTTATAACCTGTGCAGGGGAGAGAAATATGAAAGGTGAGGTAATGAATGGAAGAAGAAATATCCATAACCAAAATGTGATGAGAGAGTTAAGGCAAAGAATATCTCATAGGTATATTAATATTTCCACTTACACTGTTCTATGTGTGGCAGACAGATAACAGGGGGAGAAATGCTTAACAACAGACAGAATGGTAAGACAGATTGGCCAGAATGGAAATAGTTTTAAAAATTTACTACTCCAAGGTTTCAGTGGGTAACAAGAATTTACCATCCCTGTCAACCTCAGCTTCCTTTTGAGACCTGAACATACAACATCGTTCATCTCTAGGCAAACTGCTTCAGACAAAGAGGTAGGGCCTTTATATAGTTATTGTTCTCAGAGGTAATTAAAACTTCCATCAGATCTCACTGAGGAGCAAAGAGGTATTGGAAGTAAATGGAGGAAAAATAATATTAAAAGAACCTCTTGCCTCATCTTCAATTAGCTATGCTGTCTCTGGTAAGTTAACTGCATGGTTCATTACTGAAGAATAACTACAATTAAAGTAATGGATTCAAACTGGTGAGACTGGGATCACTCGTTTGGGGAGCATTTAGCACCAAACTGTTAAACAGAAGCTTCCCCAAAGGACAACGAGAGGGTAAGAGGGAAGCAGGCTCTCCCCAGACTGGGTATCCACTGCACATAACCTGAGTGCACTTGTCCCAGTCTCATAAACCTTTTCCTCACAGAAAAACACCATAAAAAATTATAACTGACTTTGTTTCATTTTGTTTAAAATAAAATAGAAGTGTAATAGTAAAAACTGATCCTTCAAACAAAGAGGAATATAAAAAGGTTTGTACCCTTCTCCCTCATTCCACCTAAAATCCTGGGAAGGGGAGGGCTCAACAGGATGCAGGTACCAGGGCCAGTTCACTTTTACACCACATACATTTGTTCCACTTTTAAGCCTCTGAGCCTGGCAGACTGAAATGTGGTTTCAGTAACAGAGGGGAGAATCTGTTGAAGAAACAGTGAGCTTTGCTCTTCATTAACCTCACATACGTCGATAAGTAAGTTCCATGATGTGTAGCTACAGCCTAAACCTCCTCCCCATTGCCCCAGGTCCCAGCCACTGTGATCTCCACCAACAACCAGAAGAGGCTCAGGTCAGAATTCTCCCACACTCAGAGCAAGGAGGTAGGCAGTGCCCTGCAGAACTGTTCTAGGAGACAGGAGTTTTATTGCAAACATCATCCAAGATGCAGAAGGTTTAAAACATTTAAAACATTGTGAAAGACACTAAGTCTTCCAATGATAAATCCTGGGAGTCCTTGCAGAATCATGCACATCCTTGGCACGCAAAAGGTAGAAATGGGAGTCAGGTCCACTCATTAGTTGACCTCCTACGCCACCTCCCCAGAACAAAGAGAGATCAGGTCCTATGGAACAGGCAAAAGGAGGCAAAAGAGACTACAGCAGCAATATATACAATTTCTTTATTAGGATATGCTTTTCTTTATGAGAAGCCTATTATTCTCCTTATATATTCCCCTTATATATTCCCTTTATGTATAAGGGAATTTGGAATAGATCTACAGCTAGGATAAATCACCTGAAGTCTCCTGACTTCATTAGAGCCCTGGAGAGGCTGAGGAGATGGAAATGAGTCTATTATTTTATTTATGCAGTTTTTACTCAACAGGGTGATGCGGATTTTTTATTATGGTTCTGTGCCTCTGCCCACTTTAACACAAAACTCTCTTCCTTCAGAAAACCCCAAGCTCAAGTCTGTTCTGCTGAGAGGAGATAAAAAGTCAGCTGTTACAGTGTTGGGTGCTTTCCTTCCACACTCCACAGACAAGAAAGAGGTGGTAACAGGCACTGTAGGGTGTCCAGTGGACAATGAAGAGGGTATTAGCACACAGCATAATGACAGCAGTTGCTGCCTGATACGCATCTTTACAGTCCCCTGAAGCCCAGGAGAGGAGTGACAGAGAAAGCAGCAGGACCAGTAGAGTCCCTGAAAACTCAGTCCTCAGCCTCATGAGCTCAGGAAAATGGGAACAGCATGACTGAGCCACATAGGTGGCCCATCTGTCTCCATCCAGCGTCAGGCAGTGACATGCATGCACTGCTGTGATACAGCATTTTTGGTGCCTTTCCTGAGCATCCATTTTAGCTCTCTCAATACAGAGCTGTCTGTAGAACTTTCACAGTTCCAGAAACAATATGATTTCTTTAAGATATTTCCTGTCACTGTCTGGCACTTTTTATTCTGCCAGGAGTTAAGCCTTGACACCTCTGCTGAATTTTAAGAGGAAAATCTTTCTTCTTGTTTCACCTGAATGGAAAGGCTATGAGAGAAAGCCTGCAAGAAGGGAAAGGGCTTACTGTGAAAGAGGGCAAGTGGGAAAGGGATTGACTAATTGAAGCGTTGAAGTGGACTTTCTCATGCGCTTACCAGCAGTGGAAGACTTGTTTGCACTCTTACCGTCCCAACCCCTTTTTTCATCTGATACCCTAAGTACCAACACATCCAGAGACCAACCTCCTCTCTCCTAAAGCTGTTCTGGTTTTCCTACATCCCTGTCCCTGGTTCTGCCCTTATTCACAACTCCCCAGAACCTGCACTTTTCAGTACAGGGTCTGAGAAGTGGAAGGAGCAGCAGATGCCAGCATTAGAACATGCACATAACCATCCAGTTCAGCAGAGCTGACATGAACTTCTCATGGTTGAAGAAGTCAGTATCTCCAACATCAGCTACAATGCAACTGACCGCACTAATACTCTCTGTACCACATTCTGGGAGTACTTGGATTAGTATATTAAAGGAGTTTTTTTAGTCTGCCTGCTTTCATTGTCTATATTGACATTACAGGAAGATACTGGAACAAAGTCAGTGCAAGAACAAGACTGGAGAAGAAAGTCTTTGGGGGACATTATTTTCTCAGCCTCTCCTTTCCAGCTCTGGACTAAGCAGCTCTCTGTGTTGATGTTTTCTTTTCAATTGGCTGCTCAGAATTGGCAGGCCGTTTCAGTGAGAGATGTCATGTTGTTCCCTTGCTTTCCTGGAAGTTTCAGTGCAAAAGGCTTGATTCAGCAAATAACTTTTTGACTGTTGGCAAGGAGTTAGAGACTATCATGGAATTTATGGAGCAAGAACAGCAGAGCCTTTAACACAGAGACACAGGATTAACAGGAATGAAGTTTGGTGGTGCTGCTTCCCTTCTTCCTGAAAAAAAGAATAATACAAAGGAAAACATAAGGTTTTATGATACAGATGAGGATCAGCCCTCGCTTTCCTGACAGGGAAATATCCCAGCCCTCTGACATGGGTCACACAATCTTGCTTAAGTGGCTTTCATAATCCAGCATCTCTCTGTTGTGAACAAGACCCCAGGACCACAATTCACTCCTCCCATGGTGATTACCCCATATCACCTATCCCACACAACCACAAATTCAGCCCCTATTCTCTGCCAGAGCCCGAGCCAGCACCGAGGGCTCTGCCACAGGTGCCTTGCTCCAGTTGCTCCTTGTGGCTCGCAGGAATTACCCTCCAGACACAACGCTCACACACACAGCCTTCACAAACTGCCCTGGGATATCTTTCCTGAACACTCAAGGTTAATGCTCCATAAACTCCACTGTTTTTCCCCAGATCTGCATTCAAGCAGTTGTCTAGGTCACATCTAGGTCCTCACCCGTACAACCCCAGTATCCTCTGCCAGGGTCTTCATCCTCCCTCAGCTCCTCAGGAGCACCACTGCCATCCACTATGATGCTCTGGGACAACTGTTCATCAGTCCACAGCCCTTGCACACACCTGCCATATGAAGCAACCTCTACTTCCCCCAAAGACCTGTTTTCACACCACTATTTTATCATCTGGTCAAATTATTAACTTTACTTTATCTGAGATGACTGTGCCTATACTATGCCTATACTATGCCTATAACATGTAAGAAACATAATTTCAGGTTTCCCACGTACATACACAGACAGAGGACTTCTCAGCTCTGGTCCAGGTCAGGGCTCCCCAAGCTGTGGGGCTCAGCTGCTCAACCCCTTCACCACCAAAAACTGGGCTTGCAAACAAGAGGGACACATTATTCCTGATGTCACAACCACAAATGTTCAAGTACTGACACTCAAAACAGCCTCCATCTGTTTTATTAAAGAATAGAGCTGTGGGTCAGGCTGTTTATTAGATACTAAAATTTTAATCTAAGCAATTTTTGAAGAGCAAACTTTCCCAACGTGGGATAAAAGTGCTTAGATACTCAAAAAACCCTGCATGGCCAGATTTAGAACCCATCTCAGGTTTTGTTTGATTATTTATTTATGGTATTGTTCTTTTTAAGACAACAGCAATTTATCTTGTGTGTTAGCTTCAATTGGCTGGGAGGATAGAGACCTACTTACAAGCACATTCACCAGCCTCTGAAACAGTAAAGGACCTCATGCGTCTGCAAAGGGACAGCGCATTGAAACCTATGTGCAAAAGTCACAACAGCACCAATACTACAGGTTGCCTAACATTTTTAATTTTTCTTTCATCTTTTCCTAGATGCGTGTCTCCTGCCTAAACTGAAGCTGTCTGGATACAAAAATCTCCATGGCAGATCACAGCATTAGGCCAACAGGGATCAAAAGAGGGCTGTCCACAGTTTGCTCCAGCTGCTAGAGTCACAGAATGACTGAAACCAAAGCAGTATGGAGAGAAGCAGTGGGCTTGGCAGGATCAGTTTATAAGCTCCTTCTATTTCTGTTTATTTTGATTCTGACACTTTTCTCTGTTTACAGAGTAACAGATTGTAGTCTTTATTTTAATGTGGGGTTATTTGGGGTTTTTTTGTTTTGTTTGGGGGTTTTGGTTTGGTTTTTTGTTGGGTTTTTTTTCAGTTAAAGCTTTTTGCTCTGCTTTGCAGAACTTGTAAAATGAACATCTCCAAATCAAAGCTCTGATCAACTCATGGTCATTGGAAATTTTGGTCATGCTGTCATCGCTTTCGAACAAGCTGCACCCTTTTAATGTTCTGGAGTATACATACAAAACCTGGTAGGGATTTCCATGAGGGCCACTGAGGTACCAGCTCCCCACTCTCCAGACTGGACAGCTCATGAATGTACTGCAGTGCAACAGAGCGGACTGACTCCGAGCTTAGAGACTCCCATCAGCTCACTTTCAGTGCCATGCCATGCGAGGTGTCACCTTTGAGAGGTCTGGGACTCTCCCTGTGCTCCAGGGACCCATGTTGACTGCCTCAGGCTCATGGCTTAAGCTGACATGTGGGATAGGCCCATGCCAAGCCTCCTAGTACAGCACTGCACCTCAGTTATTCGGCTCTGCTGAAGAAGCAGAGTTTTATTAGCTCAAGTGTGGTACTCAGCTGCCACAGCTGGACCGCTTACAGATGGCATTTCGGAGGTGCTACTGCTACAGGCTCTCCCTGGCGTGCCCCATCTCCAGGGACTGACATGACCTATCTCTCACCAGGGACTACATAGTGAACACAGACATCTGACTTCAGGGTTTAAATGCCATTAAGGGGTAAATGCTTAAAATTTAAATATTCATGGCCACAGGTAATGCTTCAGCTCTCAGCTGAAGACTTCTGCTAGGCACCAATTCCCCTTGGAAAACCCATCTTCTTATTGCCAGAGCTAAGTTCTCAGTCAGAACCCAAAACCTCATGACAAAACAAACTCTTTGGTCTTTAAATTACTTTCCCAAGGTTTTATGTGGGTTTTGAAGTCACAATCATTTGCCACAGACACAGAAGCTAACAGATCTTCTTTATTTCAAATAAAATGGAAGATCATTCAAAATCACATGACTGCAAGCAGTAAAACTTTAAAATACATCCATACCATACAGCAAGAATCACAAGCATAGATGTTATTCAACACCGAAAATGCTAAAAAAAATGTCGAATAGGAGTTAATTTCATCTCAGTGTTTTTAAGGCCAGTTTTCCCTATCACTTTCCATTTTCAGGGACCATCTCAGAGCTAAGATTCCTAAGCAGAAAATGCCTCTTGCTCTTTTTTCCTACCATATACCTAAAGCTTCTGGGTCTCAAATGCTGGAAAATATTATATGCAATCTGTACCTTATTCATTCTATGTTTGTTTGTTTTTTCTTTCTAACATACAGTACAATTTATGTTTCCTGTCAGGTCCTATATTTTAAGGGTTTTTTCCTGGGTGACCTGAAGGTCGGAATTCTGCTCTCAGGCAGCCATGTGAGTGTTATTACCAGCTTAATAGTGGGAAGAAGTGTTCCTTCTTCTTCAAGACCCACTTCCACCTCCTTGTGAAGCATAAAACCCAGGTCTCATCAAATGCACTTGCACCTGTCAAGCAAATTCACTCTTTTCTTAAGATGAGTCCTTTAGTAGGCAGAATAAGCAGCTATCTTCATGAAGGTTCATCCCAGCTTGAGGCAGACCTTTGCACCATTGAAGATCATTTGGGGGTGATGTTGACCTGAGTTCCTGCCTCCTGCTCCTATCTCCTACTTCTGCCCAGGGAAATCAGCTTCTGCCCAAAAGACGACCTTCCCTGGGCTTTCTCTGAGTAACAAGCAACAGACGTGAACATCAGCTCATGCTTGACCAGTTTTGGCAGCTAACATTAACTTGCGATGGCACATGCAGAGATGAAGGAATTCAGAGTCAGATATTAGAACCCTTTCAAAGACATTTAATTAGTCCAACAATGGTTCAGCTTTGCTAAGTATTTCTTTTTGCATTGTACCTGTTAGAAACTCTCAATCATTCGTAACATTATAATTTATGGTTACAATTTTGTGTCCTGGTGAATAATTTAAGCTGTATGAGCTGTGAAACTTTTATTACTAAGTTAACTCTTCCTGTTTTTTTTCTAATGCAACTCATTTGAAATGCAAGCCCCTGTTGCTGTTAGTGGTGACTCACCATCTTAGCAAGTGTTTCTGATGTTAAAAAAAAAAATCAATTATTACATAGAGCACTTTTCTCTTCAGAAATCATTCCTTTTAACTGTTTCCTATGCAAAACAGGCACAAAGCTATTTATGGACAAGAATTACATCCCCTGAACCTGCTTATATTGCTAAGCACCTAGGTTTTACGAATCTGAGCAGAAGAACATCTAGACTGAGCCTCAGTTAAAAATTGTACTGGGGAGCCCCTTCAGCTTATGAAATATTTTTTCAAGCCAATGAAGTCAGCAGGAAAACCTAACCCTTCTGAGACTGAACCAAACAAAGCCATAGACCTGGTGCTTGCAAATTTTCATACTCACTTTAGCATATCACTTTCTGCAGTGTTGGCAGCACCAGAAACAAGAGGGTTTGCATGCTGAAGCATGACAAGGCATTTAGTATTCCTACACTAGTGGGCCACTATTTGTTATGAAGCATTTTCCATAGTATGCCACTTATGTAATGTGCTAAATACCTGGTATAGCATAGCACACGTGCCAGTAGTGAGACACCTCACACAGAGATGAAAACACCGATAGTAGATAATTGTAAAAGATTCTCTAAACTAAAAATCCTGTGAGAAGCTTCCTTTCCTCCACCCCGCTTCAACCTAGTGTATTTGTCATTAAAGCTTTAATTGTATCCTTTCAGAATGAGATCCTCTTCTCTCCCCTCTGCCTTAGGGCCCTTTATTGGATTAAGCAAAATTTCCAATGTACATGATTGCTGTGAAATATGTACAGGGCTGAACTGCACCCTCCAAGGGGTAACTGAAATCCATAACCAAAGATTGGATAGCGGTAGGGACTGGAAAATGGTCATTTCTTCTCTGCAGTAGTTTTTTGAGTCAAACTCAGGGAGAGCTGACAGGAGACAAATTATAGGCTGATACCAGAATTTATGGTGGCTCCACTTGTTTCAGCGGATCTGTGCCAGTTTATGCTCTCCAAAAGTCTGGCTCCTTTGTCTTCAGTGGTGTCACACCAGCTGTCAGACTAAGGCACACACCAACATTTAACACTTCTCATTCTGGAAGGGAGCAGGATGTCTGAGTATGTCCAGTGAGCATCTCTGCCAGTGTTTTCCTCTGTCAGTATCAGCCAAACTGGCACACATTGTGTCACATGTCCCACAGCTTAAGAACACACAGAAGGATATCATGACCAGGGATCAGCTGGTATGTACCTAGGTCTTGCTTTAATGAAGTTTCTGACTGCATTTGAGCCCAAGCAGAGTTCAGGCTTTCCCCCTGCCTTGTCCAAGGTGAAAAATTAATGAGGCACTGGGGTATTTATGTCATCAATCTGTCATTACAGGATTGGACCTTCTATATGGGATCTATCTCGACAGAGACTCCTAGGGCTGAAAGCTTCCATCCCATGAATCCATCCCCTTAACATCCTTAAGGATGTAAGGTAAGAGATACCTTACCTTGGCAAGGACAAAGTATGACTAGGATAGTTAGTGATTTTTTTTCAGTGATATGACCCACTGGTTCCTGTAGAAAGACAGGATGGTGGATACTCTTGGGATTTTGTTGTATTTAAGGCACGCAGCTAAGCATGTAAAGCAGTTCTGAGCTTTATTTGCAGTACAACAGAAAAAAAAAGAAACTTCTTTTTTATCATGCTAATCCTTATCCACTTTACATCTTTGCTCAAGGACTGCTTGTAGTATATTACAGATGAATCCTTCTCTGGGGAAGGGCTGATGAGAGCCCACTCTGAGCACACAAAAGACGTAAGCTCCTCAAGTGTTCATACCTGTAGAGGAAAAACAAACAGGACCATGACAGCTGAGAAGCCTGTGTGTATTTTTGGATTTCACTAAGGCAAAGACTCTCTGGGATATAGATTAAGTTCTCTTACTTGTTGTTCCAGCTGTCTCAAAGCGGAGATGACAAAGTCTCTCATAAACAGATTGAAAGGTCATTTGATTTCACGGTTGCTTTATTTGAGTACCTCTGTGTCCTCCACTGAAATGTTATTGTGTGCCTTCTTCTGAAATACTCAGTGTTTACCTATTACGATATATTAGGCACACATAGGGCATTAGAGATCACAGGGTAACATCTGTTCTTAATTATAGTAGCATAAATTTAATAATTCCACTGGCTTCAGCAAAGGCATAAATGAAAACAGGATTTGGACTTTACAGTCTAGATCTTACATGAATGCATATGTCTATCTTCTCCTGGAAATTCAGAGTATTAGGAACATGGAAATATTGTTGACACAGTAAGGAATACAAATTCTAAATCACCAGCACAACACTCTCTTCCTTACAGTATACCCAACGTTGTTGGATGCTAAAGTTTAAGTAAGCATTTGCCAGCAGAATGTTCCCACCACCCTCAAAAGTCTCTCTTCACCAAAATTCAAACTTTTGATAAGTGATTAGTACATCATTCTGATTGTAATTTCATTTTTTTTATTGATTTATCCACAATAATACAAGGGTAAAAGGCTTCAAAGCTGTAAGATGTTTTTATTTCCTCCAGCCTAAAGTGTTAATTGGTATAGAATTCACTTCAGCATTTTGGGTTGTTTCTTATCAAGTTCTAACACCGACAGTCAAAAATGTTAATATATTTTATGAAAGAAACAGAGGTCTTCTCCTCCATTTTATAGTAATGTGTTTATCTACATATTGTTAATTAAAGATTTTTCTTAGAATTCAGTCATATTTCTATTACTTGCTAAAAGATAATTAAATAGATTAGTATTTTCACAAATTTCCCTTTTTTTACTAGAATTTTTCCACTTGTATTTTTTATATATTGATGAAATGTGTGGGGGAAACATAAGCAACAGAAGATGGCATATTTACCCAAGTGAGAGGAAAAGCAGTAGGAGAAAAGTAACATGAGATCCCTAACACCACTGAAACTCCTAAGGTTAACAGACCAGAAGAGCCTTCCAGCAAAAGAATGAAGAACAGAAGGAAAAAGAAAGAGCACAAATCTCTTGGCTCATGTTGTGTGACTTCCCCCTCAAAAGCCCACCTTTCCTCACTCACCAAAGGCATCACTTTAGCACAGCTCTCAGTGTAAGCACTGGAGATGCATGGGTGGCCATCAGTGGTAGGAGCTCCTGTGTAGCACTTGTAGATTTGAGACCATTGGTAGAGCCACCACCAAGGCCTCCCTAGGCAGGGCAGGAGGGCTCAAAGCAATGGGGTAAAGGATAAGAGAGCAGTGAGTCAGCACTGGTATTTACCTTATTGGCTTATGTAGGGCAGCTGTACACACTCCTCAGGAAGCTACAAACCATGTATTTCTGTTGTGCTTGCAAAGGGGGGCAAGTATCAGTGGACAGCTTCAGTACTGTAGGCTGTGAACACTCGAGGACATTTTTAAGGAATATATTTGGAGTGCTAAAATGCACTGAGGAAAAGGCCTGAGAGGCTGGTCAGTCAGCCAGTCTCCAAAGACTCTTGTTCATTCCCTAAAGAGCCTGAGGAACAGGACTTCCAAGTTGACATTCAAGTATAAAATCAATTCAGAACAAAAATTAGAAGCATTTTGTAGTCTGTGTGAATGGAAAAGACTGAAGGTAGATGTCAAGTTGAAGACTTTTATTTGGCCATAAACAACATCAAGAATGGGAGGAAATCACACTAAAAAGTTACAACTTTGCAATATGTTTTTGAAAGTCACTGAACTGTTCTAAATGCTAGTCACTATACTTTATTTGAGGGGTAAATTTTAGGTATTTTATGATTCTCCCTCCTCTAAACTTGACTGGGAAATAATACACTCTTGGATTTTAGTTACAATTGTGACTTCTGTAAGTCCTGGAAAATACAGAACTCTTCTCTGTACTTTGCAAAGAGTTAAAGTGAATACAGGAAAAACAAAGTGTAAAATACTTTTCCTTGAGCCTGTTTAGCATCTCCTTCATTTTTATTCAAACACAGAATGAAAAAAGACCATGACAAATCTTTTCTGAGTCAGCAGGAATTTTGTTTTGTGCAAGCTGGGGAAGAGATTCGGATCATTGCTTATTATTTTTGCAAGTTGTTCCATCTATTTATCTGTCTATCTTAATGTCCCTCATCACCTGAGAACTTAAGATTTGAGGATCTATTCTGAGTCCTTGTTGCAGATCGGCCATATCTGTGCTACAGGTTTGTTTGCAGGTGGTTATTTATTACTGTTGCTGCTTTGTATCTTGTACTCCCCAAACCTAAGGATAATCTGTTATATTCATTCTAAGTGAAAAAAAGGATATATGCAGGGACTGTAGAGACAGATAATTATAGAAAGAGCACCATCTATTGTCATGTAAAAAAAAAAAAAGCTGTTTATAGGCATAGAGGTTCAACAATGTGGAAACAGCTGTGGGATTTGGATGTATTCCAGAAGCTAAGCAAAAAGTACTCTGAATGCTTTTGGTCCCACGATGAAATGGCCTGGGTGATGTGAATGGTCTCATATAATGTCTCATAAAATATGACACAGTGTAGTTTATATCAGGCTGGGAGGTTTTTATGCTAGTTTCTTTATAGGAGTCTGGTAGAAGAAGTGGGTCGTGAATGGAAAGAGTTATAGCTTGGTAAATGGAGTCAATTGTGGTATTTCATGGGATATTTAGATGACCTGAGAGGTTAAAAACAATTCATGAGAAGCCCTGACTGGGTGCAGGAAGCACTCAGCTCTGGAGCATGGTGTTGTATGGCTCATGCCCAAACACAGTAACTGCATAACATTTTGGTAGAGGTGATGGGTTCCTCAGCCTTGATCCAACATGGGTGGAGCACCACCAGGCAGCCAAGGCCAGAGCTGGTGGTCTGAGCCATGCTCCATAGCCTGGTGGAGACAAGCTCAGACCTCCTACTCTTACTCTACCTGTCAGCAGACACTGATAAAGCCCCTGGACTTGTCTGGGCTTTTGAGATGCATATTTGGAGACAGAAAGAAGAAATAACTCCTCAGTGGCTATTTGGAAAGACTGAGTCATTCCAGGCAATACAAGTTGTTATGCCAAGCACCTCATAAATCATTTATTTGTCCCTCTGCATTTTCAGTAGACAACATTATTATTGGTTTAGTGTCTTAATAAAAGTGAAAGGCAATGACTCTCCAGACCAGCTTGTGTGGCTTTTTCTGCTGCAAACAACAGAAAGAAGATGCCAAAGTAAACTAACGGGAATGAATGATAACTTCTTTCTTTCATGCGCTTTTCCAAGTAATTGGACCTGTCTTTGGACTTTACACACACAGAAAAAAAAGAAAAGAATATAAGTTTGCAGGGAGACCTCAAACCATCAGAAAGACCATCTCACCAACTGCTAATGCAAACTAATGACTCAACTGTTCAACACGTGCAGTGGTGTCCCTTGGAAGAGCGCTTATCAATAAGCAGAAAATTCAGCAACAGAGAGGCTAAAGGAAGGGCAGTACCTTTGACCTCCAATTAGATGCATTTATAGAAGAACATGCCTCTACTTGAAGGATTGTGCATTAGAATTGGAGTGGGGAATAAAGCTAAATACAGATATTGGGCCAAACTACCAGAGAAAAGTCATCTGGTTATAGCAGGGGTGTGGGGAAACAGGCCCTATGTGAACCAAGTAACCAAGGGATCACTAAAACCTACCAACTATTCTGCAGGTAGACAGGCCATAGATGGGTATGAGCAGGGAAGAGATGAGGGGTGTGGCAATGAGGTGATGCAGGCAGCTGTCAGCAGAAGCAACAAGCTTGCTTGTCTGGTTCTGAGTTAAATGTCCTCTGATCCCTGCAGTGACTGTGAAAGAGGCTGTGCTGGGAAACTGAGGCAAAGGAAAGGGGGAAAGCATGTTGACAGGAGCCAACCATTTTGTCTTGATACTCAAAACTACAATTCCCTGGAATCTGAGGTAGGAGAGAGAACATCACAAAAAACAACTGCGGGGAATCTCACTTTTCTTGGCTGCCTGGCTAATTTTGTCTGGCCATGAAGCAGGTTCTTAGTGACCTCTCCTCTCACTGCTGCTGGAGGCTGTCTGCCAGCAAAGAATGAGACCTGACAAGTGCAACACATGAAAGGCAGTGCAGTCTCTGGGGAAGAGCACTTCCCAACACTGGAGACACATAGAGACCTGTCAGAAAACGCTGCAAATCCTCTTCAGCATGGTTCAGGCTGGGGAAGAGTGGTAGAGGTGATGCACTTTGCATGCTCCCCCCAACACTAGAATGCACACCAGCCTGTCAGTACCCTATTCCCATGAGAAAGGCTTGAGCCAAGGTGCAAAGCAGGGTCCCACACACTTTTCCTCTTCCCTCCCAGATCACCTCCTGAGTTATCTCTCCCCTGTGAAGAGTGCTTTGAGCACAATGGATGCAAAAGTGCGAGACCATTTCCTTTAGCATGTTATAAGCAAATCCCAGGCTATGAGTCAAAAGGAACTTTTCTACACTTCAGGTCTCCTATCTAGATGTGCAATTGGAATGAATGAGTGAATGCACAAATTATTTATGGAATAAACAAAAGTGTTTGTTTCCTTTCCAGGTCTTTCACATTCAGTATTTTTAATTGACTCAGAGGTCAAACCACTGTCTGTGTCATCAAACATGGGAGAAGCTTGATGATTACTACATTTTCCACAAGGGATTTTAATAAAATTGTTGTTGTTGTTTTCATTGTCATTGGTGCTGTTGGTATTGTTATTTATTTGTTTATTTATATATTATTGTATTTTGAAGAGGTGAAAGGAATAATGGACATGGTGTTTCACATGTACATCTTCCCTGAAAGAAGTCATGGACTAGAAGTCTATTTGAATAGAAATCCATTTCTTTTCAGTGTATCGGTGCCAAACACCAATAGACTCCCTTGTTTCTGTCTCTTCTGAGCCCATGCCTCAGAAGATTTATGCATCTTCAGTAACTGCACTTACAGGTTCTTTTTTCCTCTCATGGTACTGAATTTGGAGGAAATAAATAGATGAGTACAAGTCAAGACAAGACAAACCTTGAAAATATATGTGCTCTGGTATCAGTGTCTAAACAGGTCAAGTACAAGAACCAAGCAAGTTGCCATTCTAAGCAGCAAAAAGTGATTTTTTTAACACTATACTTTGGATTATGTGTATATAATCCAAAGAAGGATACTGCAGTAGAATTTTTTTATTATTTTTATGCATGCAGACCACATGATGTCAGATCTCACATTTCCCTTGAAAAATGCTAAACCTGAGGTAGAGTGAGATTAATCTGCTTCATCTCATCTATAATCTAGTGTAATTTCTTTCTCTTTCACTCTCACCTTCTTTCCTCCTTGATTACATGATAATCTTACACAGATTTTTTTATCGCTAGATGGTAAAGTGCTTGACAGTGATGAGAGGTCTGTATTTACTGATGGGTGAAACTAAGACAGGGAAAAATGCTGAAAGCACCCAGCAGCAGAGCTTCTAGCATTATATAAACCTGATAAAATGAACACAAAAATACTAATACTAATATTAATGCTATTAATATCAAACTCTACAGAGGAAAAAAGGGGAAAAAAGAGCAAGGTGCAACCCAATGAAAAATATACTGAGAATTCATAAATATTGGAAGTAATACAGAGAAGAAAGCAAGGATTTCTCCCCTGTCAAGCAAGCTCTTGCCATACAATATTCATTTCATTAGCTGAGGTTTACAAGGAAACTTACTTATAAACCTCAAGCACACATGTGATAAAGTAAGTTTGATCTTTCAGAGTTGATTATTTGTTTTTCTAGACAGCATTAAATAAGGCTTTATTTCTGATGGAACTGCAGGCTGGAGTGTCAGGATTCAGGGAAAATTGTGGAGAAATGGGGAAATGACAGTTCAATCCTCAGACTTAAGAAGTGCCAAGTGCAGAAGTTCTTGATCTGTGATTGGCTTGACTGCCATGGAAGGCAGTGCTAAGTTGATGATCTCACATTTTTAAATGAAGAGAACTGAGAAACCATGACTGAAAAGGGAAAATGAGTTTCATCTTTAACATCTACATTCCTCTCAACAGCAACATATACCTAAATAGCTACCTGTGAAATTCTAAGTGATATCTAACTTCCATAGCAAACAATGGTGACATCATTCACAGACGACATCCATCTGGTGATTCACAGGATGTTTATTGAGTGTATATCATATTCAGCCTCATGAGACTTTTTATCTTTGAAAATAATGAAATGAAAAAAAAAAAAAATCTTCCTACTCCCACATCATCTTTTTTTAACTAAAAAAAAAAAAAAACAAAAAACAAAAGAATAAAAAACCACGAAAAATGTTTTAAATGTAAGAAACGAGCTTATTTTCCAAAAGGACAATCAGTTCTGCATGGAGTTAAATTTTGATACATCAGTATTTCCAGATGAAAAATGCTTTAAAATGTCCTGGATGTTCCACTTACTGAATTGAGCTCCAATTGTGCTGCATAAGAGCTGACACCACAAAGAGCTCCATCAATGCAGTTGTGGGGGTCTTCACAATTACACCAGGAAGTCAGGAGATCTGGACTGTACCCTAGTTTCATGAGGTGTTGCAAAAGACGTGGAAAGACAAAGAGACAGAAAACTAGAGATGCAAAACAGTGTGCTACATTAGTCCTCAGAAGTCCTGTATTCACGTGCTGGCGTATCCCCAACTTTTTCTAAGAGTTTTGGGGAAAAAACCCATCACATTCAGATCTTTTTCTGTAGAACAATATCTTAAGACTTCTCTTTTCCCCTGTATTCATTATCAGAAGAATAATTTCATCCAGGCAGAGTTGTCTCTCAGTAGCTACCTGAGAGAGAGTTAATATCCAGCTGAGGGAAGCCCTGACCTCACCAGCTCATTACTGTAATGTAAACAATAAAGAACAAGAGCAAATTGCTGAAATGGCTTCTTTTCCGGGGCTGCCCATTCAGAACCATTTGCCTGCTACAACTTAGTCTAAAAGAATAAGTTCCAAGGTAACAATGACATGAGCCACCAGACCCCCCTGGAAGCACAGGTGAACACAGACCAGATCCTAGCAGGGAACCTTTCTTCAGTTCATCTTTCTTTAGCAAGGAAGTGTCTGGATTTGTTCTTCCTGTATGTATCCTAGCACCTTGACTGATCCTGCGCATGAGAAATCACCTTCCACTATAGAAAGAGGTATGACCCATTACATATGGCATCCCTAACCAGGCAGGAGAATAGACAGAAGAGATATTTCACTAATTTCTAAGTCTTCGGGTTTCCTGTGGTTGTCCAGTACCCAGCATACTCAATGGCCACTGATAGGAAAAAGTATTTGCAGTCTTCCCAAAGCAGGGCATCACACAGCATGGCAGTCAATAGGCTTGGACAGACTCTGCAGATGGAACATGGCAACCATCTCACTTTCAACAGCAGTAAAGGCAAATGTTTTAGGAGAGTAAGAACTCTCCTACCCTTGTTTCTGTGCACTTCTCTAGTGTATCCCATTAGCTCTCTGTTCAATATCTTGTAATGCAAATGTGCTTTCACAGTGGAGACAGCTACTCAGGAGGAACAGCATCAAGCTTGCAGAATGGAAGGAGAAACAAAATCAAGTCAAGCTAATACTTAGGCTCAGGCTAAAGGCATTTGCCAATGGTGGTGATTTCTTGAACTAGGAGGTAAGGAAGCCAAGGACACCATCTGCAAAGAGAAGATGCAATTTCCCAGTCAGTCAGAGCAGCTGCAGCCAATGCTCTTTGAGGTCACAGTATCAGCAGAGCATCAAAGAGACTGTGTTTGCTCTGTACTCCTTGAATTCCTGCTCTAGCTTTCTGAAGAAAGCTTCCCAGTCTTGCAGCACTTAACTCATAGGTAAATTAAGAACAAAAGCTTAGTGACCAAGGTCTGACCTCTGCAATAGTGTCCTGGTCCCATGAACTGGACTCATCTGGGAATTACAGGGAAGATTTTGGAGTAGAAAAGGTATTACCCTTCTCCTCCTTTTTTTTCCCTTTCCTAGAAATATATATCTCATTTTGAAGCCTGATGGAGGTAGAGAAGATGAGAGGGGAAGAGAAAGATGAAGCTGCAACTAAGCTGAAAACGAATGGGAGGTTATGGACAAGGTGATATGAATAAATTATATATTGAGGACTGGAGGAATTATGGCATCTCTGCACACCTTTGGACCTTGAGGGACTGCACGTTTTCTGCAGGAATTCTAAAGAGATTGGAGGCCCCAATAGAGGGGAATGAGAGTTTTGCAGTGTGAGGGCTCAAGCGTGCATGACCATGTGCATCTGGCATGAAAATAATTGAGTCTTTCTCCCTCTGAAAAAGACAAAGAGGAGAGCAACCCAGGCCATGCCTTTAGGGAAATCAGCTTATGCACAGAACAGCAACTGTGGTATCTTAGGCATCTGCTGTTTCCAGCAGGGAACTAGCTTATTCCTTTGGAGCTGCCTGGTAATTTTTTGTTTCACCAAAGCCTTAGGAGAGGAGGAGGATTTGACTGGGCAAAAGAGCACTCTATGAAGATTTATTTTCTCAAAACTTGGATCTGACGTTCACCCACCATCTAAGATGTTCAAATATTTCTCTCACCTCCTATAAGCAATGCACACACATAGATAATACTTTTGCTACTCCTTTTTTTTAGTATTGCTGTTTATATGAGGATTGCAAGGCTTTCTACAAAGAAAGGCTCCTATCACCATGGGAAAAGACTGGAATCCAGGATAGAAGCCAGTCCTTCAAGGACAAACAGCTTTAGTAAAGCAAGATTAAAACTTGATACTAAATTTCCAGGTTCTCTAAGCCTGTTTCAGCACATCATTGTGTGTTCAACCTGCAGCTGCAGCCTAATTTGAATTAAAAATAAGCCAACACCAAACACCTCCTGGCAAACATTTTTAAATTTTATATATGATAAAATGGTTTGAACTGGTTTGGTTTTAATCTTGTCTTAAGTGTTTTCACAGATTTTAGCTTTATTTTCAAATATTTTTGTGGCACAAAAAAAAATAAATAAAGCAGTTGCTTCTTTTCTTGTAAGAGAACCAAACTTTTCTTATGCATTTACAGTAAATTTGTGAAGAGGGTCCATACCTGAAGAACTAAAGGCTCCAGATCTACATTCTTGTAACTTCTTACTGACCTGTGCAAGTAACACAGTGGTCTTTGTCACAAAGGTATGGTTTCAAAAGTTGCAAAAAAACCCAACAACCCAAAGGTCTAAGCTGAACCCACTACTAGCTTCAATACTATTTTCCAGAGTGCAGATGGTGACACAAAGGCAAACTGCCCAAAAATTCACCCTTTTCTTGTCAGAGACAAAATCACTTTGTTCTTTGCCTGCCATCTGAAGAGTTTATAACACCTCTGGCTTTCACTTCATGTGTCTGTGAAAGCCCTGTACCCACTCCACACTCTGTTTGGCATTTTGCCCTTTGAAGAGCAGGGACAGAAACCCACCATGGTCATGGCTGAAGGGGACCAGCCTGCTGCAGGCTCCCCAGGGCAGTCATGTACCTGCAGCTAGATGGTGTTTTGATTGATTTTATTAGTCTTCTGATTTTTTAAGGCACCTTGGCAATAGGTAGTTTGAAATAAAGTTATTAGCCTGTTCTGTCACCACACCTTTTATTCTCTCCTTAACAGAGCTTGGAAAGCGACCCAGTAAGAAACTTTGCACCTATATGCAGGAGGTGTCTGAATGTCCAGCACACATCCAAACAGCTTTCATCTGAACACGCACTCCAGCAAGGAGAAAGTTCTGTCCATGTATTACTTGCCATGTTAGGGGGCCCTAGCTTTAAGAAGGACAGTAGTCCATCTGTCTCTGAAAACATATGCCATGTATAGAGACGCAGCTGAGAGGCTGTGAGACACCCTCAGCGCACACATGCAGATAGGAAAAGTTCAACTGTCTTCTTCGAGGTTTCTTGAACCTCCTTGTGCTTCAGCATGTGCAGTGAGGTTCACCTGAGGATCAAATACCCTGCATTTGTCCATGAAGGAATAAGACATAGCTTCCTTCTGTAAGCCTGAATCCCGCAAGGATGGTTTCCTTTGTTATATACAGTATTTATTTAACAAGCCCTCAACAGCAGAGACCCTGCTGGAGCATGGTACTAAGACTCAGCTGGATACAAGTACCTCCAGCAGAAAAGTGGTCACGAACACTCACTCAATACCCCAAGCAACTGTTCATAGCCCTTTTCTTGCTGCAGCTGCTCTCTATGTATGTGTCTGTGACTACTTTTACCCTAGGATTTGCTATGGTAAAGGTTTTTCTCTTTGCACAGAAGTCTTAGAAACTGCTGGTTCTTCAGAGCAGATAGAAATATGCAGAGTGGAGCAAGGCTTTGGGAGAAAACTTTCTCACCCCAAATGTCAAAATAAGAAGCAGTGACAAACCTGGAGCATTGCTCAAACTTAGGAGTAAGCCCCCATAGAGGTAACATGTTTCCTGGTGCTGGAGGGACTCCCAAGACCAAACAAAATGCCCTCTATTCTACAGGGAGTACCAACACAGCTCAGGATTGTATCACAAGAGCAACTGGGTAGAAGCAGATCTGAAGCCTCCCTCACACTCTTGAGTAGCCCCCATTTGTTTTCAGCCTGCATTGAGACACACCTCTGTTTTTGCAGTTCATCAATCTGAACTGACCTGAATTCTCTTAGACTTGCAGCTTTATTTCATAATCCTCTTTCTGAGCAGTGACTGGAAACTGCCTTTCTTCCTCTGAGTGTACATGCCCTGTAGAGCCATGCTGGGACAGGGACTGTTTAACCAAGTCATGCAGAAGTGAAACAGCTTGCACCAGAGGGGCAGAGAGCTCTGTCCCAGAACACCCTGGCATGTGATGGCCCAAGTGGTTTTTTACTGTCTTGGAGAGAGACATTCAGTTAACTTCTCTGTCTGGGGAGGTTTGTGTTTGTTCCCTGTCTCCAACAAGACTGCTCTGAACATCAGCCTACAGCAAGCTGCAGGGAGCGCAGGTCCAAAATTCTGGCCGAGCAATGGCTCCATTCATATCCTCTGATGAACCCAGCTAACATCAGCTTACAGAAGAAAACCTTTTTCCTTGCAGGAGCAATTTCTTTACCAAGAAATTATCTCACCTGCTCTTTAGAATACACAGTGAATTTCAGGTACTGGCATTAAAAGATGTTTCACTATCATTCTGTACCTGGAAATCATGGCCTCATCTACTAATCTATGTCCCTACTGTCATTGCAGTGAAATAGGTATGACTCTCAGCTGGTGCAAAACTGCTACAGCAGCGCAAGGGTAGAGGGGGGGCAAATTGAATCAGCTGTCTATACTATGTCTTCCCTTTTACTTTATAGGAAAACAGAATTTTGTGGTCTACTGCAGAAATCAGGCTCTTCAGGCCTGCAAAGCTCTTCAAAACACAAATTAATGACAACGTTTTTCATTCTTAGATATCAAAGTGCTCTGTGCAGGTGGGTGATTATACACTTTCCTGCATTTTAGCAATGGAGCAACTCTCTTATATAATTTGTCTTCGATCTGTTGAAGACCAGACATCAGGTAAGTGGCAGAAGAGTGAAATCTACTAATACCTAGTCTGCACTATCTTGATTGACATTGTAAAAGCTGGAGGTGGGAGGCTAGAGAAGGGAGGGAGAGGTGAAGAGAGCCGAGGCTACATCTCAGGCATTTAAATCAGTCTCCAAACACTCAGGAAAATATACTCTGCCAGTGTGACCACAGGAGCTAAATGGCAGATGAGTGCTTTCAGGGAGGCTGACAAACATGGGCATAGCCATCATTTATTGGCAATTAGAAACAGAAACGTGGTGTGCAAGCGAACTGCCTGCCACCCTGTAATCGAAGAGCACTTCACATTATTTATCAGATCTATGACCAAGAACACATGAATTTTTTAATAATTGCTCCATTCACAGCCTCATCAACGCATACGGAACTCAGACCATTTAAAAGCCATTAATTAATCATTTATTACTGATTACACTTCACAATGGCATCCCAGATTGCTCCTCTGGTGGTGGTAGTAAACACATCATGGCAGTCCCTTTTTCCCCATTCCAGAGGCCAGCACATCAGCTATCTCTGATGGAGTATTACTCACCTAGAGGTGTGCCTGTACCTCTTTACTATGGCAGCAACTCTGGAGCCCAGGGTAGGATAATCTCACCCATGGTATAACCCTGTTCTGCAGGACATATAATATGGCTGTGAAACCCCCAGTCAAGACTGGATGGGCTGATCAGACAGGTCTGCTTGGAAACTACTCCAGAACCAGAGAAAATGTGACCTTTTTAAGGACTGGAGAAGACTGATACATTCCTCTCTGGCCTTCCCTAAAGACACACAGAGAAGCAAACCCCCACTCATGTGAAGACTTTGTTCCAAAGACCATTTTGTTTCAAAATTTTCTGGATTGTTTTGCACCACTGTTTAGACCATTTCCACCCGAGTCACAAATTAACAGTTTTACTGTGTCCTTCAATATGAGAATATTTCTGGTATAGAAACTTTTTTTTTAAGCCATGTGAAGTAGATTCTTAAGTCTGCCTCTTCCATTAACTCTTCAACTTCTTTCCCTCTTTGTTTTTTGCTCCAGCACTGGTTCCCCCATAGCTCTGTTCTAATTTTTGTAAATTATTCACGACCCAGCATCCTTCACACCACCATTTCCTGTAATTTATAGTGTCTACTATGTTGTATTATTTAACACCAAAAAGCATTTCAGGATTCAGCTTTAGATGTATCAGGCAAGATGTAATGAATTATGTTGTGTTGTATAAAACCCTAGGCAATAAAATGGAAAATGATTAATAGCGTAGTGGTGGTCGTCTTGGTAATGTCTCAGTCTTTTGTGTCTTGTCACATTTATTCCACTGCAAAGGGAGCAGGAGCTTTTAAACTTGTTTGCTCCTCTCAGGGAAATTGCTTTTTTTTCTTTTCCACTAATACCATTTACTTGTTAATGGAGTACTAATAATAACCATGTGATAAGCTTCTTCCATCAGAAAGTGAAGTCCACTAAGTAATTTCCAGCAAAGTCTTAATTCCAGATCATAAGTGCGGAAGGGAAGACCACAGCTGCTGACAGCTTTTTCAGCTTTCATCATAATGTCATATCAGACTAAATAATTGAAGATGACTGGCAATTTACATATCTCCTTTCTAAGTCAAACAAGCTAGAGTTCACTTCACTGTGTTAGACTTCACTGCATTAATAAATCTAGACTAGCTACACAACTTGTTTGCATAGTACATATTTAGATGAGTATAAAATAAAGTTTTCTTTGGCAGGTGTGGCAGAACAGAAGCCTGCTCCAGACAAAAAGCATAAAGACAAACTTCACCTCTTGCCTGGTGAAGGACATGTTGTTCACAGCCTCTTAAACCTTTTGATTTCAATGACCATATGAATGACAATACATGAATTTACCTAACATTTTGGGGTTAGTTTTGTTGGGTAACTCTGTCTTTACACCAGAGTAAGAAGGAGGAGAATTAAGTTCATTACTTTATGTTGAAAAGAACAAACAAGAGTTATAAATCCAAACTAGTTTTGATGTTGAGAAACATCATCTCTTTTTATTAATTTTATTATAAAATTCACACTGGCTATGTTTTAAAAGCGCAAAGTTCAAACACCTTCTGGAACTAGATGAGGCATCCACTGTGCTGTGTCTGTGAAAGTCAAGTGTCACTTTTTACATTCTCATTACAAAATGATTCCTTTAACGACCAGGATAAAACCAAACTTATTATTTAGAACTGAGTAATAGCTTTCACCAGTCACAGAGATGGCTGAATGGGATACATGGCTTCTTACGTGCCATGTAAACACTTGATACAACTCCAGGTCTTCAGTAAAAACTTTACTGAAGGAGGAAAACAGAATTTCAAACTCAAGTTCTTAATGAAGACATCTGTATGCAGAACCTACATCCCTACTTAGGCATCCACATTAAGTGGTTTCATTTTTCAAAAATGCAGGTCACACTGGATCAGATTTTGTCTCATAGCTTCTGAAATCACACTGCTTCTGACTTGCCTTGGAAAGATGTTTTATGGTTTTATTCGGCTATTCACTGCTTTCACTGGGGGCAGTTCACATCAATATTTTCAAATAACTTACTCTTAAGGTGCAAATCTAATTAACCTAGCCTGAAAACCCTGTATTGGGTACATGTTCTCTGTTTGTAGACTCTGTATAATAGTAATATCCATTCAACAGGTAAGTTAGGATCTCCAATTCTGTAATAATATAATTCATACAGTTTTGCATATTTTGAACCACAGTCAATTCCTTTTTTTCCCCTTGATAATATGTCAGTCTCATGTTTACTATCCCAATTGTATGTCAGCTTTAGCAGCTATATTCAATTAACATATCATAGAATCTCAGAATGGGTCAGGTTGGAAGGGACCACAGAGGGTCCCCTGGTCCAACTTCCCTGCTCAAGCAGGATCATCCTAGATCACACAGCTCAGGATTCTGTCCATATGGTTCTTGGATATCTCCAGAGAGGGAGACTCCACAACCTCTTTGGTCAATCTGTTCCAGTGTGTGGTCACCCTCACAGTAAAGAAGTTCTTCCTCGTATTCAAGTGGAACTTCTTGTGCACCAGTTTCTACCCATTGCCTCTTGTCCTATTGCTTGGCACCACTGAGCAGAGCCTAGATCCATCTTCATGACATCTTCTCTTCAGATACTTACAGACATTGATGAGGTTCCCTCTCAGTTGCCTCTTCTCAAGACTGAACAAGCCCAGCTCCCTCAGCCTTTTCTCATAAGAGAGATCACAGAATTACAGAATATTCTGAGTTGGAAGGGACCCACAAGGATCATCAAGTCAACTCTTAAGTGAGCAGCCCTACAGGGCTTGAACCCACAACCTTGGCACTCTTAGCACCAGGCTCTAACCAACTGAGATAATCTCAGGATCATGCTCCAGCCCTTTAATCATCTTTGTTGTTCTCTGCTGGACTCACTCCAGGAGCTCCATGTCTCTCTTGTGCTGAGGAGCTCAGAACCGGACATGACACCTCACTACACTACTTGATATTTGCTTTACCTCGATGTTACTGTTATTTCTCTTGCTAAAGCTAAAGGTCATAAAGTGTAATTGACTGATCCATACCTTAGCAAGGGATAACCTTGTAAAAATATTGTAAATACATTAAAATATCTTAAATGTATTCAAACAGGATTAGGAATCAGAAAAATAATGTCAGGAAAACAATATAAATTACTGCTTTCCAGAGGGATTTCAAAATTCTCCATCATGTAGAATATCACACTTGAGCCCTGACTTACGGAAAAGCAAGATAAATAGACACAAGAAAAAAGTGCAAGAAAAAAAACAATTAAGTCTGGCAATGTGCATTAGAAAACTGATCATTTCTTACTGTTAAAGCTTTTCTTACCAGATTATAAGAACTGAGGACAGATAAATTCAGTGTTACTCTCAGTAGAGCAATAAGTAAGGAAATTACAAGTTAATGAAATCCACAGCTAAAAGTAAACAACACAAGCCCAGATAGGTACACTGTCTGCACTTTTTGTCTATGGGACTGCAGGATATTATTGATTACGTAGTACTAGGCTGAGAAAATGAATGAGGCAGCAAATTGCAGAATCAGTTGGTAGCTACCCTGAGCAGTCCAAGTCCTCTTACTGAAAGGAATCCCAGTAGGAGATTTTCCCTAGGTAGTTTCTCCTCTTTGTACAGCTGGTAGTTCTCCAGATTTATGATGCAAAATTCTCAGGCAGATACTGGATGGAAAAGTGCCAGGGCATAATATTTTATGGAGCCATTTGTTTGGGCAGTTGGTTTGTGGTTGATTAAAACCTGATGGCTTATCCATTTTTTCCAAATAAATAGACCAGTCTAATAAAAGCCATTACCATCCTGGCCTCTCATGTACCTACACACAATCTCTCACTGTCCCTCTGATGCCTGTTACTGTCCCTTCCCCTGTGATGCATCCCTCTGGTGAACTGGGAGACATCCCTGCTTCTGGTAAGGACTGCCAGAGGGCAGGAGCTTTTGTGCTTTTCTCAGCCTATAACTAACTCCTTCCCTTCCTGATGTGTTCCAAAAGAACGGGGACACAGGGAACTGTCGTGCATTTGCTGTGGTGGACAGGGATAAAGGAGTTTCTCCTTCATCAGAGCATGAGTCTACCCCCAGAGGACCCTTCTGCCTCCTCTGTCTTGGAAGCCACCACATTCACCATGTCCTCTATAGAAAACAAAAATTCTGGAGATTTCTAGAAAAGGTAAGGTTTGGATAAACCATCATAGTTTCTCAGATAAACATATCTAACTCATTCACAGGCAGCATACAAAAAGTCTTTATCAGCTTAAGTGAAGATTTCACTCAAACAGGTTATAAAACAGAATCACAAGCAATGAGGACTGCCAGGGTACTGGAGGCTAAACCTTTAGAACTTTACTTATGCCATGTCAGGAGACGCAGAATATTCTTTACCAGAAATTGTGTGTATGTGTCAAGTTGCTCAACAGAAGGCTGTGAAGAAGCTCAGTCTTTAGTAAATGCAGTCTGCTGTGCTGAAAGGAAATAAGGAAGGGGACAGATAAAGGCTTCCAAAATTTTACCATTAATCTACCAAGGAGCTCCACATAAAAGAAATTGAGAAGAGAAACCTGAGACAGCAAATACATCTCAACTGTTATGCATACAGAGAAATTTTGTGAATCAGTTATTCAGTCTACTTTGAGTTTTGTCACTCAGAAAGTGAAGTGATTCGTTGCTCCACAAAAGAATCATCACTTTGTGATATTGCGCAACTGATATTGGCACAATATGTGCCGCTTGATGATGATGGCCCTTGGTGTAAAACTTCCTTGTATCTACACTTTTCTTGCATAAAAGGCATATAAATATGGCACTTAGGGACATGGTTTGGTGGTGGATTTGGCAGTGCTAGGTTAATGGTTAGACTCAATGATCTTAGAGGTCTTTTGCAACCTAACAAGACTCTATGATCTATGATTTAACATTGTATTTATTTCTGTCACTGAACTGAGCCTAGAAACCAGTACAAATAGCAAAGAACTTCATAATGCATGAGATTCAATGAACCCAAACTGAAAAAATTTAACTGTATTATTTTAGGTTTTTACATCCATCTGCAGAAGGAAAAGAATGAAGCAAATGCCAATGTGTCAGCATCTAGGATGCTTCCTGGGTGAAAAAGGAAGAACACAGATCTAGTTAAAAAGGAGTTATATTGCAGCTGGTTAGAGCAATGAAATTAACATGACAAGAAGAACTGACACTTCCACTGGGAGCTATCTGGGGGCTGACAGGTTTCCAGAGAGGTATCTAGTTCAAGGACATATGTTACAAGCTGTCCTTAGAGAAGTATTATAGGTGGAGAGAATGTCAAGAAAACTGAAGGATTTGGCAACCTATATCCAGGGGAGACCTAAGGCACTGTGCAGAGAGCACTCTGATGGTACCTGAAGTAATGCACACTCATTTGGCCAGTGTCAGTGAAAGATTCAGCAAAGATTTCAGCCCATGGATCCAACTAAATGATCACTGCACCAACATACCCAGAGCAGGCAGACAGATTAACTGCACCTTGCCTATATGAAGTCCTCAGGGACATATAGCAATGACCACTTCATAAAGGGAGAATTAACACCTAAAATATCTAACATGTTTCATAGGAATTGTACCAAAGATTTCCAAAATCATGATGGTTTTTAATACAACTTGCTTTCTGCAAAAATCTGGATACCAAAGAGTTAAGTAAATAGTGTTTAACCAGCAGCAGCAAGCTGTTTAGTTTTATTAAAACACGGCATTGTGTGCTATTTCTAGGTAATGTGAAAAGTCCTTGACAAGCTACATGAAGTAGAAAAGAGCACAGCAACATAATAATTTCAAAAATGGTAGTGGAAAGCAAGCTGGTAGAAGCTGGGACTGGAGTCTGCTTTTCCTTTCGGTGAGACACAAGTTCTTCTTATGAATTTGAGAGGGCAACCTGTAGAAATCAAAGGGTCATCTTCCCCAGCCAGCACCCTCCAATGCTACTCCTTCCTGAAACAAGCCTCTTGTCCTCCTGAAAAGAGAAGTAGCCTTGGACTGAGTGTGATGGGAAGCAACACTTCTATGCCCTACCGCATTTTTTAATTCAGTTCCTTCGCCCCTCCAGGAAGAGAGAAAAAGAAACAATCAAACACACAACAACAACAACAACAAAACAACCCAGAAAATGTAAAAGATGCCACTGCAGATCAATTCTAGGTGAAATCTGTAGGACTTTCTAATAGATAGCATAGTCAAAATCACATGTTAGTTTATCAGTAATGCCTGCTGGTACGTTCATTCATTTACCTGGAAGAATGAATCTGTACCTTAGGCATGAGCTCAGGACACTTAGATTCAATTCACCCCTTTTTCTATAGTTTTCTCACTGTGATCAAGTCACTGAATTTCTCTGTGCTTCATTTCCCCATTCACAAATGACAGTTCCCCCATATTGTCAAAGAATGTCTTTGGAAGGTTAAAAGTACCTTCGTCTGTCCAGTATGCCTGTCAAAGACGAAACAGGAGGAAAAAATGGGGAAATGGTGATACCAAAAAAATGCTAAATGAAATATCAAGAGAGTGAATATGGGCCAAAATAATATCATGTGATATAGAATAATCTAGAAAACAAGAAAATCAAACTCCAGACTTGATTTAACTCTTCTGGATACAGACCTATTTTCCAAAGACATCACTGTGGGATAAGGATAGGTTTGCACAGCCATGAGTCGAGATCTACTAGGGGAAGGGAGCTAAGGAGATGTGGAAACAATCATGCCTGTTGAGCAAACTTACAAGAAACTGGCAAGACGATGATGAAAAATATTGATGATTTAAGTAAGGATACAGAAGGGCAAGTAGTTATGGAAGAAAATGACATCTAGAAGAGAGAAAGGTAAGATCAGATTAAACAAGAGAAAGCAGGGAAAATCACAATAATACCCAAAAAATGTTGTCATAGGGTTTCCTGATATGAATTACGTGAAGCTCCAAAATAACAAATTCTATATTACAGGTGCGAGTTGCTCTCATTTGGAGGAGGTGGGTGGAAGAGGACTGTTTTGGTTGAAAATCCAGGTGTTTAGATAACTTGGTGCTACCAGGGAACCTAATGAAGGCTCTAATCGAGGCACCATATCATCTTCTCTCCTGAACTTTAGTTTGGCATGGTTGAGATCAAGTCTGTTCTGGTTCACACTGTGAATGCTTCAGCAAACTATTGAATAAATAGCAAATACAATTTTCTGATTATTTACTTTCTTCCCTTCACAGAAATCCTATTCATGGACCTGCTAGCAGCTCACATTTCAGGTTATTTTCTTGTCTGTTAGTTAATGACTAAAAATATACGAAAAGTTTTCATTTGGGGGCCCTTTCAGTGACTGTGTAACAGGCCAGTGCAGTCTTCTCCCTTCCCTATTTCTGTTTGTCTCTCATGCTCTGAGGTTTTCAGTACTAAAGCTTTCCACACTCTGCATTACCAGTCCACAGCTTGCTTTTAATTCTGCCATCAGCTTTCGGCTTTTCTCCTGTGCATCCCTCAGCAGTGGTGATCGGTAACAGTGACTGTAATTAGAAACCACTTTTCTACCATGTGAGGTTACAGGGTTTTGTTCTTTTTTTTTTCTCCTATGAAAAACTCACACATGCTGATTTCAATAAAAGAAGCTAACCTACTTCACTACTGTATAACAGAAATATATAAAAATGCAGTTCATATATATTAATGTTTATGTATGTATATGTGTGTGAGTTCAAAGGTATGCAATGCACACATATACATATATAATTACTTGAATTTATGTGTGTCCCTCTGTATCTTCAGCCATACAGTACCCACAGTTCAATTTGTGGGTACTTAAGAGAGCAGCAGGCAGATGAGGTCCTGTGATTTTAGGCCAGTTCAATGAACTTTTTTAAAAACTGAGAGTGATTCCTTTCTGCTTTTGGTTTCCTTTTTCACACCCCAGGTTGATCTTGAACCAGCTTGCTCTTGCCTGTTTGGGTGAAATACAGCAGTTGTTTTTCCCAGGAGCAGTGACCAGCAAAGGCATGGGACGCCAGTACCAGCCTGCAGGACCCTAAAGCACATGGATGGGAACCCAAAGCACTGGGTGGGAACCACAATGTGCTCTGAACAAGGAGGGTTACAGTGCTTGCAGCTCTGACTTGGCTCTGCAGCCTCAGATGGATGTCTTGCTTTAACGATGTGACATAATGTTGCTGACTGGTTTCTGGGCTCAGGGCCCACTCAGAAGAGTTAAAGGTCATTTGTAACAACAGCAGAGGAACTAACTTCTGTACGAGATATTTGGGCTTGAAAAGTGCTAGTTGTGTACTTTCTGAAATGCATTTTCCCTTCACACAGAAGCATTGTGTTGACTCCACTTACAGCCTGCCACACTCCAAAGGCACCCCAATGCAATATGTTGGGGAACCTGTGTTTTCCAATATTGAATTTCCACAAATGAAAGAAGGTAGAGGTCTCCAGTGCCCTTCTGTAGATATTCTGAAGGAAATGACTGAGGTTATTTATCTCTGTTAATCTGCAGGTGAGACACAAAAGGGAGTGGAAACTGTCACTTAAGTCTAGGATCTGCCTCCTCCAGAAGAGGAGTTTTGCCTGAAGCTGACTCCGTCTATGTCACAAGACTACAGGAAAAGAAGCCAGTACAAGGAGGCGCATTGCATGAAAGCTGAGTTCCAGAAGGATAGATTGCAACCAGGCACATAATGTATGATGTAAGTATTTCACTAAATACAACCACTGTAGAGATGTGAACAGACTGACACTACCAAAACAAACTGTGATATTGACCATAGCTGAAGGGTACATGTGAAATCTCTCAGGTTGGAGACTAGGAGGAGAGAGGTCTGGGGCAGGTGAGGATGTGGCAGTACCTTATTCCATAAGTGAATACCAGGATTGCCATCTTGTGAAGAAGAAGTGGTGAGCTAAGTATTTAATGATTTCCCCCAAATAAATTTAAAATCCACCCCTGTACAGAGGGCTGAAATACTACTCTGAAATGAATGCCACCATGAATTAATTTACTTTGAACACATGACTTGTCAGATGTCCTGTCATCCCTAGCTCGTGAGGAGCTTCCTTTAGGGGACCTGTGAGTGCATTTGATGTGAGGGTATCAATTTCAGTTGTGGAGGATTCAGCCCCTTACATGTAGATATTTCCTGCTGAGTGCTGGAAAGGGCTATAAGTTTCATGGTTCAAGGTGTTCAGCTCTACTTGGTTGCTCTAAATTAGCCCAATGCAACTGATTTTGTTTGACTTCAGTCCTTCACAGCTGGTCTTGAAGCATCTGTTCTCTATGCTCACATCTGTAGCGCTGTCTGAAACAACACCTTTTGGGATTTGTGTGCTGTCATTTTCCATTGTTTCTTGCAAATTTCTGGTAATGACAATGGCTAAGTTTCTCTTGGTGGATTTTTTTTCTTGGTGCATTTTGTTTGCTTGTTTACACTTGGCAGGGATGAAGACACACAAGGTGCTCTGGGGCTGTGAAGAAATCCCCACTCTGATGCACAGACTGTATTTGAATACAGGTTTTTGGCTCAACTGCCTGCCTCAAATCCATGTAGGATTCTCATATACAGGGTGATCTTCTGTTTCAACCAAATTAAAGAGACAGGGGAGAGCATAAAATGCAAGTGCAAATCCCAGTCTCCTCACCTGGCCGCAAATCTCATGAATACTTGAAACAGAGCTTTTTTTGTTCCTGTCCATTAGACACCCTTGGACAGCCCTTTAGCACAGGGCTTGGATACAGGCTGATCCCTGAAGCTTTGTGTGATGAAGAGCAGTGAAGTGCACTATGGAAAGACCTGTCTCTTGGAGCATCCCAAAATCTTGACTTAGAGCTGAGCTCTTTTTGATGTGCTTGGAGAAGCTTCTGCTTCCCAGTCAATCCCAGGAGCTTCAAGATTCCTGATGTCTCTGGGAGAAGTCTGATTGCCTAATGTTTCAGGAGGCAGGAAGACTGAGTTTGCTCACTTTGTTCATCATCTGGAATGTTACCAAGCAATCCTAACTCATATAAGCCTACCACAGAGTGAGCACCTCCACAGATACCACACCTGTGAGCCAGGAGTAAAATCATGGGAGGATTTGAGTCAATACCTCTTCATATCAGGTTAGACTACAGAGCAATGTTTTGGAGTAGTCAAGTAGCAATCCCTACCAATACTGCACCTCCCATCCCAGTGTTAATTCCATTTACTACTGAGGATATGTAAGAGTCAGAGACCATCATGCTATCCATAGCACCACAGATTAAATCTCCCTTCCAAGAGAAACTATTGTGTAGCTAAGTCAGGGAATGGTTCAAGTATTGTCTAATGACAAGTAAGTTTTGATGCAATGCTTGTTGCACACAGAGCAGAGGAAGAAATGGTTAGGAGTTCAGGGAAACTGTTTTTTGTCTTGAATCATGGGTGATTACTCTTACTTTATCTTGTGCAGCTCAAGTTGTCACAGAGTATCTGTCCTTTATCAAAGTCTGACCTTGCCTGAGTGGCTTTCTGCGACAGAATCCCACTGGACAGTGCTATGCTGTCAAGACAAACAGTTGTGTTAGGGTTCTTGTCTTCCTTTAGTTCCATTCAGCCACAACTTGTGCCTATATTATTGTCTAGTGTCAAAAGGGTCAGAAGAATGCCTCCTATTACATATAAAATCAAATACATAAAAGAGGACTACTAGCCTTCCATGTAATCCTTTGAATTGCCCACAATGGAAGTCTGAATCAAGGTACTTCTGCATACAGATGAAAGGAGAAGTAACCTTTTTCACTCATCCTAAAAAGTTGTTGGTATTCTCCAAAAAGAGTAGCCAGCATTTTCCAAAACATGTGGTAGTTTCCGTAGCAGGCACCCTTCTTTAAAAAGAACATAATTTTCAGAGAGTACTGAGTACCTGACAGATAGAAAAATCATTATCTATTATGGCATTGTCTATTTTAGACCCCAAAACAGAGATCTTTAAGGACCTCCAAGTATTTGAAAATTTTGATTAGAGGATTCAACAAGCTAAGGACACTAATATTTGATCATATGCTGATGACAGTCTGAAACATTGGAAAGTAGTTTCCCTTCAGGAAAATGTGTTTGTGGGCACTATTTTCTTCCTTGCCTCTTAATCAAGTGCCAGTGATATTTTTGGGAACTGTACAATGAAAGACTAGATGGACCATTACATAAGGCTATTGTGTGGTTGGTAGGTAAACAGATGGATGTCTGTGGAGAGGTTGTGAAATGTAACTCTGTAATGTGTTTCTCATAATATTGGTACAGCCCATTCACTCCCCATCTCCTTTTTAGTTTTCCAAGATCGTGTTGAAAATGGCTTTTCAGAGCCTCAAGAAATATTTTCTTATGCACCTCACAGCACTGTCTTTGCAAATGCAAAGTACTGTATGCCATGCTACATTTATGCACTTCAGGTTTGATAGATGAGGGATGCTAATGGAATGTAAACTATCAAATTAAAAACTTTCATATTAGGGATGCCTACAGTGTTTGCTGTACGTAGCAAAGTGAGACGGTGCTTGCAATTTTTCTCCGTTGTTTAATATGATACAATATGCACATTCTTATATGTCACTTTTTAAAGAAAGGTGAATGTACAATTTTAATGAGGAGGCGTTCCAGAATCACAAGAAACTGCATTAATTTTACATTCAGCAGTTTCATTATGCAGCCTGCAGAAACTGCCAGATTATTATACTTTGCATACAAACCTTAAAGCCAATTCTACTCTTCTCACCTGTGTTAACTTTATTCCACTCACTTATCATTTGTTTCAGTAGAGATACCTTGCCTGTACCCTGTGATAGGATAGAGCATGGCTGGGGAATTGGAACCACCTGTCACATCCAGTGCTCTTTCCTGAACATGACAGGGACTGCAGAGGAGTCAGAGGAAGACAAAGTGTGCTGAATGGATCTGAACCAGAGCCTCAGCCCACAAAAACCAGCACTCAGCATCTCTCACCTGAGCCTGTGCAACCACATCCCCACTGGTGGGGAAACTGAGCAGAAGCAGGATGGGATCAGAAATGGGTCTCAAGACAGGGCCTGTGACTGACATCTCAGATGATGATCCACACTGATTTGTATCCCATTTGGAAGGAGATAGCCACGGCAAGGAAGTAGGTGAAGAGGTGGATCCCCTCCACCTGCCTGGACCATACGCCTGCATTTCCTCTTTCTTGCTTCCATGCTCTGCACAATTTGCTAACCAGATTTCAGCCTGGTTGCTTCTTGCTTGTCCACTGGAAGCAAATGAAGAGAAATAATAAGAGGGGATCTCTTTCGAGAAGTAATTTTCAAAGGATGTTGAAGACAAAACAGTTTCCAGTGGAGGATGTTAGCTCTGTAAAAGGTCCCCTAGATTAGATTACCAGGGATTGCAAACTGGGAAGGGAGGGTAAACATGTTAGAAGGGTGGTCAGACACTTGTTCCTCCAGATGTCACTGGTGTGGGTAATGCAGTTTGGTCCAGCTAACTGCAAGATTAATGGAACTGTTCAAATATTTAATCCTGTAAAGGTATTACATGAAATGCTCACTGTAGCCTGCTTGTTTTTCAACTTGACAACGATGTATGTTGTGTGTGCACGTGTGCTTCAATGTGGGTTCTGGGTAGAGAAAAGAAAAAATAAATCCTATAGAGTTTCTGGTGATCACAGCTTCCTATTTCTTAAATGAGGCAAGGAAGCCCTGCAAGGCTTTGGCATTACAAGGGATGCAGTAGGTCAGACCTGGGTTCTCTAGCTGAGTTTTGAAAGAAATACTGGCTTACTATGGGCCTGTTTGTTTTGTACAAGTCATAACAAGGAGAGACCAGATGTCGATGTGAGCTGTGGGAAGGGTGGAAAAGAGAGAAAGATATGGTTCCCTCTCTCTGTCTCTCTGAATTTTCAAATTTCTGCTGTGGAAATATACCCCTTGTCTGAAGATTTTGGTCAGTGTAGGAGACAGGCACAGGAACAGAAAAATGCTCTGTCATTACTGCTGATCACAGACTCACACCCTTTACCCAAACAAAAACCTGCTTTCTCATCCAAAGCACTCTCAGGAAACCAAATAATTTCTAAACTCACTCTCCTGCCTGTGGTGCCCTGAAAAGATTTTCCTTGCTCTTTTTCTTTTCCTTATCTGAGTTTCCTCCATCTCTTAGGGATTTAATCGCTTTGGTCAGCATCCTAAAACAAAATGGCTTTTTGAGCTTAACAACTTGACTTTTTGGAGGAGTTTATTACAAGTCATAGGCGTGGACAGATCAGCATCCATTCTCAGTCTGGCCTGAGGTCCTGTCAGAATGGAGAAGCAGGAAAAGATCTTCTAAGGGAAAAGATTTTCATGCCAGCTTTGGCTGAGGTGGAAATGAAAGTTAATCCCATTGACCCTGAATGACTTAAGGGTTGGACTTGATGATCCTTGTGGGTCCCTTCCAGCTCAGAATATTCCATGACCCTGTGATTCTGAAATACTCCTCCTAACTTTGCTTGCAATGTGGTATGGAAGAATGAGCAAGTTTACTTACTACACTTGTACCAGTCTCATACCAGAGCCAAAATCCCCCATGTTACGTCCAACAACATGCTTTCATCCAGATTCTTATGAAGTATCAAAAGGTAGGAAACAGAGGCTTCTAAATCTGCCTCCAGGTACACTGGTTGTAATCCTTTTATATCCCACACATGACTCTGGCAAGGGGCTGGACCAAAACTTGCAGCCCATTTCACATGAGGGGACAGGCTGGCCACCACACTGCCATGGCCTTCTGATCAATGCTGACTATCAGCTGTGCACTTATTTGCAAAGTGGCTGGCTCTTGTTTTGGACCTTGCTTCATTGCTTTTCCCATTACCGACACACTGCAGTTTATTACATTTATTCTAACTCATCATGCGGGACAAAGCAGAGATTTAGGATGACATCGCACAGCCATCCTAGGCCATCACTTACATGCTGTGTATAGCAAAAGCCTCCGAGAGACAGGAAATTGCTTCTGGTGGTTAGAAGTAGCTAGGACACAGGGGAAAGTGTTTTCATCCTGAATGACTCTGGGGAGCATTTTGGTTCTCCTAATGGCTCAATTTAATAGATAAAGCCACAGACAAGCACAGAGACAGCACAAGACAGAGGTTTACTTGATAAATCCCTTTCTCTCCCCTGAACTCACAACTGGGAGAACTTACAGCAAGTTTGTTTGACCTGTTGCTTTTTTCCCACAGCTTACTTAGCTCTTGCTCAGCCCAACACAGCAGAGGCTGCACAGGCAGTCAGGCCATTTGTGTGGGACTTCTGAAAATGCACAGACCAATTTGAATTTTTCCCTATTGAAAAATTTCTGGCCAAATGGAAAGCACAGTGACATCAGGTAATGCTAACAGAGAGAGAGGATTACATTGCCCCTTCTGTCAGGATCTCCTTTCCCAGTGTATTTTACCATGGGTAGCCATGAAAAAAAGAACTGGGAGAGGTTTTCCTCCCCTCCCCAGCGCTTTGCAGGGAGACCGGGGCAGAGGGGGGAATTGCAGTATTTCAGTTGCAAGGTACTTCAGGATGCTGTCTCCTCCAAGCTCTGCTTTCTGCAGGGCAACTTCAAAGCTAGAGCAGGATGCTCAGGGCCTTATCCACCTGAATATCCACCAACTCTCTAGACCCTGTTTTGGTGCTATACCATCTTCCTGGGAAAATTTTTTTTCTAAAGAATTTTTCCTGCGGGAACTTTCATCCTTTGCTTCCTGTTCTAATACTGCATTTCTGAGAAGGGCTTGGCTTCATCTTGCCTATACACTTTCCTAGCTAGGTGAAAAGAACCAGTAAAATCCCCCTTTGCCTTCTCTTTTCCAGGCTGAACAAATCCAGTCTCTTGCCCTTTCCTCTTAGGTTCTGTGCTCCAGCTCCCTGACGTTGGTGATCGTGGTGGTGATCTACCCAGAGCATCTTGTTCCATTTTGTTGATGTCTTGCACAGGAGGGACAAAATTGGATGTGGTAATTCTAGATGGAGTCTCATAGCCCCTGCTTGTGAAGGGTCCTGGTGAGGCTGTAGCTCTGCAGCCACATATGCAGAGCAGCTCAGTAATCCAAAGGGGATCTGAAACCACAGTTTTTTCAAAGCAATGAGCAGCTACTGCTACACGATCAAAGCTTCCTGAAGATAGTGGAGACACCCTTGAAGCCCAAAAGAAACAAGACATTCCACAATAGATATGGGAAATAAAATAACACCCAAAGGCTCACGTAGAACAAAGAGGGGGTTTACAGTTGGGTGCAGAATTACCATTTGAAAAACACATTATTCATCCTATTTATGTAAGTACAATAAATCAGTGTAAAGCCAAACAGCCAGACAATCAGAAAGCTGCAAAGACCTCAGCAGAGGGCAGAGCAATGACAGCCAATAGCTCTTTAAATAATAATAGTGTTTTTCCTATGGGACTCCCAGTTCATATCATTGCTATGCGCAGCATGCAAAGATAAAGTTCCCTGCACCCCACAGATGGCTCCAATTTCTCAAATAATTGATAGCTGAAGCCCTCCTTGGAGGATCTAGTAGAGGGATGGAAAAGGAGCATTGTAATGGCTACATTTTTCAGTCAGCACAAACCTGGTTTGGTTTGCCCCCAGGTATAGGTTGATGTGGGCTGCATTGAAGCAGTTGCCTTGGGAAGGAAAGTGAGGACTGACAGCTCAGTTGGGTCCTGGATCTCCCAACAAACAGCCCAGGCCTGCACCTAGGAAAGGTCATATAAATAGCTCAGGCAAAAGGACTGTGAAATAACAAAAATCTTGATTTACTTCAGGGGTAGAAATGTATGGACTCCCCACACTGTATTTCACACTCGCATTCAAGCTGTCTTTAAAAGGAATGAGAGGAGATCTGCAAGGAGATGTGGGATGAGAACAGACTTAACACTAATATGTGAGTAGATGTTTTTTTCTTCAGCAGTAAAGAAATGCAGCAGATTTCAATTCTCAGAAAAAAAACCACTATCCTCTTCAAGCTTCCCTACAGATTATGATGGTCTGGGTAGAGGTAGAGTGGTGAGCAGGGGGAAGGCATTCCCATGTTGGAACTACAAATCTGAAGCCCAAAAAGGGTTTAATGACAAAAACTATTCTCAGAAGTGGGATCTCTTTGTTTTATTGTTGCAGAAGCATGGGGTCAGCACTGTGCCGCATGAGGCAGCACATACTCTGACAATCAGGATAATTCTTTGCTTCAACAACTGACAAACTCAAGCAGAATTTTCCATTGTTGGGTTTTGTTTTCTTTTGTGGCACACTTCATTTTTTTTCTGTGAAAGTGGTATATAGGGTAGGTGGATCCATCACAATCCTAGTGCCAGAAAGCTTGCTGGTTTTACTCAGGCATCTTAGTAATGGTCCTCAGGGGAACACAGGCACATTGTTGCAAAAAGATGAGGGAGGCAATAGGATGGAGAAAAATGGGATGTGGCCAGTCTCCCATGGTGGTGAGGTGACTCGCCCAATGCCACCTGGACATTTGTGTCAGAAGCAGAGCCAGAGGGCAGGAGCCCTCAGCCCCCAGTTATTTCCGTAATCACAAGACAGTGGTTCTTCCTAAGCTAACAACAGACTGAGCTTTCTAGCCCATACGTAATAAGTGATAAATGGGATCACACTCTCCCTGGGATACTGTAGTAGGATGGGAAAAGTGCAGAGCCTGACCCAACACCCTCTGCCAATGCCAGGTCTCAGCCTCTCAAGCAGGCAACATGGTGAAGGAGCAAAATTATAAGGCTATGGAGCAATGTCTCAGATGCAGGCTGGGGAATGCGAAGAGGGGGTTTCTTGAATTGCATATCGGGTGTGTAAGACATGACAGCTTGACCTTTAAAGCAGATACAGTGCCCAGCTGGCAAGGTTGTCACTGCAGTTCAGACAACCTGCAAGTGTTCACTGGGTCAGCCTTGGAAAGAAGGCAAAGCTGCAGGAATTGTTTGCCTGAATATTAAACACTGCAGCTGTGCATGCAATTAAACACACAGATATCCAAGTAACCCTTGCTCAAGCAGTCATGCCTGCACATTTAAACATGTCAGCAAGTATTGTGCAATGGTGGGCAAGGAGAAGAAATCTAATTGATTTTAGCAGCAACAGGACTGGGTAAACAACTATTCTCAATTCCCTTCCACTGCCTCCAGAGCTTCTAAATGCTTGTTGTCCAACTGGAAATAATTCAGCAGTTGCTAAACCTCTATCTTGACCAAACCATTTGTTCTAGTTCATTCTTGTGTTGGAGGGGCAAGGTGTGTAGGGATAAAACATAACAACATTTGTTTGATCATATTATTATTCTCTCCCACTCTCCCAAAAAGAGAGTACCTTTATGCTGAATTGTCATTGCTACTCTCTGCAGATCTCACACACTTCAGAGCCTTTCTTGCTCAATGAATCCCTGGCAAACATCACCTCCTTCTAGTTACAGTAGCACTATTGTTACAGCAACAATGCAGCAGCTGGGTGCTGAGGCTGAGATCATGATCCTTCACTTCTGGAAGAAGTGGGTGTTTGTTAACCGACCTGAGAAGGAAGTTGCACATGTGGGAGGTTGCACCAGCAGCAGGTCCAGTGCCACCACTGGGCAAAAAGGTTGGCAGGCAGCGTAAGCATTCATACATGTGCATGTTATACAATATCCAGCAGAGTGACCTCGATATGCCACAAAAAATAGCAATAAAATCCGATAGAGAGATTTCAGAAGAATTTAGAGGGATGATGAGAAGAACGGCATGTTCCTCCGACCCTTTATGACCTTTACAGCTACAGCACTGTTGTATATGTTTTGTCAAATGAAAACTGAGAGGTTGATCTGACCCTCCACTCATTCATAAAAAACCCTCCGAGATTCACTCAAGGACACTCCTGGGCTTCCGTTTCTCTCTGCTTTTCTGGAACAAAAGTAGAAAGTGATCTATTTGTTTGTTTATTGAAACCATTTGCACATTATTTTCCTGGCTAGAACCACTGTAAAGCATCTTCAAGAGCACCCAGGAAAAGCAGTAGGAGCTGAGCTGTGCCACACCACACAGGGCAACCAAAGACACACACTGCAGGCATGGCTGCAAGGCACAGAGAGAGGCAGCAAAGTTACAGGAGGAAGCCAGGGAGTGGAAGCAAAGCCTGTTGTGACTGCTGCTCTAATGAGCAAGGGGACAGGTATGCTGAAGACCAAAAAGACGCAGAAGGAATCTTCTGACACAGTGGCAAGAGAGAGGTTTCAGCTCAGAGGAATGAGTGTGAATAAGCTGGAGAGAAGTGAAAGCAAAACACAATAGAGTCAAGACAATGGAGAGCAAACATAGGTCACTACAGAAAATCGATGCAATAGTTGAAAAAAATCTCTTTCTCCTTTGGTGTGAATTTCTGCCTCGGAACAAGCAATGGGGCTAGTGCTAATGCAGGGCTAGTGCTAATGCAGGGCTAGTGCTAATGCAGGCTGAGTCTTTTTGGATATTCTTGCCCTGTTCAAGACCTTTCAGATATTGCCAGCCCTCAAATAATTTCTTCTAAATTTCTACTCTCTTATAAATGCAGAAAGTTCACTACAGGAGAGGATGATCTCTGACTAATTGATGTCTGTGATGGTTTAGGGAAAAGTATCACAACACAGGTATGCTACTACAAGAAACAGAGACAACAACATCACAAAATGAAGTGGAAAGAATGGCCAAATACTAAGCGTCTGGGGCAGAAGGAAGTTCAGTAACAAAAAAAGATTAGCAATGCAGAGTTACTTTGCATTCAGCAACTGAGTTGTCAGTTCTGTGGGAATTTCCATTAGGGCAGAGTAAAGGTTTGGGGGGTTCTGTAAGTCATGGCCTCCCGAAACACAGACACTTCTTGTCTGCACAAACTGCCTGCACTTGTCCTCTGGTTCAGGGATAGTCTGTTGTGATCCTTTCCCTGTGTTGTCCTAGTCAAAGCTCAGAAGATGAGAATAAAATAAAGGGAAAATTAAATTTATTCAAACACCAAAAAGCCTTATTATTTTTTTATTTATCTTTGAGCTTTCTTTTTATTTTGGCTCTGGGTTGGAGGGAGTGTCTTTGTTCCCCTTTATCCAGGCTGGCTTGCTGATCCACAGAAAGCAGTACTGGTGGCTGAAGCTCCATCCACAGCATCCCAGCTTCAGCTCTGACTCACTGGCTGGTCAGCAGCTACATAAATGTGTCAAGCTTTTCCAAAACATCTCTGCAGGTTGGGCATCCCAAGCAGGAAGTGAGAAGTATATGAAAATATGAGAATATAGTGATTTTCGGCATTCTGGGGGGACCAGTACATTGGTAACATTGTCTGCATGCTTAATCACACCAAAATCTCCTGCTTTATAGACAGCCCTGGCAAGTGTGTGCAGATGGGTGAGGGAGCACCACGGGGTACATAGAGACAATATAACTGAGGAAAAACCAAGGGAAAGAGTAGATCTGGAGTGAGGAAGGGAAGACATCTTCAAACAGACTTAGTCAGTGTTGTTGTGTGGCATAATTAGAGGGAAAATCAGCCAACGACCCTCTCAGTCTTTCCCATGTTGATCCTTAGTCCAGGAGTTCACTGCTGTGGCACTGTCTTGCTCAGCAGTCATAGGAAAATATGCTGCATTCTTCAAGGAGTATTATTACCAGCTCTACCTGGGAGGAGATGACTGGATGCTCCACACCTCACAACTTTGACAGTGCTCAGCACTACAAAACCCACACAGAGGACTTGTCTCCAACTCAGTGTCCCCATGCATAAATGGGAATAGCAGCATCTCCCAGAGTGGAGGAGCGTACGGACATCTCTTGATGAGAAACATCTTTTATTACAACTATATAACAATCATTAAAAAGGAGAGGGGACAAAAGAGTTCTTCAAATTCAATATGCTATGGGCTGAAACAGAGTGATCCTCTTTGTTTTCTGAGAGTTGAGCAACATAACAGAGAAGTCAAAGTAGTGGAAAACTATTTGACCATTTATAGGACTGTTCATTCATATAGTGTGCAGGGGTAGTCCCCAGAGAGCCTTACCACGTCCCCTTGAATTATGAAAGAGATGAGCTTAGCTCCATTGGATCAACAAGCAGAGCAAGAAATTGAAGTCTCAATCACTCTTGCTGAAGGAGTAAAAAAAATTCCTGCTCTCTATTGCCTGCTGCTCCTTGAGAGGAAGCACAGGAGCACGAAGAAATAAAAGGATAGAGGAGGGATGCAGGACAGTGAACAGCAATAATCTCTGGGACAGACTCTCCTCTGGGGCAGGCTGACTCAGGGGATAAATGTTTTCTTGCAGCTCATCAATGAAGCTAATTCAGGTTTCGTGATTTACACCCTGGTGGATCTGGGCTGCAGTGCCATCCAGCAGGAGGAGAATGTTCACTGCGGGCATAATGACAGCTTAAAAATGTAAGTAGCTCACCAGAAAATACTTTTTCTGTAATGCTAATGAAAAGGCCCGTATATGCAGAGCTGGTCAGAATATTTTTGATGAAGTATTTTTATTGAAGTACAGTGTTTTTCCAAAGTTAAAACATTTCATGAAAACATTAGCTATAACTAAGGGTATCTTTCACTGGGAAGAACTCTGAGAGGAAGGTGGGATTGTCTCATCAGAACAGGAAATATGCTCTAGAAGAAAAATACCTCTATAAGCTTTTCCAATCTGAAAAGAAATGTTCTGTAATGGTTAATAAAGTATTCACAGAACTTTATTTTCACTCAGAAATAAATAACATTATTTTTGAGGCATTGCAGGTGGCCTCAAAACAGCATTTTCCATCTCCAACTGCCTTTACACACAGGTCCATATGCATCTTTTGAACCCAATGCCTCTTATTCCTGGGACAGGCCTCAGAGCATCAGCAAAACTCCAGCCCTCAGTGATTGCAATGCCTGTGAGGATAATCGAGTTGTAGTAAATTATATGAATAAGAACCTCATGTAGTTATGTGCAAGTATAGCAATTCCCTAAGACAGAAAACATACCGAACATATAGGAAGCTGAAATTTTGGGTGGAACTTGGGGACAGCCTTTGTTCACAGCTGCCAGCTGCTTACAGTATTAAAATTGAAGCCCAGCCACCATAACAGACCACTAGGTGTTGGAAAACTTACTGCAAGTGGGTCTCAAAGCACTGCTTGCTGGAATATTGCTTTTCTTAGGAAGTCTTGGACAATTCAAAACTGCAGGGTCTCAGGTTTGCAGTCATGACAATGCCTTTTTCAGACTGGTCTCTACTTGGAAATCACTTCCCATTCACATGAAAAAGAGCATTAAATCATGATAAATAAGTGGTGATAGAGAACTGGGACCTAGATGCTCTGAAGGACTGTTGAAGTCCACTTAGTAATGCCAGCAGCACAATTCCAGTAGAGGTAAGTAGGAAAAGGAGTAAGGAAACTGCTTAGTAGTTGAAGTCAAGTTGCATACTGACTATACTATCATGAGTTTTGCCCCCAAATTTTCCTGCAATGTACTTGTCTTCAAAAGGTGCCAATAATCTCTTCCTCGCTACAAGGTGGAGTAGCAAGTACCATAACATGCTTGAGTACCGTAAGTGCCCAAATATCTCTCTGGAAAAAAGGATGGAAATAATTACAAACACTCAGGTTTGTAAATACAGTTCCTGGTGTCTGCTGAAATACCACTCACAGAGATACAACTTCCAGCAGAAGGATGTTAACAGGCCCTATAAAGAGGGAATTCTACAAAATCTGAAGGGGCACACACAGCATGAGGAGGTTGCCCTGTGCTTCAGTCACAGCCTCACCAACAAACGTGCCTGTGGGACATGTCCTTAGGAGATGCCCAGCACCAGCAGTCCCCACTGTGCTGCTGCTGCTAGACCAGCTCCTCTGCGCTCTCTCTCTGCAGAGAACAAGTTGCAGGCTGATAAACCACAATCTGCTCAAAGCCAGTGCACTATTCCTGTCTTAACTATTTAGCTTTTTTTTTTAATCCTCTTAACTAATGTTCACTAATTCAGCTTTTGATCACAAGCCTATTTGTGTAGATACATTTTTTTTTTTCACCATCATTCCCCCGTTAATCTAACCAGGTTCTCTAAAATACCTTCCTACTCTACTTCAATAACACTCTTCATTCCTAATGACTTCTATCTTCTCTGCTTTAGTTCTGTAACATTATTATTATTATTATTATTATTATTATTATTATTATTATTTTTATTATTATTATTAACTCCAAGAGGCTCTTGCCAGTTTCTTTCTCGGAGTGTTTCTGATGAGAGCAACTCTATAGGCTCAGCCCTTCACCTTAAGATGCTGTTGGAGACACTTCTACACAGAATCCAAATTATTTTCAGCCCAGACAGCCCATTAGAAACAATACTGTTATTGGTATGTACAGTAGAGGGACAAACACCTAGGATAGAAGCCCCCAAGAAGAGCACTGACCATTGCGTTTGGATGGGCAGGTGCAAGAGAGCCCATGGGGGTGCCTGAGGAAGCAGGGAGGACTTGACCTCAGGCTGATAAGCAGGGCTCACACCTCCCCCATAATTTGTTTTCCTTGAAATCAGGGCAGAGAAACTTGAAAGAAGAATTTCATGGACTATAGCAGGAGGCCCCCTTCAGGGAGCTCCTCCCATGCACAGTCAGCCCCTGTACAGGACGGTAACTCAGAGCAGTGCTCTCATAGAGGTGAGAGAGCAACGATGCCCATTCACAGGGAGAGGAGTAAAAGAGTGGAGGTACTTCTATGGAGATGTAATTAGTGAGTGATGAGGGTAGCATCACCAGCACAGCAAAGGTGGGGTAACATCAAGGATGATGTGGAGAGAAGGAAGAATCAAGGAGAGTGACCTGAAAAGACTTATTGTTCTCTCCATTCTTTATGGGGAGGAATATTTGTATATATCCTCAGTAAAGTCAGACAGAAATAGAACACATTCCTGAAGACATATTTTGAAGGAAAGAATAGAAATTCAATTTTAGAAAACATCTCCAGGACATTATCTGTTCCTCAAATAGTACTTTTCATTTAAAGTGAAATGTGTAATTTTCTTCACATCATAATTAAGAAAAAAAATCATTTGCTTCAACACCTCCACTATTCTTTGCATTTGCACTGTTTTATCTGACTAGAAATGAAAAGAAAAAAGAAAATTAAGGAGGAGACGTAGCTAGCCACAAACTCTCAAACAGTTCTCATTAGATCACAAGACTCCCTTTTTCACTGATGAGGAAACTCTCCGCATTCAATTCAGGAACCTCAAGAGCCTCTGAAAGTTTGAGCCCAGACTTCAGACTGCAGAGGCCACCATGCCCCTGTTGTCATCTGTGGAAGTATGCTAACCTGCTGCCATAGATGTGTATCCTGCAGCAGCAGATTCCAACGTACCAACACTCTGTCATGTATATGTTCCCAGTGCAGCCCTTTTCTGAGCTGTAACCTCAGAGCCACCAGAAATGTCAGAGGTTGTCCCAAAATCACCCCATCCATAATGTTCAGCTCAAGGAATTTGTCTGAAAAACCACCCCTGGATCCCAGTTCCATGGCCCAGATCACTGTCTTGTACCAAGAGACTCCTCTGTGGTGCAGCAATAGGATACAATGCACAGCTGTGGTGCTGAAAAGCTTTGGGAGCTGCAGACTCCTGGCAGCACATCTGGCAGCTGCCATGGAGCCAGGCTGCATGGAGGAAGCTGGCACAGCAGCTTCTGTTTCAGAAATGCTGCAGGATTTCTGCTGCTAGAAAATGCTAGGAATATCAAAAGGTGATTGTGCAGAATTCCCCTGAGGAGACTGTCAGTGCTGAGACTTTTATCCCAATCAGGATTTATTTTTTTTTTAAGTAATATTAATTTGCCTAGTTGGTTTTATTAATTATCTCAAAAGTCTGCATAGCTTGTTCTACTAACAGACATGAGAATATTTCTCAGGAAAATAAATACGCTGGCATGTGAGGGGGTGCAGGTGAAAAAGTAAACAATGTCTTACTAGCAGAGTCTGTACCAAACCGTCACCCCAGTGTATCACTACAGATCACTATTCACTGTTGGTACAGAGGTATTTCAGATGAGACACAAATTCTGAGATTTTCTTATCTATGTATCAAGACTAAGGGACCCTTGGCACTCTTCCATGAAAAACAATACTATCTGCATCAGCTCTCCACACAGGGAGTTGTCAAGCTCTGTTCCCCAGCTAGTTCACTCCCTAGTCTGTTCTCCTTTGCTTGGACAACTGAGCAGCATTTGCTACTCAATTGCTACTCAATTACTCAATTTGTGATTATATCTGATTAGGGTTAATTGTGCAACACCTGCAGGACAGGCTGCTAGGAAAGACTGTATACAAAACTTGCAGTTACTGCACATAGCCAAAGAGGTTTCTGGTGGGATCTCTGCCTGGGTATGCAGTTCCTAGGGGGAGCTTCAGAGAGTGAAAGAAGCTGCTGAAATTGGAGATATTTATTATTCTCTGCATGGTTTTTTTTGTTTATTTGTATAGCTAACAGAATCAGAGCCTGTTTTGTTTGCTGGATTGATCCTTCTTATTCCAAGTACAATTTAGGTTACAATTTTTTTCACTCATGCACCACAAACACTCATAAATATTAGGTGCAGATATGCTCTAAGTTTCCAGACCAATTCGATGTGATATCCACTTTCAAACAGAAATTACATATGAGAACAAGAAAACCATACACCTTTTCTTTTAATTGATAAGGTAAAAGCAAACACAGTTAAGTCTTAAGTCCTACCACTGAATCCCCATCATCCTTGGACCAAATGTGGTAATTCACACATCTACTAGGGAACAAAAAGAGTTCCCTATGGGGAACTATGGGTAAAGCTATGGGTAAAACCCTATATCCTTTTTGAGGACAGATTGCTAATGCTTCTTAGTACAATGGTGTTAACCTACCTGACTAAAGGCGGCCCCTGTTTTCCATCCAAATAGCCCAAGAGTGTCCCCAAAATAGTATGCTTCTTTCTCAAAGGACCAGTGAGGTGGGAATCCCGTCTCACTGTCTCTGTCAAAGTGCCACAATATTAAATTCTGGCTGTACAACGCCATTGCTCCAGGCAGATTCCCAATCAGCCTGTAGTTTTATTGTCAGCTTACTCGTTGCTGTGGAATTGATTGACTCTGTCAAGATTTTCTTGAGATAGGAGGGCAGGACTTACTGGACAAGTACAGATCAATTTTCACATGCTCATCCACTCTCACAGGAGAAATGAGAAATGCTGATTGCTTGTGCATGTGTTTTGAAACAGATTCGCAGAGGGACAGCACCCCCGGTGCATTCTAGAGCCAGTAAGTGCAATGCTTGTCAGACACATCAGGGCCCACGTATGTGGGTAAATCTTCACACAGGCAGTAAGCTTGATACGGGAGCCCTTAGGTATCCTAAGTACAGAGTACTGTTTTGTGCACTTCAATCTATGGTCCAAGGTTAATTAAAGCTCATAAAAAAATAAAGTTGCTGCAACTGCCCAACTATCAGCTCCTCACAGATAGGTGGTGTTAAGCAACAAAACTTTCATAAAAACAGGCTCTGCAAACTCCAGAAACTTGAGGCTTACAGTTCTCTCCACCTCAGCAGGTATTACACTGCCTTGTGAGGAGATGGCTTTGATGCATACCTAGTGACTGCCCACCACCTCTTTTGCGTGGCTGCTTAAACCTCCCACTGGGTTCTGTAGGCAGCATTGATGCTTCCAATGGCAAGGAAGGTAGGCAGTCATGTCTCCAAGGAAGCATATCCCTCTTGCTGGGCAACAAGACCCCCAGCCCTTGTGAAGATTTTTTTGTGGTTCCTCTTCGTTTCTCCACTTCTCAGGCAGTGCCTAATAGAAAGTACAACAAAAAAATGATCTGCTTCGTTGCTTTTCAATTAGATAAAAACTCCCATTAGTGATGCAATTAAGGCGCCGTTCTCAAGACTGTTGTTTAACAACCTCCTTGACATTTCACAGAGCTCATTTGTTTTGCTTTGCTTTTTCCTTTTCACAGAAACAGATGCAAAAAAATGATTCATTTCAAGAAATGCAGACAAAGCAGAAAGACTAAAAAGAGTGGGAGCACAGTGAGGTGGGTATGCTCCAAGACTGAAAAAGGAAGAAAGAAAGTAAAAAAGAAATGCTTATGATATACTGCACAGTAACTCCTAGCCCGGGGGAATAGGTAGAGAGAGGAAAAGACCAAAGTTCCCCCATGGTCCTGCAGGGCTGTTGGTTGCTGGAAAACAGCACATGTGCAGAAAAAGCAAAATACAATACCCGAATAGGTCAGGAATTTTGCTCAAGAAAACTGTATTTTCATTGCATTCTTCAACTAGAATAAAAAGTTAATCAACTTTAAATGTGTCAAAATATTTCATATTTTATTTTCAATATAAAAAAATTCCGAACAACCACAATCCAAATTCATATCAAACAGTCATTTTGAAAAAATAAAGCAATGGTCTTTACAGTTCAATAAATATCTTTCACCATGAAATATCAAAATTTATGAAGAACATTTGGAAACTAAATTTAATCTGAGGCTTGAAAAATAAGATGTCTCAGAAGACACTTATAAATCACTTTCCACTGAGCTTCAGAGGTGTGACAGGAGGGAAGGACCTATCTGCGAAGCAGTGTGAAAAAGGAGAAGGGAAAAATAAGCACATTTGTCTGTAGCATACAGCAGTTGTGGCAACACAGCTCGCAAAGCATACCCCTTTCTTTTCAGGTCTACCCAGACATGGTAATTGTTTATGCTTTCTTTGCTCCCCTGTCTTTCTGATTGTCATCATCATCTTTTTTTCTTCTTAATGCAGATGTTTGAAAAGTGTTTATTTCTATTATTCAGAATTAATTATTTTGCATAATCTCTAGCTGACATCTGATATTTGCATCCATGTGGTGAAAAAAAGAAGAGCCAGGGTTCAGCATCTGCTGCCTTTGAACTTCTCTGGCATTATAGCTTCATCAGGCCAAAGGCAGCAAGCACAAAAATCCCATTACGAAAACATTTTAAGAGTCTGAGACTGGGATTGTGAGAGCAGTTAGTACATGCAACACACAGCCACACAGACATGAACATGTCAGAAGGACAAACAAATCTCAATCCAATTTCTGACCCATTACCCACGGGTTACTAGGAAACATTTATTTCCGTGCAAGAAAAAGCATTCCCTTGGTTTTTTCACTCATTCCCTGCTGGTTCTATGCACAAGATTCCTTCTCCCAAAAATGCTAATATTTTCTGCCTTCGAAACCCTTCCAAAAAATATTCACACTTTTACAAAGACTGAATGGGCCCAAACCCATTTCCAATACGTCATGGGGAGAGATCTCAGTGGAGTTTAGACTTGTCTCTACCTTTAGTAAATATTTCAGTGCAAAACAACCATTGAATTTTAGCTAAACTGTGTGTGCAAACTCAATGAGAATCCCAAGGAAGCAAACAGGCTGGTGCAAAAACCTGCATGCTTGGTTCACTGCCTTATTCATTGGCCATTACTGTAATGTCTGCATTCAAATTGTATTTCAGAACTGATGATTTTTGTTCCCTGAGCGATGTATAACAGACCTGCATTTTTTCCTCTCTCATCCTTCTCCCAAAAATGCAACATTAGGAAACCTTTTTTTGATTTCTAGAAATACCTATTCACATAATAGAGTCACAGTTAAAGTTCTCTGGTGATGGGAGTGGGTGAGGAGCTGAGCAGCTGGAAGTATCTTTCATTTACATGTTTGCACATCTCTTGATTGGCAACATTAGGAATGCTACAGATGAAAAAAGAAAAACTGTTCTGCTCAAGTTATAATGCCTGAATTCTCCCTGTATGGTTCTTCCAAAATCAAAAAAACAAAGCACCCACCATGGAAATAGGACCCTCCTTTGCAAATGCATTTCCTCTCAGAGAGGGGCTGACACAATGCAAGGACCTCAGTGAAATTGTTATAGGTGTTTGCAACTGTGGCCTGCTCCTCCTACTTCATCACAACTCTTTCCCCCGCCAACCTTGGGCTTCCCCTCTCTTTTGTGCTGACAAAAAGCCAACAGCCACCATCTTCCTCTTTTATTTTAGGAGACAGGCTGAGAGGAGCTGTGGGAGACATGACTGAGAGCATTCCAATGTTGTTGGTCTTTTATGGGGAAAGGACTGATGGCATTCTAAAGTGCAGTACAGAAAGTTTGTTGAAATTTTTGCCTGAGGGGTCTTGCCAAGCTTTGCTCTGTCTGGCTGACTAAATCCAGATTAAAGATGCATGGTTCTGCAAACTGCTGCTTTTCAATTTAGATGCTTGCACTGTATGCTTATTTATTTATTTTTAAGATATTGATTTTGTCAGGAGGCGAAGCAAGGGTTGTAGGAAAAAGTATTAAGTCTAAAAGTCAGCAATGTTAGACTTTCAAGAGATTAAGGAGATTTGTTTCTAAAATAAAATACTTGCCAAATGCATCAGTTTTACCTAGGTTACAAAGTACCAAATTTGCTGTCATTCAAGGTCAATGACAAAGTGCCGTTTACTTCTTTGGGGGCAAGTCCAGGATGTGACACAGCTGCCAGTAAGTGATAACCTGGCAGATATGGGAGTGAGTTACTAAAGTACCTGGCTGTGAGCTGCATTTCCAGCACACCTTCAGGCAACAGCAGTGCCAGTATGGTATCCAAGTTAGCTTCTCTGAAGTGAAAACCCAGTGGCATTATCATAAATTTGTACCTGGTGCTGAGAGGTGACCCCGTAGGTACCCAGGACTGCAGTCACTTCCCTAATGGCATGGTTAGCAGATGGAGATCATTGTCAGGATGCCTCTAGCCATACGGTGTGAGCTGGTTTGGACCCAGTTCTTTTCTGAGGGGTCCCATGGTGATATGACCAGGAGTGATGTGAATAAAGCAGCCCCGTTCTTTTGAATTGTCTACCAGAATAAGGAGCAAAAGACCACCATTTTACCAATCCCAGTAAGTAACATATTTTCACCTTCACCTTTCTAACACTAATTGTACAATTACTGCCTTAATCTATTAAGAGAACAAAAAAATACTTACACTTAGAAGAGAGTTTGAATCAGAGTTGGTTTGTGTCTTCTTTCTTTTAAACCTTTAAAACTATATTTGCTTGAAGTACTTCAAATGTTTTATTGCTTGTACTACAGTACATAACAAAGTAATTGTGTAATTAAGAGATAATGTCAATGCAATAGACCAATGTTGACAAGATAATAGTCTCCTGCTGCTATAGAAATGCCAAGGCAAAACTAAAGAATATGCAGGAAAAACATACGTGCAAAAAATTAGATGAGATTGTTTGTTTTTACACTGAACTGGCAAGTTCTGATTGGCCTACCTGTAATTTGGTATAGGTTGCATTCCCTCCACAAGAAAATACTAGTATATGCAAAAGGGTGCTCAGATCTTGAACAGCAAGACAGTGTACGTGGCAAGGAAGAGGACGAGAGGCAGAAATCTACTATTGCTAATTCTGGGTCTGGTCTCCCAGGAAGAGCTATAGCAGAAGCATTCATGCAGAAAAAAAGCCCAAAGTCCCTGGCAAGTGAGTTGCTCAGTTTGGTATCCTGTGGAGGCTCTCCGTGGCTAAAACACCACCAGATGATTTGATCGCATGTTTTTCATGCACCCAAGTGAAGGAAGTGAGGACAGAAGACACCTAAGCTTCAGCTGGATTGCAACCTATCCTCCTCATTCAACCTTGGGGATGAACACCAAACCCCAGGGCTAGAAGTTCACTGTCTCCTGTGTGCTAATTCATTAATAGCCCAGATTACACTTCAGAGAAGTCTGAGCTATTCTGAGTTACTTCTCCAAGACATTCTGCCAGCAGCACCAGCTCATTTGTCTTGTCCCCTCGAACAGTGGTTCCCATCTGCTGTCCCCCCTGAAGGGATGCAGGGCTGGTGCCAGCTCCAGGGTGACTGTGCCTTTTGTGCCTGGAAAGCACTCACCATAGACTTCCCGAGACGTTCAAGCTGAGCCAGAAAGCATGGTCTACTGTTTTAATGCTGCTGGTAACCACAGCTCATGTTCACATTAAATTAAAGCCAAACTCCCAACAGTAGGTAGAAAGCCAGGGTGCCATTTCAGCCCCCAAATTCTGAAGCAGAAAAGATGGACATGAAATATGGATCATCAGCCACAAAACCACAGAATCACAGAATGGCTAGGATTGGAAGATACCTCTGGAGATCCTCTAGTTTAATCCTTCTGCTAAAAGAGTTTCACGTAGAGCAGGTTGCACAGAATCGCATCCAGGCAGGTTTTGAACATCTCCATAGAAGGAGACTCTACAACCTCTCTGAGCAGGCTGTTACAGTGCTCTGTCATCCTCAAAGTAAAGGTTTTCCTTATATTCAGATAGAACTTCCTGTGATTCAGTTTGTGCCTGTTCCCCTTGATCTGTCACTGAACACCACTGAAAAGAGTCTGGTCCTGTTCTCTTGACACCCACCTATAAGAGATTTCTATGCATTGATAAAATCCCCTTTCAGTTCTCTCTTTTCCAGTCCTTCCTTAACAAGTCAGCAGATGCCTCAGTGGTGGTTCCTTGCCCAGGAATACAGCGTACCAAGATACTCCCATAGATACCCAAGGCTGGAGGCAGAATTTTGGATAGGGATGCTCCACAATAAGACACAGGAAAGAGTATCTCCTCAAAGGGTACCATGGCCTCCATAGTGTTCATAACAAGGCTGCAGTAGCCTGTCACTACCAGCCATGTGATTTCCAGCATTTTCTACAGCCATTTGTGTGAGAGGGTTGTTTTCTCTTTTAAATGTACTTTGTGCACCCAACACAAATAAATTATCTCTTTGAATGGTGTCTTTGGGTTGGCACATTTAGTACATTAAAAACATTGACTGAAAAAGGTTGAAAAGTCACAAAATCAAAGATAACAATGAAAAGCTTGCTTCAGTCCTGTGTGGGCAAAGCACATGTTATGGTCTTTAATTTTATGCCCACATACACCATCTTCAAGCACTCTCACCACCTGGAGTGTACAATGGATCTGCTTCCCCTAGAAGCAGCTGTTCGGTAATTCATTTTATCTTAATTTGTCTGTGTACAGCCCCAGGCCTTATTTATGTACACTGCGAAAACTTACTCTGAAGACAACATTAATCACAAGTTCTTTAAAGCATTCAGCATTACAGTGTTTGAGTGGTTTGCAAAAACTAATTAATTGATATACACAACAAATCTTGAGAAATTATGTGGTATTGCTACTTCCCATGGAGATGGGGAACTGAGACAGTGAGATATTACATCTGAAATGTCCAGCAGTGCTGGGTGTTTCATTTGAAAGTCCTGACTTGGCAGGGGATGCTAGGTTTTGAGGCACTTTAATTGCTTTGAGTCCAGTTGCTGATTTCTCTCTTCTGTTTTACAGACTCCACAGCTAGCATTGTGCACAGGCAGGTTATGGAACACACAGGGTTAGAATCTCTCTGCCTAGCATTTCACACAAGCCTTGTGGTTGCAGTACAGACAGAATCCATTTTTCCAGCATCACACCGATTCAACAATGACTGCACCATCCACTGCCTTCTACAGGTCCCTGATGCATTTTGCTCCCAAAGTCCACAGCAGTGAAAGATGAAGGGTGTGCAAGATGTGCTTTCCCTTACCTGCAGCATCCAGGCTGGAGAATACAGTGTTTTCCTTCTTTGTTTTGTGCCAGGGTTTCCTTACTAGGGAAATCAGGGCATAAGAAGGGGTTGAGACACTTCCAAATTTCTCCAAATCAGGGCATAAGAAGGGGTTGAGACACTTCCAAATTTCTCCTTAACCTGCACTCTGTGCACAAGGTTTGTACTCAGACTAACAAACTCAAAGGACATCTAAGGACTGGAAATATAGCAAAAGGAACCCCCCAGAGCAGGACTAATCATGTTCACTGAATGAGACAGAAATCCTGTTGAAAAGCGTAACAAGCCATCCCACAATTAGACATTCAGTCGTAATGCACAAAAGGATTTAATTAAGATTGTAAATCATAGCAATCCTGAATCATTAGGGTATTTTAGCCAAAGAATTCCTAAGTCTTCATAGAATCTTGGGGAATAGCTCAGACTCAGGGAGAATAATTTATGAGAGCTAGAGTCAGGAAACATCTACCAAGTTTGAGAAGCAAGCACAGCTCCCTGGGTCAGTGGTAGTCAGTAGCCAGTGAAGACATGAAGGACTTTATTGAAGGGACCAGTGATCTCAGCTATCACCAGTGTCACACAAGGATGGCTTGGTGTTTTGAACGTGAGTTATTCTTGCATGCAGACCAGGCCCAGCAATTACAATCAGCAGCAAAATGCAGTCTTTGTCCAAACCAGAAACCAGTAGATAATGAAGTGAGGCTCAGTAAGTGTCCTCTCTACCTGCATGCATCTCGACTGGCTACCAGACCTTGTCCAGGGAGAGGAGCAGGTGGCTTAACACACTGTGAGTGGTATCGGCTGTCACTGGGATGCACTTATTGAAGCGTAGAGATCCTTGTCAAGCTCTGCTTCTGCCACCTGCTGCTGCAGACCAGTGTCTCTGTAGCGCTCCATGGGAAACACCTCTTTTAATGACTGTCTCTCTGCCTGATTTTAAGCTTTTTGGCTTTGTAGCACTACTGGTGCCTCTGTCATGAGCTGTAGGCGTCTAGATAAACTGTCCTCAAAGACAGCATTGACTTCTTACTAGCATGGCGCAAGGGCTTCATTCATCTTACTTTGTCCTTGGCACACACTGAAATTTGGCTCCTGCTTAAAGAGAACAAAATACTTTTCACTCCAGCAAATAACTGAACTTTCATTCACATTCACACACAAAAAAAGGTGGAGTAATATCTGTGCCCAGAGGAAGTTTGGCAGACTGCTTGTGTGATCACAAAAAACACATTAAAATTATCCTATGATAGAGCAAAGGAGTGCTTTCAACCTGTTTTTTCCCTCTCCCCCTTTTCTTCTTCTTTTTTAAACAATTGTCAAAATTATGTTTTCTTTTTGATTGTGAAAGCAGAAGATACAGAAAATGTACATAATGAAGAGCTGTCTTTTCTGCCAAATCCTGCTACAGGAAACACCCACATTCAAACTTCAAAAGGATCATCATAAAGCCTGTCCAGGTTTCAAATGTGGTTTCTTTTGTTTTCTTTAAGAAACATATTACTCTAAATCAGCAGCAGGGCTGGACTACATGATCATTCAGGTCCCTTCCAACCCAAACCATTCTATGGTTCTCAGCTCAAGATTCTGTGATTCTATAATTCTTAGCTCAAGTATTCCTACATTAGTTCTGCAATCAGGATCCCATTTTCCTGCTGCAAACACATAAACTTGGCAACTGTCTGACACCTGGGCTCTCCCGTTCAATTTTTGTGATCAAAAGTAAAGCTCAAGCACAAGGACATCACAAATGCAGTCACAGAGAACTAGCAGGGGGAGGTGGAGGGCAGGACAGGCATCTCACAGTAACTAGGGAAGACCAAGGGAGGCTGGTGAAACCTGCATGAGCCACATTCCTACTTGTGGGTTAGATGTCCACATGTGCATTCTCTCAGCTGGCACTTGAGTGCTGCAGCTGCTGCCAGAAGCCTCTGTGGCACCTGATGGGATGCCCAGAGGCTGGTACTGTACCACTACTGGTACCTCCTTCTTCACAGCCAAAATAGTACAGGAGGCTGAGAAATTCAATGTCAAAGGTGCTGCAGACAGTTCAACTACAGAGTCGGAAGGATGCAGACTTGATTAACCAAAAATTGAAAACTATTCTAAAAGCAGATAGTGCTCAGGACTATCTCTGTAAATAAATGTCATCATTCTGCTGCCATGGATGAGAATTTCTGCATCCTTATTTCATATTTAGGTAGGATTTGTAGAGGGACTACTAAAGTAGTAATGAGTTAAGTGCCACTTCAGCTAAACTCTTAAAACTGGGCTTTAGTAGGATTTGATCATATATTTGAGGGCTTTATTAAGTAGGGATGTCCATAACTACACATCTACATTAGTGCTGAATCAGGAACATCATCATGTTTTTTAAGGATACAATTATTACTACCTTAGAAGGTAAGACTTTCAGACTAAAAGTTAACGAATCTTGGAAATTATAGATTTATTGCCCTGCATTCATATCTGTTTACAGGTTCGTGATTCTCTGTTCATCCGGCAGAACGCATACGTAAAAAGACATTCACTAGAGGTAAAGAAAGTCTCTCTTGGAGAAACCTCCTGAACAAGGACATCTGTACAGGGTGCAGAAACATGCAGTGAAAGGTGAGGGAACAAAGCACCAACGCTGGCTTGGAGAGGAAGTCAGTTGGTGAGGAGATCTTTTGATTCACGTGGCAATGGTTCATTGACATGCAGTTACACTGTCAGTGTATCTGACAGTCTTAGCAAAGGCAGACGAACAGGTGTTAACATCAGCAGTTTACATCAGGTTTCTCAGATGGCTAGGAGCCATTCTGCTCCGGCTATTCTCAACTCTTGTTCCCACCAAAAATTCTGGTGAAAGTTCACTGGCAGCTGGTTCAGACATCACCTCAGACCTCAGTGATGTGCATTCATCTTGCTTATTGATCCCCTTGTTATAGCCAACTAGACTGCTTTGCATCCTACAAACAGAAAACCATTTAGTGAGAACTAACTAGAGATGTATCCCAAATTTCCAGGGAAGATAGTGTCATATATTTCTGTAGTGTCCAGTTGTGCAAATGTAATTTAAAATCAAGGTATCGGGGAGAATATCCAGTGGGTGGGCATTGCTTCCCCTCCTGCATCAGCTCCCATCTTATGGTATGTGACCATTTCTGAGGCTGAGAGACACATGCCAAGGCAGGGTGTTTTAGTCCAATATATCTGTGCTATTAGTCAAGTCATGTGTCATGACCAGTGTAATTGTGTTTGCTTGATAAATTTGGGCAATAAGTGCAGCACTCTCCATCAGTTCCAAATGAGCCAAGGCCTTTGGTTAGTTTAGTAATTAACCTCAGGAATTGTTCCAGTCATTCAAATATACACAGTATGGTGTCAGTAGATGCATAGCCAACACTCGCTAAATATTTAAGCAGGGATCTTTTGAAACATATAATTTACTCAGTTATAACATTATACTTTGATGCATATTTTAGACTTATTTAGCTATGTGTATTGTTAACCCCTTCAGATCTCTCTATCTTGCCATATGAAGAGAGTGCCAAAGCAGAACCTGACTTTAAGCTTTCAGTTTCTCCCATGTATGCTCATTTCTCTGTTTCTGAAGTTTTCCAGGGCAAACTAAAGCAGCAGTGTGTGCAAACATCCAGTCCACAAGCTGCATGAAGGCCAGTTGCATGGGGAGGCAGAAAGTCTGTAGAGAACTGGGGTCCCAGTGCCTGTTGGAAGGGTGAGGGATCTGCCTGAGTTTCCCTGCTCAAGAGCTCCCACCCTTGGTGTGTAATATTTGTGTTTTGCTCATTTGCATCTACTGAATCTGCAGTCACGAGTGAAGTGCAGAAACTTTTTGTGAATCCAAGGGGAAAGATTTGTCCAGTAATATACGACCTAGCCCTCCAAATCAGGTTAAGCAGGTTAGCGCTTACAGCAGACATCTCATACAAACTGGTGCCTGGAGCTGCCTGTGTCTTTCAATCAAAGCTATTGCTTTTCTTCCAAATTAAACTAAGAGGCTGATACTGCTACCTTTGTAACCAGGTAAATCTGTATAGGAGCTTGCATAGCACAGAGTTGCCCTTATATCAACAACAGTGTAAGAATTAAGAAACTTTTAAGCATCCATCTGTTACTATCCCATAATTCCAATCTTCTTATTCTTAAAATTGGATCCTCCCACAATGTGATATATATATTTTTAGGCAAACACTGTCTTATGTAATAAACCTTCACAGCTTTTATGGATTATTTCACTTCACTCAAGCCAAGGCCCAGACTTACACTATTTTCTGATTGCCTGACCAGTTCTTTGAATGAAAATGGGCAGAATAAAAAAGCTCACTAACTAACTAACATGGATAATTCTTCAAATGAATTGAGTATGAATTCTGCATCTCTGAACACATCTTTCAGTTTGTACTCATGCCACAATAATATATGTGTTTTGATCAGTATCACCTCTTGACCCTGAAGCTGCTGAAAAATCTGTCATTTTATTTAAACCAAAAGGAGATTCAGTCTTTTCACCTATGAATAAACTGCAGAAACAGTTCGATCTCTTTGCCCACTTTTCTTGCAACTTAGTACATACTGATATGTATATTTTACTTTCAGTGCTCTCTGAACTACATCTTCTGCTGTTTGATTATGGGGACCTTGATGTGATAAACAAGCTGATTGCCATGGCAACTCTACCAGCCTGTCTCTGCCCAAGGTCGCTGCCAGAACACTTCCACTCTCCTCTCAGATCTGACATGTCAAAGTCCAGGCTAATGTTCCCTTTCCATTTCAAAAGGTAATTTCCCCATTATAGATGGCAACTTTAGGCAGAGAAGCATCTGTTACCTAGATGAGTTAAGCTTTTCAAGTCAAAACAAGGCAGGGGGGCAGGGAGGAGCTGCAGTCATCTGCAGTCACCACATAAGTTGGAAAGGAAGAGTGAAATGTTTTGACAAGCACATACTGGAAACAGAGAAGCAAACATTATATGAGGCCAGACTCCAGAAAAGATCAGGAATGAGTTTTTCTAGTGTCATGGTTTAACCCCAGCCAGCAACTAAGCACCATGCAGCCATTCACTCACTTTGTCCCAGTGGTATGGCAGAGAGAATTGGAAAAGTTAGAAAAGTCATGGATTGAGATAAGGACAGTTTAATAGGTAAAGCAAAAGCCACACACTCAAACAAAGCAAAACAAGGAATTCATTCAATGCTTTCCCTGGGCAGGTAAGTGGTAGGCCACTACCAGGAAAACAGGGCTCCATCACACACAGTGGTGACTTGGGAAGACAAAACATCATCGCTCCAAACATCACCATCTCCCCACTTCCTTCTGACCCCCCACTTTATAAACTGGCCATGACATCATATGGTATGGAATATCTCTTTGATCAGTTGGGGTCATCTGTCCTGGCTGTGGCCTCTCCCAGCTCCTTGTGCCCCCTGAGCCCCACTGCTGGTGGGGTGCGGTGAGAGGCAGAAAAGGCCATGGTTCTGTGTGAGCTCTGCTCAGGGATAACAAAAACATCCCAGTGTTACCAGCACCAATCCAGAACACAGCCCCATACTAGCTACTGTGAAGAAAATTATCTCTATTCTAGCCAAAACTAAATAAAACCAGTGTTTTATTTAATATTCCACCTTGTGGAGCTCAGAGATCTTCTTCTTCTAGTCTCTCCAGCCTTTGTAGCTGCTGGTTGTGAAAACATGACCATTGTAGTACACAAAATGCTCTATAACCAGAGCCAACAGTATCAAATATCCCCAGAAGTTTTAAGATTTATGAAAGTAAAACAAAACCAGGATTTCAGGGATGTTTTTTTAGATCATAGAATGGTTTTGGTTGGAATAGACCTTAAAAATCACATAGTTCCAACTTCTCTGTAATAGGCAGGAGCATCTTCTACTAGACCAGGTTACTCAAAGCTCCATTCAACCCGGTCATGAACACTTCCAAGGATTAGGTATACACAGCCTCACTGGGCAAAATGCTCCAGTGACTCACCACCCTCCGAGTGAAGAATTTCTTCTTAGTATCTAATCTAAACCCTCCCTCATTCCGTTTAAAGCCATTACCCCCTGTCCTATCATTTCATGCCCTCGTAAAAAGTCCCTCCCCAGATTTCCTACAGGATACCTTTAGGTACTGGAAGTCTACTATAAAACTTTATTTTAGCTGCTTTAAAACTCCAGAGCCAACAACTCTGAAAGCCACTCCAAAGGACTTGAGCTGAGAGTCCTCACACAGTATTTAGTAACTGAAGAGGCAAGATAAGGTCCAAGTTGACAGCTAGGCTACACAAGGTCAAGGTAAGTTTTTACAGCACAGTGCTGGGTGTCCACAGGTCTCTTTAAATAAAGGTTTATCATAGGGTTGCTGCAGTATACAGCATATATTTTGTTTCCAGCAATACAGAAGAAGTGGTTCAGGAAAAATCAGTCAGTACTGATTACAGTTCACCTTTTGATGTTCACCTGATCTTTCATTGGAGGCTTCAAAATTGGCAGGGTCCCAAAGGTAGTGTTATAGCTGTTCAATGTGATTTCTTGCAAACCGGGACACAGGCACAGACTGGATTTGATGAAGGAATCACCGGTTACCAGTGACTTCCGTTTGAGAAACGTCTCTTTTAAGGAATCCTGCTCATTTGCTTTTGTTTTTTCTGATAGTTTCCGGCTTATGGGATCAGAGGCTGGAAATACTAAAATGTCAAAAGAAAAGCTGTTCTGGTATTTTCTAGACATATTTGAAAAGGAAGCTCTGGCTATCTCATAAGAAAGTCTGTTAGGGTCCTACTATTTTTGGTTTGGTGTTATAGACACAGAAGCAGAGCCAAGTAAACACTTCACAACAAATAAATCATACAATGAATGTCACCATTTCTGTATTTATGAAATTGGAAAACTCTCAGATGTATCTGTTATTCACATTCATTAACTTTTCTTTCAAATAATTAGCAGTTGTCATTCCAATTGTGAGTGGTGCACTGTTAAAATCACATTTTGCCACTCATGCCCTAAATTCCATAACGACATAATGCAAGTGGGGCAACAGCAAACATAAGGAAATGCTAAGAAGGGTAAAGCATGTTTTGAAGCTAAATTTACTTTGAAGGTACTCAGTAAAGAGTGTTTGGAAAGCGTAAGAAAATATCATTGTGAGGAATAATTTTTGCAAAGTAAAATTCCATTTTGCCTGCATAGTTGCACTGATCTCCCTGGAGGTACAATCTTTGTGTCTGGTGCTGAGGCCTTCAACACTAACCCAAGAGCTATGATCTTTTCAAATAAAGGATTTATTCCACTGTTATTAAGATAACACTTCTCATACTTTCTTCCTGATTCCAAGGGTGAAAACATATGTGACCAAGGTAAGTTCATCTCCAGGCATGGCCCCAATAGTGCCTCAGCTTAACTGCAAACATGTTTTCAGGGTAGCAAGATGTGTTTACTAACTGCTTCATTCATTTCTATGCATATACCCTTAACCCCGTTGTCCTAGGAGTCATAACTACACCATCCTTCACACTTTATTTCACAGTCATATTCTGTTGGCACCTTCTTTTCCCAAGTTACCTGGAAAACAGTAAAGGAAGGCATGCCAGTCACCCCTACCATCTTTCCCTTTGCTGCTAATAAGAATAAATGAATTGACCTGATCAACCAGAAGTCTGATTTTGATTTTCTGATTAATGACATGATTACCTGATGCTTAATCAGCAATAAGCTGCCTTATGACACTTTTCTCCCTGTTCCTACAGATTCACTTCATTGTGTGATCTTTATTTGGTCTTCCCCCCTCAACTGACATCTGGCCACATCACTAATTCAAGACAGGATACAAGTTTTTTCTCCTAATCTTCAATGGATTCTTGACTAGCCAATCAATCCAGGAGGTATGTTTGAATCAGTTTAGAGATGGAATCTTTTTATTTCTTCAGGGTCAATTTCTCATTTCATGAACAAATCTTCACAGGTTCTGCATGTTCATAAGAAATCAGAGTTGGAATATGTTTGTTGCAGTCACATTTTCTTGGCAGTCATAATGTAGTCCTTGAAATCTTTCAACAAAATAGAATCCACATTAGCAGCATCAGTGAAACTATCTCCTTATTCACCACACAACATGTTGCTTTTTTAATAGCAATCAGAGGCAATAAGAGGTTCAGCTCTCCTCAATGATCCAAGCTCTGCGTGATTGCAGGAAACAGTTTCTTTCCTGGCAATCTTACGGATGGATTCCAAAGCCAGGAAGAGACACAGTAACGGAGGGAAATAGGAAATACCCATGCCAAGGAAGTGATGAAAGCTCTCAGACTCTGTGCACACAACTTCATGTGCTACAGCACATGCAGCATGTCAGAAGCACTTCTCAATGTCACCCAAAGGCTTCTCAGTCTTCCCAGCAAACCTAAGACTCATGTTTGGGACAGTAGTTACACGACCCAGTTAAGTTAATTAGTCCATTTAGGCTCCCCACAGAAATCACATAGTGAGAGAGGCTTCTCCTACAGGCATTGCAACACAACTGGTCTCTAGGGAGATCAGCAGACAAGTTAAATCCTTATACTAGGTGTCCCTAGTAAGAGTTGTCCCTCTTGTCCTCCATGTATAATTTTGTGGTGCAATTTTCCACCTGGGTTTCTGTCTATCATTCTTGTCCCTTACAGTTCTGAGAAGCAAAGAAGTTGCTGTCACTGCCAGACTGGGCTAAATTTGAATTGGCGACCTTCAAGGTGAAAGTCTTTGTTCACTACTATTAATCAGTCCCTTGAACCATCCACTGTTATGGACAATGAACCTTTTCCATGGTCACGGCTTACAAACCCTCATTTACAAAATGAGTCTCACAAAGAGTCTGACTGAAGGTTCAATAAAGAAATCTGTCACAGCTTGGCTTCTGGGCCATGACATGTAGAATACAAAATCAGATTCATTAGTTCCCAAGCCTTTGCCAGGTTCCCTGCTACTCTCTTTAACAGGAAAAATTATGACACTATTATGTAAAAAATGTTTTAAAAATCAATGTTGATTAATAAAAGTAATTTCAAGAAACTGTATCAAAAAGTATTCAATTTTAAATTCATTTTCCCTGCCTAATTGTCTGAGAATATCTGAGTGATGAGTCCATTGCTCATTCAGTCCTGCATGAGCCTGTCTATTTTGGTGGCAAAAGCCCCTCACTCATCACCAACTCACTTCTAGTTTACAGCTGCTCAAGGGCATCTGACAGGAATTATAAGAATTTTGTTGCTTCTGTTTTGCCATTGTGCAGTGTTAAAACTCACTTTTTAGGTGAACTGCTAGATACAAGTATAGTTTTCAAACAGCATGTGAGAAACAAATAAATAAGGACATCTGATAACCACAGAAATTGTGCTCATTTCATAGTAGTATGAGACCCTTACAACCAAAAGCAACAAAAACTGTGTTCTCCATTTGCTCACAAAGAGACTGTTTCAGCAGTCAGTTTCCTACTAAAAAAAAAAAAAAAGGGCAAAAAACTTCTCCAGTTTTTTCTCTAATTTTGTTGTAGGTCCTCACACATGATTTTCTGAATGACATTGATGGCTCTTGTCTTGTCCAAATCACACAGACACTTACAGCAATGCCAACAACCACTGTGCCAGCTACAGCAATTATTTTCATGGGAAAGTAACTATTTGGAAATACTCATTGTATTTCTTAGCTTTTCTGGATATTAAACAACAGCCCCAAAAAAAGGAGAGCTACTGGTGCACATTCTGTGGACAACCACTGCGTAACAGCAGGATCCCCTACATTGAAACCAGCTAGAAAGGTACTCCAAATGTCGACATTGTAGTCAAACATCAAAGTTTCAGATTTCCGGACCAAAGATCCAGCTGCTTTTTTGTTCTAGTGCATTATAACTATGGCAACCTTTGGACTCAGAAGTATCTTCAAAGCTAAGGTCACTTTGGCATGCTCTTATATCCAGAAATAATTTCAGAAACAAATTTATCTTTCCAGGAAAAGCTTCAAAATGCTCTATAAACTTCAAAACATAGGGACAATTTAACCACATGAGTGAAACCCCTCAGGGAAGGAATGTATTAGCTGTTCAACAGTTCATCAGGGCAGTGTACAAGAATATAAGACAGAAAGTGAAAATTCAGAGAGGAAGGAGAGACAGAAAATAAGGACACTTCTTAGGGGAGCAAAGATATTTAACAAAATATGTGAACTCCAGTCTAAAATTAACCTGGATTTTACCATTTTCCTCAGTTACTCTCACATATTTTATCTGGAAATTGAAGTGATAGTATTATTCAGTAATATTTGCACAATAGTATGAGACCTACTGCAGAAATGTGATGGTAAGTGTGAAGTCTTAGTAAGATCAAAATCAGCTAAAATAATGACGGTGAAATTGTTTGCACTTTTTTGCCAAATGTATTTTAAAAGGTATATGAACCCAGTGTAAGTGGTACCATTGGCTCAGAGCAAATTTTTTTTTGCTAATATTTGCCAAGTTTTTCTAAATAGAAATTTGACTGAAATAGCCCATCTAGCAAGATAGACACATTTCCAGCTGAGAGTTCATGATCACAGATCTTCGGGAATGGCCCTTATTTCACAAGTCTCTTCCATAATAGGCAAAACTATATAGCACATGCAAAAAAAAGTCAACAAAAAGGTTGTGTGCAGCCCTGAAGTTTTCCTAGCAGCTTAGGCTTTCATGTGTCCTATGGGATTACATATGACTGTTTAGTTAGGTTAAAGCATGAAGAAACATGTCTACAGAAATAACACCATTTCTCCTGTGCACAGCATGGCCCCTGGCATAGCACTCCACCCTCAAGCAATGGCTGGAATGTTCCTTTCAGCACAGGTGGGCAGTTTTTCCTCAGGTTAGAAAATAAAAACTGTCACCTGTCATCTGCAGTACGAAGGTAGGCAAAGTGCTTTGGAATTCAAAAGCTCTACTGTACTCTGATTATCACTCTTAGTTCTTCTCATCTGTAATGTGGAGGATAGAAAACACCAGGAGTCAGTGAGATGCAGAGAGCAACTCAGCTGTTGAGAAACTCAAGGACAGAAGAGGTAAAGCCATGACCAGGATCATATCATAAGGCGGAGGGAAAAACAGAAATAGGTGGCAGTATTTAAAGAGAAATGAAACTGAATTCAGCCAATGCAGCTGAGTGTCTACAGGAGTAATTATCAGATCAAAACTTATTCTGACAAACAAACCAAGAGCTGGGGTTTTTTACCTCCTGCTAGACATGGCCTTACCCCCACTTCTGTGTAGAAACACAGAGCACACTTCAAACTCTGCCACCTCAGCTGTGTGTAGGAGGCTGCCGAGGAGCCAGCATTGTTAGAGCTTCTCCCAGACAACACCACTTATCTGCAGCTCAACACCACTGACGTGTTCACTGAAAGGCAGAGAGGACCACAAAGCTAAATGTTGTGGAAAAACCGATCGCTATTCTAGAAACATTCAACAGGGACTATTTTCATTGACTCCTCTGTGCTTTGTCTGAAGATGGTAAACAGTGAAACAAAGAATGGCAATTCTCTGAGATTTCTGCAAAGGTGCATAAATCACAAAGCATTTAATATATTGTTGAGCAGCTGTCATCCATTTCTGTTCTGAGCATCTGGTGGTACCGAGACTCCCATGGATAACTACACATTCCACACTGTTGATCAATCTGCAGAAATAGATTTAGTACTAATAATAGCAATAACAATAACACACCTGATGTGGTATGACTTGTACCACAGCTGTAGTTCAGGCTTTGTCTAGATTCAGAAGGTTTTCACAGGTGTAAATTGAAGAGATCTGCTTGGACCTAAAAAATGCTTCCATAAAGACACTCTGCAGAGGTGCAGAATGAGGATTACATTGGCTGTGGCTCATGCAGTAATTTAATAGTCCAAGTTGCCAGTGTTTACTCCCCATTGTATGCTAGTTTTACCCATTTTTTCAAGGTGTCTCCCACGTTCAGCACAAGGGATATAAGAGATCTTAGCAGACAGAGGGCTATCTCTTATAACTCCCTGTAAAGCTTAATCAGTAACAATACTAGGCTCACAACAGTGAAGATGTCCTGGTGGCTCAGATCCCAGCCAGCCATGAGGTCTTTCCGTCATTTATAATTTTGAGCTTTCCAGTTAAGATTTCCAAGCCCACTCTCTGCCTATGTGTGGTATTTTTATTTTATTATTCATTTAAATTCTTTGAATAAACTGTTCAGTAGCTTTTGAGACTGAAACAGAAATGGATAGTCTTTAGTATGTATTTGCAAAAGAGCCTGAACTGCAACATTAAAGCAAATTGTATTGAAAATTAACCACTGGCATGGATCCCTCCTTCCGGGAGCAGTAATCCAAAAGGACTGTGAGCCTCAACTGTGAAGCATTTTGCAAACAACAGAGCCAGAAAGAAAACACAACCCAATCACCTAGTCCAGCCTTCCTCATCACAGAGACATTAGGGCTTTCCCGATTCATTTCTGTTTGGCCTGATCTTTAGAAAACACCCAGTCCAGATTGCAGCATTTTGCTTACAAGGATGGAAGCCTTTCCCATAGTGTGTAGTGTCTGTGCTTAATAGCCACTACAGGCAGAAAGTTGCTCTGTTTTCAGGTCAAACCTCTGAAGGTCCCCACCTCAGTGCTGCCAGATGCCTGCGGCTGAAGGAAATGCACCCATACCTGCAGTACTCTCACACGAGGAAGGGCAAGCAACACGCATTAAAAGCTACAAATGGGCTGGTTTTGCAAAAGCTGAATTTACTTTCAGTACCACTCAAGTTCCATCTTTCACTACAGCAGTATCAGTGTTTTGCAGTCTTGGACAAATGCCTACAGAAACATTACAGAATCATTATATTTCATCTCCCCACATTTTCTGCTGAAGACGAAGTAGCAAGTGATATTTTTTATTTACTTTCCAGCACATATTAAGCTGCACACTGTTAAACAGTTGCCTCATGCTCCCTGCGGGCAGTCTGCAAACCTCTCCAAAAGCCTCTGGGATAAAAGGAGCTTTCCAAAAAAGATTATTCCTCTTCATTATTGATTGTTTAAAAGATTAATAAAATATAACTCCAAAGTCTAGTTATGTTAGGTAACCTGAGCAAATAAAGCTGTGAATTTGACTGTCATGTTCACAGGTGCAACAGGTTCTGATAAAAGGGCATTGAATATTGGAGGTAATGACTCCTCTTGGAGATGTGAAACTAAGAAAAGCCTTGTGCCTGAATTTACCCCTGTTTCTTTCAGGAAAGAAGAAACATGAGAGAGTCCATTGTGCAACTGCTGGGGTACATTAGGACTTACTCAGCTTTCCCCTGGGGTTTCAAGTGCCTGTGCCAGGTCTGAGATACTAAGCTAGGTAAGTCTTTGAAGGCCAATCATTTGTTGTACTGGCTTTAGCAGTTTTTTAAAAGACCAAGATGCTTTCCAGTACATAAAATGCCAGTCCACCTTTCCAGTACACCTACAATGCCTTCAATTTGCATATTTTGAGGCACCAAATGGGATTAGGCATAATGCCCCTCCATCTGTGTAGCATCTACTTGTACAGCTATCCAGTGTGTTACAGGTGAGTTTGTCGTCTTTGAATTCCATGGCTAGTTTGTCACTAATGCCATGAGGTTGACATTTCAACACTATGGGTTTTTTCCCACAAGTATTTGATGCTAGTCCTGGAGAGAAGGTAGCAAGCTTCATATTAGCTTTTGCTTACTTGTAGAAAACACCTTCTCCCTGGTAGAAATATGTCCTTGCCCTACAAATCCCAGTCAAATAAATGAGTGGAAACACTTAACAAAGTGGCTCATTTATGCTACTAAGGGTCAGCCCATCATTTAGAAACAGTGAATGTAACAATGTCTTGCTTTGCTGTTCTGAGTAATTTAGTCTCACTAAGCACACTGAAAAGTTGCATTTACATTTGAAACACTTCTTGAGCAGGACTCCACAGAAATCATAGTACATCACTCAACAGTGCGTGTTCCTGGTCTGTTTTCTTTCTCCACTCCCCCCACCCCAATGTTACTTTTCTGTAAACACATAAATCAGCATCATCTATATTCATTAGGTTACCCGACTTGTTCAGTGCAAAATTACCCGTTTTGCATGAGTCTTCACCCTTCTGATTAATATAAATTACTTAAGTTAATTTTATTTCTCTTCATAGAAAAATATTTGTCAAACTGTAAAAGCATCAATAAAAATAGAAATGTAGAAATTACAAGGGGACAGATGTGTAAACAAGATCTAAATGGCTCATAGCACACCTAAGTCTTATTTCAGATGTGGCTACAATCCTGTCTCTGCCAAGGAGACCTTACCCTTAATTAGATGAGAACATCAATTTGACCTGAGACTGATGAGGTCAGCAGAAAATAATTAACCTACTCATATCTACAACATTAGTCTAGAGCAAACATGAGACCTTTTTCCTGCCTTGCATTAGATATATGTGAGATTTCACCCGGAAATCTCACAGAATCCTGCCTAGGTGTGATGAGCATCTACGAGGTCAACTTTATCTCTCTGTTCCTTATTGTCCAAGATCTAGAAAGCTTTTGAAAACATAATTTCTCTGTAAATTTCCTCAGCTACAACTGCCTGCTCAGCTTTTAGTCGCAGGAACACTCTACAGCACAAAAAAGAAAACATTGCAGCTAAGCAGCATCTAAGGTTTTGTTTCCTTCCCTTCCTTTTTTCTAGGCAGTTCTCATTCAATTGTTCTTTTTTGTCTTTCTGATAGAACTAACTAACTAACTAAATGAAAATATATTCTACAGATGAGAAAAAAATAGACTGAAAAGTGATATTTTTCTGTTACAGGCTGGGGAGGAGGGAGCCTGACTTCCACAGGAACAAACCAACCACATTCAAGCCCCTCTGTGTCAACCCAAGAACAACTCCTTTCTCATACGTACAAGTGTCAGAAGAGGGCTGGCAACTCTGTAGCCTGCAAACATGCAAACATCCTGCAAACATCCCTATCTACAAATCCCCATTATTTACAGCAAAAGGAGAAGGGAAAAGTTGTCTGTGCTGCAGAATAGTGGTCCCTATGGCCCTAATCCCCAAAAAGCAAAGGAAATTAAGTAGGTTGTTTGCAGGTTGAAACGGACAGCTTCATGAAAATCTTTTCCCTGAACCCATTTCCCAGAGGAAGTTTTCCCTGGGATGTAGTTGCATCCTAAAATGAGTTATTTCCCCATGTAGGAAGATGCAATATAAGTTGCAGATGGTAGAACCAAGCTCAAAGCCACTTTCTTTGCATACCATTTACAACTGTATGTGAGGCTGCACCTGGACACCATCCTTTCACTGAGCACAGCACAAAGTTGTGTGATTAGCTGTTGAAACTGTTTCTTCAGTGAGGGGAGCAGCATTCCCATTAGAAGCTTGGATATATCCTATAGTCTCATCTGGGACAAGAAACTTCCAAAGAGCCTTTCTGGAGTGAAGAAATGCAAAAGAGCATTTATTCGTCTAAGCATTTCTCCAGCCTCCAAACCCTGTCAAGCCAAGCTGATTATTAAGTCTGAGGATTGGGACAATTTCTATTTGTTCCAACTCAGTTGTCCCACCCTTGCTTGATCCATCTGGTCAAAGGAGCTGTAAATCTGAGCCCACCAATGTACCTGACATTGGATTTACTCAGCCTAAAGCCAAAATGATTTTGAAATATATTAAGGGGGGGAAAAAGTATTGGCATCTGATTGACTTAATTCCCGTTCAAGCAAAAAGTCTGCTGACCCGTAATTGAAAATCAGTTTTGCCTTTTCAGGGAAACAAGGCTCAGTGTGAGTTGTCAGCTGGGGTCTTAGACAGGGAAATTTTTCTTGAGAAGCCACATTTGTGACCTTTAATTGTCCCTGAAAGCTAAATGTAGAAGATAGCAAAACTCATGCATCTGATAACAAATCTACCGTCACTGTTTCTAGTACAGACATAGGTTTTCCTTTCTTACCGTGAAGTGACACTTCTCCCTGATTGAATAGCTATTCATCACAGCCAGTCAGTGTTTACTGCATACAACTCCTCACCTTGATAAAGCCAGCTGCTCTAAAAATAACGTGATAGAGCTTGTTTCTTTTATCTTCTTTTTTTTTTTTACTTCTAGTCCCATTTCTTTGTGCTCTCATAAGAAAGTCCAATGACATGCTCTGCCATGATTAAATTGCACATACACCCACTGCTGCCACCACAATCTAAAGTGAAGGTTCAACATGTCCAACAATGATTTCTTTTCATCTGCACGACTCCAGCACCAGATGTGCCATACTTGCCATACATGTGACAGAAATCAGCTCTGTGCCACCACATCAATCAACCTTTCTGGATTTCTGGATAGCTGCTGCTACAGAATGATGCACATAAGAAATCTGGGACATCTCTGGCTCTGCCAATAGGCTGGGGCACAATTTGTAGAAAAAGTAATCTGGTTTCCAAATCAGCATGCTCCAAAATAAAGCTCAGAGAGTGAGCTATCCAACAGATAAGAGGAGAGTTTCTGCGCTGGGGCCATGAAGCACCACACTGAACTGAGACATGATAAATACGGATTTGAAATCAGATGTTGCAGGTTTTATCCCTAGTCCTTGTAGACACTTTTCTCTGCATCTCCTAAAGTATATTTTGAAGAAAGGATTTTATAGTGGAGAGATTCTGGGGTGCAGGAACATAGGATGTGTTTTCAAGGGTACAGCTCAGAATGACACACCAAATTCTCCGCAACTTTCACCTGAAGAAACCTTCCCAGATGTGGCTTGTCCAACTGCACAAAGAATATTAGCATCACAGCTGGCAACAGGATCAGACACTTCTTGCTCCCTGCCCAGAGATCTCTCCACAGGACTACACTCTTTCTCTGCCTGATTTCTAACACAACCCAAACAGTGTGTCTCTGCAGGTTTTTACATCCCTCCAGCTTTTGATATAATTGATATTAATCTCCCAGTGTTGCAGATATTTGCAGTGCACCAGATGGGCCATTGTTTAATTAATAGTGCTGCTTTCATTCAGTCTGAGCTTGATTAAATGAAAACTCCATCTGTGGGGAACCAAAACCTGCAAGCAGGATGCGGTAGAGTGATGTTGCTATCAGCTTTGATGATTTTGAGAGAAGAGATTGCCCGGGGTAAGGCTACATTTCCCACCATTTTTGTGGAATAAGGGGTAAGGGGTCTTCTGTCTCTAGGCTGACATTAAAAACTTGGTGTTAAAACAGCCTAGTAAAGAAAGGGGAAAAGTGTGTGAGTGGTGCCAGGGAGAGAGAAACAAGAAGGTGAAATGAGGAGGGATACAGTAAGCCATGCTCTGCCTGAAAAGATGAAACCCAGAGAATAGAGGGGGACAAAGAAGGCCAGAAGTCATCATGCCTCCAACATTTGGAGTTGATTGTTGAGTGAACATGACCTTGGGAACAACTTATGGAGCTCATGTTCCCATCCAGTCTTGGACACATACCTTAAAACCTCTGCAGACCTTCCAGAAGTCAAGGTCGTTTGGCCACCCAGCACACACCACCATCCATCTTGGACACACCTGTTTACTTCTGCACTCAGGAAATTAACCTTTGGCAATTGAGAGAGTACAGGAAAAAGGGCTGCCAGAGATGGAGCTGATGTTAGGTTGACCTGAAGCAATTGACCTGAGAACACCACAGCCACTCCAGCACTTGTCAGCTCCTCTGGGACTGGTCTGGTGGAACACAGCACCTTTTTAAGATCAGTGCACACTAGCCACCCTTCAGGGTGTGGAAATGGCCTAGACCACCATGCAGCACAGCACTGTGCAGCTAAATGTGCCAGGAGTAATTTAGTTGCCTAAGTATAGTCCTCTGAATGCCTTTGGTCCCTGAAACATCCACAGTATATACTTGCCAGTCCCATGTGAATGTCTTTAGTGTGTATCAAGCTATTGTGGAGAAAATAAGTTGCATCTGTCAGTGGGTTTTGGTGGTAGCTTTCCCATACTGCACAGTGCACAATAGCCTAGGTATCTTTCCTTCTGTTTCTAGAATCCAGCTTCTTTGCTGCAAGCTCTTGTTATTCTTCTAAAACAATAACAGGTCAGCTCTAAGCCTGGATTTCAGAAGGCCAGAAATAAATAACTTGTAAAGTGTATGTTATTTCAGCCTCTGGCAACTGATCTGCATTGCAAATCACAGCATACTGCTGATGCCAGCCCTCGGAGAGGCTCCTTTAGTCCAAATTACAGGGATCTGCATACTGAAGCTGATAGAAGCTTGTATCAAGCCTCCCTGACAATTTAGAGTAAGGGTTGTCATAAATACTGCCTTGAGCTCTTCCAGATTCAGAAGGAGTTTGAACCTCAGTGTATATAGGTGTGGTTTGAAACTGCATGTGTATACATGGAATTCATCCAACTCATCCTCTTCCATGAAGAAATGAGACATGATCTCAGAGCAACAAGGACCCCAAAGCCATAAACAAAGACTGACTTATATTATTACACCTGCAACATAGACCATGTCCACAGATGGTAAACCCTGAGCCTCCAGGACTGGTCCCATTCAGGTATGGTAAATTGAGACATCACTAAAAGAGATGGAAATCCCTGAATCCTTTGTCCATTCTTAAGCCACAGAGGAAGGCTTTTAGCTTCAAGTTCAGCAGAACATATATTGTGATCCTGAAAAAACTCAAAAACCTCGAAAGTTTGAGACTACAATTCACTGGATTTATTCACTGCCTCTATTCCAAGTGTTAGAGAGCCTTTGTTAGACTGTACCCAAAAAGACAGTCACCAAAAAATATTGTATTAAAAAGATTTGCTACAATTTTTAAAATCAATTTAAGTTTAAGCTGTCTAAATAGGCTGGATATCAGACTCATATAGGGACAAACATGATAACATAGATACACACAATGTGAATAATAACGGTATCAGGAGGAGGCAGCTAGGCTATTTGTCAGTGTAGTACTTTCCAGAATATGCTTTGCTTCTGTATCCTCAAAACCCTTTTTTCTAAACCAACTAAACAAATAAACACTCCTCTTAGAAGGCAATAAACACAGCGGATATCTATACTAAAGTGATGCTTCCCAGGTAAAACAGGTAACTTAACCTACGAACCCAAATGTCCTCCTGAAAACTTTCAGACCAGCTTTGGTCCTCTCCTAAGTGTGTGCATGGATTTCCAAGGGATTTCAAGTTTGTACGCTCCCAGAATTGTCCCCCAGGGTTCCCAGCTGGCATCGTTCCCAACCCTCCTTCTGCTTGTTTTCTTTTCCCCTCCTGTGGAATTTTATTTCAAAGAATCAGTTACTGTCATCTTATATTATCCTTGACTCATTACTTCCAGATGGTTCTATTATTAATTTTTTTTTCCCTAGCTACACACTAAGGGTTGTGGCCATCACTGAAATTAAGCCGGCAACACAGGGTAAGCAGACACCCATCTATACAATCAAGGACTTTAAAGACAGAAAAGCCTTAGCAGTTTTTATTCACTTCTTCATTTTGTCTCCTGAAAGGAGACCTCTTTTCTCTACATTACCTGTTACAACATTTCCCAATTTTCTTTTGACTGACCTTCTATTCTCCAAATATCTGATTTTAGTATCTTCTTTGCTTCGCTCCTGCAGTAACAAATGTCCTCATAAGATGCTTCCTGCTATTTGGATTGACTACTCCTTTTTTTACCCTTCCCATAGTCTGGTTTGTCTCTCTTCCCAAGTGGTGGGTAACTATCATTACCCTCATCATACAGATGGGTTGGGGAAGGAAGAGACCTCAAGCTAGCAGAGAGGGGAGTAGATACCACAGCTTCTGTCCACCAGCAGCGATATTCAGACAGAGCTCTGCCACCTCCCAGCACCAGCCCCATTACTGCAGCTGTAAAGTGCCATGCACAATGCATAGCTCTCTAACAGTAGGCTCCTGCCTCACTTTCCCCATCAGCAAGGGCTGTGTCTTGCTCTCTGCCTCAAGGTAGTGGCCATTCTCCCATGTCATTCTCCCCTTGTGTGCAAGAGGAGAACTCCAGTTTGCACGACCCTTTCTGGCAGATGCATTGCCAGCACTGGACTCCGTCTCACAACTTAGAAGATGAATGAAAGAAAAATGAAGAAAGAGAAGTATATTTCTAGATACACCTCAGCTCAACTGAAAATGTAGAACATGTCCTTGACCCCATTTATCCCCACCTCATCTCCAGTCCTTCTGGAGCACTGCTGTGGCCTAGAGTTGGACTCCATGCAGAGATTTTCGATCTTGCAGGCTTGATGTAGTTTCTGCAAGAGCTGACTAAATGAATACACCAGGCTTAAAGGGCTTGTTTTATCCCAGCCCAGAGTTCATAGGACACTTCTACCTTTTTCTGCAACTAATGAGTGAGATTATTAAGACAGATATCATACGACTGCATTGCAAAGAAAATGCACCATCAAAATGGCATCCCCTTGTAGTGCTACTCTGCAAAGGTCTCTGAGCAGGACAACAGGTTCAGAGTCATGCTGCATGAAACCAATCTCCTTGTGTGATCTACCCAACAAAGCACAAAAGTCACCACTAGCCACCCATGGAAGAAGTAACATTCAAAATTAAACTTGCCAAGGGACTTGCAGCAGCTGCACCTCATTGGCAATCCCCCCATGCACCTTCAGTTCTGTTCTGTCTGGAGCAAAACAGTGGTTAAACAAAACTCACGAAAGCAAACATTTTCCTTATTTTGCTCTGTGTGTGTGCCTGTGTTGATGAATCATTCATCAACTAGTCAAAGGGTTCAATATTCATAAGCAGGGACTGAAGATGGGAAAATCAAGTGAAGGAAATATTCTCAAGCTTCACTCATCTTGCAGGTTCATCTTACTTATAAATTGCTGCTTGCTCCAGGTTTTCTTAGTCTTTCAAATGTAGCCATCTCCCATGTACACCTTTTCTGCAGGCTTTAGTAAACATTGAAATATAAATGTTAACATTTCAGCCATCATGATTCTAGAGCTCATTAAATTTCAAATACCAGGTTCATCTGAGATGAATGAGGTTGTGTCTTGCAGCTTATTTGTGGGTTTAGGAATATTGTTTGTATCCTGCTCATAGTTTGAAGCTTTTTCCCCTATGGCACAGGCAAGAGACTAAAATTTTATGTGCTTATATATCATGTCTCCTAATCGAAAATGAGATTCCTGGACAGAAGAAGAAAACATCAGGGAAAAGTACTGACTTGCTCCAAACATGCACAATTCAACTCATGTTTATAAATCTTTGCCAGTTAGTACAGATAAATAATTTCTGAAATGCAATTTGTTCAAAAATAGCTCACTTTGGTTCCCAGTCACTCATGATGTGTGAATAGTCATATGGCATAATTTTTGTTCTTGGACTTGATGACTGAAACTTGTATGTGAGATATGCCTCCAAATAGGAGATCAGTGAATGACAAATAGCAAATAACTCATTTCCAGTATGTATTCTTGAACCATTTACAATTTGCAAACATTTTCATAAATTCCCAGCAGCCACTGGGATATTGGTGAATAATGAGTTGTGGTGTCTCTGCAAATTGCCATGAATCTCATTCAAGAGGACAGAGTCCTACAGATTTTCTCATTATTCAACCAGCCGTAGCACACAATAACTCTGGAGCAACCCACTAAATTCCAGAGGCAGGTTGATCATCTCTGGCAATGATGTGTAAAACAGTCTGAGTTAAATTATCAGATAGTGGTTCAATTTGCAAAGGTTGAGCCCAGTTCCCTGTGTTTAGAAAATTAACTAGCAAAGCCAAAATAAAATACTGCTAGAAAAAGCCAAGCACATTTCACACTCACATGAGAAAAGGAGATAGTAAGACCCTTTGAGTTGAACCTGCACAAACTGGTGTAGAAACCATTAGGAGTTGGGTTTGCAAGTCTTCTTCTGCATACATCTCCACTTAAAAGATTATAGAAGCCCATCATTTTTCAGAGACATTTTTTATCCAATAGAGACACAGAATATGTAATTTGCATTTTAGCCCTCCTACATAGTGGAAAAAATCCCTAATACACTCTCTCCTGAGTGTATTAGGAGGGAAATACAGACCCTTAGGAAATAAGAAAGTCTGAACAGCAATAAAAAACATATGTCCAACAGAAATGAAAACAAACAAACAAAAAAAGATTAAAAAAGCCTTCACTTAAAGAAGCGATTGTAAAAATATGAGTATGTTAGTTGAAAAATATACATGCACCAAATCATACCCTACAACTATCCCACAAGAGGTAGAGGCAGCAGGATGCTCCAAGTATTCGGATAGTGCTTCCAGAAATTCACAAGAGGCTGACACAACAGCAGTGTTTATTTAATAACAGAAGCAATCAACCAACTGAGCTAGGCAGGGTAATTAGCACAGAAACCACTGCAGACACAAGGGGGAAGGTGGATTCATGGGAGAATGTGGTGCTGTGGCTGTAGTGTTCTCCATGGGACCCTGGGAACTGACAAGATAAGAATTAGAGCTTACGAATGCAGGAAAAAAAAGTGTCTGTGTCTTTATTCCCTGGTACATTGAAAGTCGTTTTCCTAAAGCAAGAGGAGTAGGTGAGAGGACTAACATCCCCATGACATCTTTTGGGTACTGAAAATAGGAATGGGGTGGAGAAAGTGGCTTGTTTCCCCAGGCATTCCAGCACAGCTCTGCTGTAAAAATGGCACAGGAAAGGGGATAGAATGCTGAGAGCCATTTATCTCAGGAAGATAAAATAGAGGGCATGAGGGGGTCTCTGCAGGTGAAGGTAGAAGCAGGGAAGCCCGCAGGATAGCTTAGAGCAGCTGAATTAGTCTTCAGTGTGCCCACACTTTTCCCAGTACACTCCATAATTCTCCATTTGCTGAAATCTCTCCACAAAGCTGGCCCTGTGGGAGCACAGAGATGATCTTGAAAATACTCCAGGCTTTTCAGTGTTCCCATCACCATAAGCAAACACAGCCCTCCCTATATGTTCGTCTATCTGTGTAAGTGGAGAAGTAGGAGATACCACAGTACACTCAGCCACATATGCATCTTTTCCAAGCCAGTTTTCAAAAGGGGTTTGTGAATTTTGTGTTTCACCTTTATTGCAATTGTCTGAGGTCCCTCCAATGCCCAGTTTCTGTGATCTGCAAGTTCAAGGGGTGCTGGCCTTCTTGCAAGTTTAGCCATAGTACCTAGAGAACTGACACAGCAGCAGAAGCTTTGGGGCCAGACACCTGGCTGCTCTGATTTGACAGGAAGATTATTAAACCAATGGCACTGCCCAGTTTACACCAGGTGGGGATGTGACCTTATCAGTTTGTAATGGCTTTCTGTGGCAAGGTTTGGTAGCGGGGGGGCTACACAAGTGATTTCTGCGAGAAGCTGCTAGAAGTTTCTGCCATGTCTGACAGAGCCAATGTCATCTGGCTCCAAAGCAGACCCACTGCTGGCCAAGGCTGAGCCCATCAGTGACAGCGGTAGCACCTCTGGGTGCTATACATTTCCCTGGGGGAATTCTCAGTCTTCCTGCTTTTACCCAAGTAATTGTTTTCACCTCCAAGATAGAGCCATTCTCTCTACTCAGTAAGGACTGTCCTTGGTGGCCAGTTAGCATGGTTGTGTGTCCAGCCTGTTCTCCTGCCACAAAGCTGACCTGCAGACAGCAGATTTTGTGTAAACACCCAAATGTATTCAAGCCCAGGGGATCATATAGTCCATACAGCATGTAGTACATGAATGGCCTTAAGATATGGGATAGATCCACCCACTCAAACCACAGAGTTTGCAGAGAGCAGGGTCACAAAGTGGCACTTGTTTAGCATAATCTTTGGCATTTATTTAATAGAAGACAAATTCTTTTACAAGGAAAACCAGGGGAAACAGACAAAGAACCCATGCTGCTGTGCAAAGCATAGTAGGTAATGGAACAGCTACCTTTTCAGGTCTTCCCTTTAAGCTGTCAAGATAAGGATGCTACCGTAAAATGGTATTAGTGCCTTCAAAAAGTAACCTGCATTTCCAGTGGGGTGTGGATCTCTTTCATTTTGCATTAAAGCAGTAAAAAAGCGTGAAAAAGATTGTTATAACTGAAGTCATCTTGTTTTGGGATTAATTTACAAGTTATTATTTACCCCTACTCTGTGGCACTGCCTGCAGCTTCCTCCGGTGGTTCAGCAAGAGAAGCAGGGACTGTGGAGAGAACAGGAACTGTATGATGGAAGACAAAGCACTATAAAAGCAGATGACCCTGAGAACTCATTATGGCTTACACTATGTTCTGCAACCACAGTGAAAAAAATAAGAAAACAGCTTTAAAAGGCTAGGAACGGCTCAGGGAAATGAGCTGGTCTGGCTTGAAACAGGTTCACGCCAATGCAATAGACCACAATATTTTGGGATACAATGTAGATAGTGATGGATATCACAGCCGTGTCAACAGCCCCAAATTCTGAGAACCCTACTACACTTCAAAAAAAATTAATTCCTTCTCAAAGGACAACACCTAAACCAACTGGAAGCAAAGATGCACAAACACAGGATTACAAAGGGCCTGAAAACACAGCAGAGGTGTCCAGCTCTGGTGTTCACTTGCTGGACACCACACCTATGCAAAATCTCCACAGAGGCTCAAATCTAGCTTTGCACTGGGATCCTCCATTTAACAGTATCTGTCTGAAATGGACAGAAACACACTTTGACCCCTCTAGTGTGAACATGGTGTGGTCAAAAAAACTAAAAGATGTTGACAGCCATTCAGAAACTGTGCACAGAACAAGTGAATGGGCAAAGCATACAATTTTTTGTAATAGTCGATTTGTCTGTGTCAGGACAGGGTCCATCAGCAAGGTGGGGAGGAGACAGTTTGAACTGCTATTGCTCATACTGCAGAGAGTGGAGCTAATTTTCCAAGATTTTCATATGGCTGTCTTCCGTCCTGGGAATCTTTCTGAGATTGTCTTAAGCATTAAGTTTCTTAAAAATGAAGAGAATATTGAGGGAAAGAATGGTGCCTAAAAAAAAATTTTGCTTAGGTCCATTGAGCAAAGCAGCACTAGGAAAAAGCAGTAACAAACCCCCTCTGCCTTCTAGCTTCTCTTTTACTCATTCTTACATAAATAAACAGAGTAAGGAAAACTGCAGTCCAAGGGAGATTAACCTGCATTATAATCACAGAGTAGGTAAGGCTTTTCATTTTATTTTTCCCTAAAGGAAAAATGTGACTTGATGATTCAAAAAAAAAAAACCAACCCACAAAACCAACCCACAAGATGAATCTGCTTTAGTCTGAAGAACAGAGAAGTGTCACTGCAAACTTGAGCAAGGAGGATATTATTTGGAGCACTGTAATAAAAACAGGTAAGTTAATTAAAGCACTGCTCGGACCGCTACAGGTATCCATGCCTGCAGCTCACCACCCAGAACTGTCACGCACATCTTAACATATCAGTTCCAAAAGGTTATTCAGCAATTCTTCCTAGCTTCTCCCTTCAGTTTTAATTTCCGTCCTCCTCAGTTTTACTTTGGGGGGCTTTCATTTCCCTCTCTATTGTCATGTGTTGCGTGCTCCTTCAGAGGTTGTGAAGGGGTAGCTGCTTTTGCCATCACCCTTAGCAGGCAGGCAGAAAGTGCTGTACTGCTGCTGCATACGAATTAGTTTGTTGCCTGCAGTAACTTCTCCATGGCACACCCCCAGCACACCCTGGCCCTTCTGTTTTCAGACAGTGCCCCAGCAACGTGCCCCACAGGGTGCAATGTCTCTGGTGCTCATGGTCTCTGGGGTAAGCAGAGATGCACCTCCTCCTCTGAGCAAGTTGCTGGGCAGTGGCAGCACCAGGCTGGGCTCAGTTCCTTTCAGGTACCCATACTGTCCAGTTCAAGCCATATCCATGCACTCTATAGCAACGTAAACCTACCCTTTACTACCTACTAATTACAGGATGTTCCGCTTGATGCTCCCTGTCCTTCGGTAGCCTGTGGAACCTGGTAGCCCATGGCACACGTCATCAATCACTCTCATCCTGGAGGAAGGCACAACTGGATTTTCTGACTGAAGGCTGACATGTTAACTTGTACATAGGAACCAACTACATAGACCATTTGAATTCTGTATACATGGGCTTCTCTTCCCAGTTATTGAAATGTAGGTGTTTATTCCACTTTGCAGATGTCAGCAAGTCTTACAACTTGCACTCAGACAACACAAGGCAATGGCTTTCTTTTTTTTTTCTTTCTTTGTTATTAATGAGCTAGCTTTCTCTCTGGGTATTGTGAGTGGCAGGAGCTAGGGACCTGTCAATCAAAATGTTAAAAGGACATTGTCAATGTCACACTTCATCCTCAGCTCTCCCTCAGTCCAAATACAGAAACAATGTTGAAATTACAGTCCCACTATTTGCAAGGTGAGAATACAATGTCTGCCCCGGTACACAGAAGCCTGAAAAAAACTCCAGCTGTTGTTTTTGTCTGAAAACATCAGAGAATACAAACTTCCCATGACAGTTTATCTTTGTAAAATTACCCTCTTGAGCATCCTTATCCAACAGAAGGCCACATCTTGCTCCCAGTTAAATTAGTGTTCAATTTCTCAACAACTTTTTCAGTGGAAATGTTCACTAGCGATATATGACACCTTCTGAAGCTGTAATTATTTGTTCCAAGCAAAAGTAGCTGGGTAATCCCCATCCTTGAACATGTAATTCAACAGTCTTTGAGGTTTCTTGTGTGTTCTACATTAATGGTTAAATGGGTCATTTCCATTGTAGCCTGTTGTGTTTTGCGGTAAGACCATCTACATCCATTTTCACACGTTCACAGACTTGGACACATGGAGACGAAAATACTCATAAAAAGAGGGTCAAAAGCCATATTCAGGGTAATGCTCTGGAAACACATCTCTTATGTGGCAGGCTCTCATTCTGGAGTGATCTATACACTCAAAGGCTTGGATTTTGTCCCAGGTGCAGAGACTTACGTTAGGACCATGACATTACTGGCCATGTCATGCCCCTCAAGGGGAAAAAGAAAAGAACTGAGTGCAGCAAATGAAACAATGGCCAAAGGAGATGTGCATGCATTCTCCTAAAACAACAGCATCTCATCCTATGAAGGCTTCTATAAACATGGCCAGAAACAGCATCCCCCTTTACCTCTTGATAGCAGTTGCTGTCATCACTACAAGATTGTTGCAATAGTACTACTGAATCTTTGATTATTCTCAAGCAACATGTCAGTTTAGACATAGCTCTCTGATTTAAACATGGCTAAAGAGAACATTTTCTGTGCAGTTTTTGCACAGTAAGGTAGCAAACATACAGCTCAACCGTTAAGTATTCTGGCTCAGTCACATAGACACTCCTCTTTTTCAGGCTATGCTGAACAGTTGCTTCTGTGTTGGCAGTCAGGAAATAAAACTGTCTTTTTAATGAGTCCTGGCTTTGCAAAGTTGTGATGCTGCCATGTTTTCTGTGTTCAGTTTACACCCCAGAGCAGGTTTTGCAGCCAATGCTGCTATTCCCAGTAGCCTCCAACCCAGTTACCAGAAGGTTCCACTGCTTTTTTGGGGAGATACAGAATTTCTCAATTGCCAGCTATAGTGCAGCCATGAATACCCAAGATGGTTGAAGTGACCTGTGAGGTAGAAGCTTTAGGATATGAAACATTATCTAAAATAATAATATTTTTCTTAGCATCTACACTGTTCAGATCCTGTGAGTCTCAGAGAGGTGTAATCATGACCTTCTTCACAGCTAAGCCAAATCTTCCATGCCTCTTGAAAGCAGATTATTATTCCTAACACAAATGTAGTCTTTTCCATCCTGCTGCTGTACACCCAAGCCTGCACAGCTAATGTCCCCCAGGGGCAGAGGCAGGATCCTGTTCCTGCAGGGTTTAGTTTATTGGTTTTTTCATGAAGAAGAAGTATGGCCTTTTTTCTTACATTTTTAATCTAATGTTTTTATGGTTCCCTCTTTAAAAAGGTGATTTAGTATGTCACCATCCTGCAGGCATCAGCTGGTAAACAGTTCATCTCTGCTTTGGCTCTGGAAAGCTCTTAAGACCATTCTTCCTTTTTCACACTGACCCTCAACTTCCCCTAGAGGGATTTCAGGCCACTCTCTGTTCTCTCATGAGCCAAAGGTGCTGTTCCATGTGGTTTTGTTTACTGTCAAGCAATATCTTCCCTCTGTTTGATGAGGCCCCTGTCTCTTGTATGTCCAAGTTTTTATGGTTTTTCTGTCTTTGACAAATGACTAGCACAAAGCACAGACACCATTGTAAGTGAAAGCTGGAAAGAATTTGAACAAGTCATTTGGGTTGCAGTAAAGGATATAGACCTTGAAAACAAGCATCTGACCCAACATCTAGGGATTCTAACTGTATTGCATCCTGCTTTCTGTCAGAGCCTAGTTGCACTTTGTTAAAAACCTAAAGGTGAACTAGAAAAACACAGCATCCAGACTTTCTGCAATGGCAAATAGAACAAATGCCATTAGCAATTATGTTAAATTGATCTCTAGGTCAAGGAATTTAACTTCTTGTGTAAATTGTATCTCCTCCAGCAGCAGGATGATGCTACTCCAAAGTCTACCATGTCATTTTTATTACTGATATCAACATTGCAGTTGATGATCAGTCTCAGAGAATTTTCACTGCATGCTGTTCCTCTGCAAAAAAATCCCCTCCATCAAGGAAAAAAGCATGTTCAAGAATAATACTATAAAGGCAAACACTGTCAGCTTATTTTCTGACATCTTTGTGATTTTAGGTAGCAACTGGTGGCTTTTACAGGATCCTGACCTGTATGGCACAATTGTCCTTTCATTCATGCCATAAATGGGTACTAGAAGAATTTGGACCGAGTGCACTCAGTGTGACCACTGTGTGTCCCTTCCAACCCAAACCATTCCACGATTCTGTGATTCCTACCCTGCACTACCTAGAGAGCATTTCACAGAGGAAATAAAGCAGGAGCGATGAAGGAAATGCAAGGATTAGCTAGTCTGAATATATCTGAGATGGAGAGAACCATAATGTCCTGAGTTTCAATTAAACTGCAATGGACAAGAATTTCTCACATTATTTCTTCAATGAAGTCACAAGTACTCACTGCTGGGCACTGAGAACACAAGTGTAAAAATGTACCATCTCACCTCCATTGCTCCTGTGCCTGTCACCTTCCTGGATTCTCAAAGATAGAGACAAAAAGTAGTACAACATTCTTGTAAGGCAAGCAAAGAGAGGAGTATTTTGCTCCCATAGTGTGCATGGAGCACTACTTTCATTGCGCTGGGTTTTCATACTGTTTTATACCTAACATCACCTTGGTAGAGAGGCCCATTCAGAGGACGCATTTAGATCCAAACCTGACCAGGATTTTGTGTCAGTGAGTTGAATTCACATTAATTTTATGGGGAAAATTCCTGATTCGGAGTTCCTGGCAGTTTTGGCTGTTCTATCAATTTATTTACAATATCCGTAGCCTCTTCTTCTCCACCTCTGAATGCCCCATGCTTTAGCATATTCCTTCTCAGTACATGAGAAAGGAAAATGAACACTACCTATTTCACAAAAAAACATCAACGGCACAAAGAGTAGCAGCATTTCCTTTAAAGTTAGATATCTACAGGTTAAACAAGACAGATACTTGCCCATGATCCAGATATCCTTATTTTCTTTTCTGGAGGAAAACAAACCAAAATAACTTGCAAGTACTTTTAGGGTACTTAGATTTCTAGAAACTCAAAAGTTTGATTTTTTTTTTCCCAAATCTATGAAATAGTCTAATACAAGATATTATCTTTTTCCTATAACTCCTGCCTCAATATGTGGGTATGTGATAGAAGATGTTTACCAGGTGAGACAGGGATCCTCTGTGGAGAAGAAAAACATAGCCCCTGGTGAATTTCCAATAGCACCAAATCGCCTTCAAGCAGTCTGGGAGCAAGACAGTTCCTCCTGGTTTCCACAACAGCTTTAGCACAACTACAGAAACAAGCAGGACCTTACACTTCTTCTAGATATTCTGGGGTTAATTTTTCACTGCTTAACACCACAGCTTGTCTTTTACAGCAGTGCAAAGTAAGACAGCCCCACATACACTGTATCTATGGTTCTGAAAGACAGTCTTGCCCTGACTTAAAAAGGAAGGAAGTTTAGCCTAGAAAATTGAGAGTGAAAACACACAGTATGGAATATGCAGTGGAGGTTGATGAGCCATGTCCCAGCTCATTTTATACACTGAGAAAGAAATGCACAATGAGTTTGTGCTTTTACCATGGGTAACCACTGTGCGTGATGATAAATTTTAGTGTCTCCAGTCTGATCAGTCACTTGTAAAGCTGTGGACTCATTGTGAAAGAAACCTAGATCAAGCTGCTAAAACGTGAGACACTTTATGGGCAATTCAGAGTCTATTTAGACAATGAATATTCATGATCTAGCTGGACAATTTCACATGCTTAGATAATGCAGATTTATGCTCACACACAACAATGATTTCTGAATATTTATAGGCAAACACCTGGACAGTATTTGACACAACCGTGAATATTCATAATTACATCTGAATGAAAGAGAAAGGCTCTACCTGAAGTCTAAACTACAGACACAAGAAGCTAATCCTCTACATCTATTGTGCCTTAATTACAATAGGTAACAACCAAAAATAGCATAAAGGAAAGCATTAGAGGTAGGGATGTACTCATTCAAAGGATCAGTAAAAGACAGGAAGCGTCTCTGAGCTACAAAAGTTTTCACTGGTTTAGTCTTCTGACAGATGTTAGGTTTCCAGTGCAGCACCTTTTCTATACGAAAAATATCCAGATTTTTGGGGGAGGAGGTGAGGTTTGGGGGGTTTTTTGTTGTTTCAGGGGGGTTTTATCCACATTTTTTTTAAGGTCTTTTTATCCACACCAACAGATTAAAATATTTGTTGTGAGAATAAAAATGTATGCAGTGGGACATGTGTGCCCACACATGTGTGTCCATGTGTAACGGGTCTTCTTGCTAAGCTGGCCTGTGTCTTCAACGTTCATGTTTAAATCCATGCTGCCCCCATATCAGATTCCTTGTGCATAGTCCTGATGGAGAGGTTTTCAATGCCGGCTGAGATCAGATCAGATCATCACCTGAGGAATGTATGAGTCTTAAGAGCCTTGGTGTAACTTCAGACAGGATAAAGATCAGTTTTTGCCACAAGGGGATATCAAGGCAGAGATATAGATTGGGACTCCAGCAAAGAAAAAGTGGCTCTGATCAAGGGAAGGGCAACTGCTAGATTCACACGTGTTTATAAACATGAATTGTCCCCTTAGGAGCTGAGAGGAACCTGACATTAGATCTTCCTCTAAGGGAAGGAAGAGCTTCCAGCTGAGGGTTTACCTGGACAAGCGGAAGACAGAACTGACTGTCTAGCAAGTGTGTCAGCAACCAGTACCTCTATCTCTGCTACAAGCCTCTTCCCAGTCTTAATGCTAACTTCTTAATACCTCTTTATTCAAGTTCTAAAACTAATCATGATATCTCCATTCATAAGATCACCGAAATCTTCCTCTCTTTGGTATTTCCACTGCTGTTTAGCTCCTTCTGTGATAGCTCAGTAATACAGGATGAGTTAAATTCTTTCTCCCCATGTTCACTGGGAGCAAATGAAGCAGTGATGACCTACATCAGCAGCTCATCAGCAGCCAGAGCACAGATCCTGGACTGTGTCCAGTCACATTTGGACATGCTTTGTCACTTTTCATCCTGCCTTAGAGAGGGACACAAGATGTGGGGCAGCAGAACTACAGTACATGCCATCACCCTTTCCTTGATGCTCCCCAACAGATGTTTTCTGCAGCCTCATATTGTTTGAACTAAGCTGTATAGCAGGCTCTTTGACCTAAATTCATTGAGACAGCTGAAAATTATAGCAGTTGAAAATAAAAGCATCTCCAGGCCAGTAAATAGCCCACTTCTTCCCATTTCTTCAAATTATCTCGGTATCTGGCACTTTTCTGCTGATACCACCTCCTTATGAGAGGAAAATCTAGCTGTCTGCCGGGACACTCAAATGGATGGCAAGCAGCAGTCTAATGTCAATGCTGGGTACTTGTTTCTGTTCCAGGCACAGATGAGTTGTCTCAGCTGCCCTCTGCTTATTCCTCAGGTGTCAGAACCAGATTCATATCTCACCGGATTGTTTGATTGATGGGTCGAACAAACCATGTTGTCTCTGGGGTTGGGGGGAAGGGCTGGGCTAGGCTTCCAGACACATGATCTGTCAAGCCCATGGCAGAAAGGTGCATGTAAGGCTTGCAGCCAACAGGGCTGCACCCACTCAGAGTACATGGCAGGGAAAGCCATGTGGCTGGGCTGCCAAGCATGTCCACCTGGTGGCCTGCCCACACAACATGCCCTGGAGCCTCTAAGTGTCTGTGACACCCCTCACTTTGGTTAGGGGGACAGTGAGTGGCAGTGAGCCAGAGGTCCCGCCTAGAGGGAGTGGCCACAATAGCCAGAGTCTGTAAACAGACACGCACTTGGTCTCCATCGCCTGTTGGACTCTGCCCTCCTGACCTGTCAATATATGACCTCCAAGTGGTAAATATGTCTATCTCTTCTCTTTCTCTCTTTATTCTTTCTTCTCCTAATCTCTCTTTCTTTACTCCTGTGGGCAACTTAAACATCTGTTGTTCTGTATTTCACTTAAGTTTGTGTTTGCTGGGTATAACAAAGGTTCCCTTACTATAGCAATGCTTGCTAGTGTCAGTAATCTCTTGTAATGCTTTTGGGAAGTTGCATGTTATTTCTGTAAAACGTTTTTTACCAAAACGCCTATTTTCTCAAATTAAAAGAAATCTCAGAGAGAAAAATGTGTGGTTTTTCTCTGGATGTGAACTCAGGGTATCAAAGAATCAAAGACTTTGCAAGGGTTCACGTGGTAAAATCTCTTGAAGTCTAAAATTAAAGTGTACAACTGGTAAAAGCGCGGAACTTCTAGACCAGGGTGTAACATCAAATTTTAACTCTCATGCTCCCTACTCACTCTGGTTTTGCCTCTGTTTGCAATGAAATCCTAATGAAAGCCTGAAGAACTACCTGTCGCAAGTATCTGTTCTCAGCTCGTTCTCAGTTGGATGGCATCCCCATGGTGGACTCCAAAGGCTAAAGAAAAACAGGTGAACAGCTCTGCTCCAAAATGAGTTCCTCTTGGCAGCAGCTGGAAATGCAGCAGCTCTTTATGCTCTCCAGTGCCAGTGAAGCTGGGTCTCTCCCAAGAACATAGCACAGCCATTCCCCACACAGCACTGATATAGCAGGGGCGACACCAAATTTTATCCAGAGTACACGATATGAACCCTAAAGGATTAAACAATTGAAAACAAATGAAGACTTATCATTTCAAAACCTCCTGAATTTTTAAAGGCAGCCTCATGTTTACAAAAATTTGTCTCACAATATCTGATTAATCAGCTTTGGAAATAAAGGACAACTTGATGAATATTACCTTTTACGCTCTGCTTCTCCAATTTTCTCTTATGTTGTACTTTCCATCATCAGAAATAGAATTTCTGTATCAGACAACAGTGCCTTTTGCTCAGTTTCTAGCAACCACCACTCAAAGCTTCAGAGGAAAATTAATGTCCTTTTCCTACTTCCTAATTTTTGAATTCCCTGGGAGATGTTATTCATCTATTCTTTTTCAGAAAACTTTCTTCTCAAGGCCATTTGTGCTTTAAAAAAAACCACAAACCACAATATAGAAAAGGTGGAACTACAGGGACATTTGGTTAGCAATAGTCTCATCCCTTCTTTGAATTCATATGTATATTTTTAATACCTTAGAGCTCTGACTGACTCTCCATGCATCAGTATAACAGCTGCTGCAGTGAAACTCAGATAAGGCCAAATTTGCTCATTGATAAATGATAAATAAACAGTGGAGACTACCTCCAAGTGAGTTTAAATCTGTCTAAAAGACTGTTTCTCACTGATGTCTCTAACCATCTTTTCAACCCTGTTCCTTATATATCCCGTGGCAGTTAATTCCATGGGTCTGCCACATACTGTGGAATAAAAGTATCTACTTTCAATAAGTGCTTCAATAAGTGCTGCCCTTTAGTTTTATTGTGTGTTTTCAGCGCTTCCTGCTATGGGAACCAAGGTCTGCTTACAATGGGAGTATTTCTATTACTTCTTGTCAAGGTCTTTCAACTGTCACCCTGCAAACACTGTCTTCTCGTGATCATTCAGGGTCAAGCCTTCAGCTGGACATACAGTCCAAGGCTTGGTGGAAACCCTACATTGAAATGCTTGTGCTGTGCTGTGTGCTAATCGTGCATGTGAAATACAACAACCATCAACAAGCTGTGGACACCACTACACTTAAATCCTAAGAGTCTGCATGTGGCGGCTCTTTTGCTTTTTTTGGTTGCTCTTATGTGCATCTGAAATGCAAAGAATTTGTGATAGCACTGCAATAATCACAATATCTTTAGAACTAAGTGCAAGGGAAGAGAAAGGTGAATTCTTGTGCAAGACCTTATCTTTCCAAGCCCACAACATACAAATTTACATCATCTCTGGGGATTCCTGAAGACCAAAGGAAGAGCCCATTCCTCCATCTTTAACAGGAAAGCCTGCAGAAATAATTGTCAACCTGCAACATCATTCTAGTTACAGCAGCTGCCAGCTTTCATAGTAACAGCTGCATTCACCTTTGGCAGATAAAGGCATGGAGAGACAGAAACACCCTGGCTCAAAGGAGGACACACCACCCCTTCACAGCCTACAGTCCCTGCACCTGCTGCCTCTGAAAGCAGCACCAATTTCAGCCTGCATTTGACCAAGAGTAGCAGTGACTGTTAACCATCAGCTACTGAGCTCATGCCTGGATCTCCACAATCCCATTTTGCCTCAGTTCCAGAGTGGAATAGTAACTAAGCACATCACCTGAAGCAGAAGAAACTTCAGAGCATTTGTCTTCTTGTGACAACTAAAGTAAAACAGGCCCAAAGGCATGAATTTGTTCTCACTACAGCTGGTCCAGAAAGGTTTCAGTTCAATCAGGTTTTCATTAGAAAACATTGGTTTGTTAAAACCACTATTCTTCTTGGGATATGCTTAAATTCAGCAAAGTACTATGTTTTTGAAGTCTAGAATTAGAGAGTCTGGGAGATTAAGGGAAGGAAGGATGAAGAAGGCACAGTTATCATCCTATTGACTTCATGAGGCCGAGTCCATTCTGCGGGTAAATGTCCAGGGATGCTGCTAGGAACTCATTAGGGGGACAGTAGCAGTGGTGGTGGTGGTATTAGAACATCATGAATAGACAGAATTCAGCCTCCAGCTCTGCCAACACACTCTGTGAGCATTAAATTCATGCACACACCAGGAGGGAGATAAAGTAGCACATTTACTCACACTCTTAATAAAAATGGCAGTCAGGGCTCAAATAACATATTTTTTTACAAAATCACCCCAAAGCTGCAGAAAAATCTGGTTTTCTACAGACTTCTAGGGCCAAATTTTGCAGTAGTTTGCACCCAGGTGCATCTGCAGAGTGTCTCATTCAAGACAAGCCAGTACTTACAGCAGCACAAAGCAGAGCACACTCTTTCCCCTTAAAGTTCACCAGATATCCTTACCCTCCCATAGTTGGGTTTTTATTTTTAGTTTGTCAACAACAGAGTAAAAACAATAAAAGTCTCATATTGCTCTAGCCAGGTGGCAATTCCACTTCCTCTTGTCTAGCTGGCTGTGTGATGAGCTGTCCTTGTGCATTAATGCATGTGTCTGTATCTGTGTCTCTTCTCCTCTAGCTTCTACCATGCCTCTGCATACCCTACACAATCTTAATGCAGAGAAATGATTTTGAAGAGGGGTTTTGGAGGCTCTAGGTACAATAGGGCCAGTCTTCTTCCCAGGGGCAGAATCTACTGGGAGCTCAGGAGAACTATGACCAGACATCTAATATTTTTGTGTTTTCTCTACTGAGATACCCAGCTGGGATATATCTCAGCTTCTTCATCTCCTTGATCTGCTTTGCCTGGAAGAGCAACAGGAATCCAGGGAGGGGAAAAGGGAATGCTCAGGAGAGAAACTGAGATGCAGGTTGATCATTTTATCTGCGTTGTCTGGGTGCCATCAGAATACATTAACTCCTTCATTTATCACAGCACTATCATTAGAAATCTCAATTATTTGTGAATGTCACACTGACAAAATGTTTAATTAGCTACTTTGTTGCATTTATCACTTCTCAGATACAGGGAAGAACTAGAGGCACCCTCACGGGGCCCCATTATTTTTTATAGAAAGGTGTGGAGGGTGAAAGAATTTGTAATAAATGTCCCCATCATTACACAGTGATAAAGGTCAGACACCCCCACAGTATTCATATATCTTAAGCTTTTCATAGGGAGCACATACCTGCCAGCTACAGCCTTCTGTGATAGTGACAGGAGAACAATATGAGCTGCCTGGAGACCAATGCAGGGAAACAGATCAGGGGTTTCTAGCTCCCCTCAGAGAGTGATGCTGCTCCAGCCTGACAGTGGATAAGTAAGCTGGGCAGGTAAGCAGTTCAGATGTTACCATGAAGAACTTTTTACAGATAGGTTCTCCCAGGCTTTTCATGAAATCAGACTGCAACTGCAGGTGACTTTAAATTTTACATTACAAAAATAAGTTGAGCATGGGCTTGAAGATATTAGGAGTGAGAATGACTGGGTTTCCTTTTTGCCTTGAAGTCACTCAATCTACTGCTGTAAAGCCAGCAGCTGCTAATAAGCCTAACCAATATTCCCATCTGACCTGGGACCAGCACAGCAAGAAGAGCATGTGGATGCCCCACCAGCTCCTGCAGAGGTAGAGCACCGTGATGCATCATGATGGGAGACAAGTTTGTTTGTGTCCTAGTATCCAGAGGCTTTCCATCCAGAGGCAGCAGGCATTGCAAACAGCAGAGATTTGTCTTACCATTTATATTATACTTGTCTATTGAGAATAAGACATGGGGTCACTTCTCATCATGAAAACACATGCTTTTGGATGGATGAAGCTATCATTTCATATAAATTACAGCCATTGAGTGACTTCAGATTATAACAGATTACCTCAGGGCAAGACCATCTGGACTACAACCCAGTTTGGGTAGATATTTGGCATTCAAGGCTCAGTGAGCAATGCAAGCAACATTCTTTCCAACACTTAAATTCAATCAGCATGCTCATTTTGCATCACCAGAGCTTCCTGTTGGCCTGATTGCCTTGGTTCCCTGACGTACCATGTCCAAGGCTAACAGGTACCAAATATGTGTTTACATCCCTTAAGGAACCCAATCCATCAGGTATTCTCCTCTCCCACATTCAGAGAGGAGAGAGATACAGACTCCACAGGCTGTTTCTGAGGCAATTCCCTACCAAGGGGCATCACAAGTGCCAGAGCCTTCCCCAGCACTGTTCACACATTAATCCAAACAGTTTTTAACTAAAAAGTGAGTAGGTCTAAGGTGACAGCATTAAAAATTCAACAGTGGTTATTTATGAACTACCTAGCTTTATTTCAAGCACTGGTCACCCACACACATATCTGAGGCATTTTAAATGATTCACATCCATGTAGCACCCAAAAGCCTTCATGGTGCCAGCATCCCTCTTTCCACTGAGGCACTAAGGCCTAACAGTCAGGGAAAGGATTTCTGGATGGAAATGGTGTGCCCAGCTCAGGATGCTGCTGAGTATCTGAGAAGACTTTCTGCAATGTGCTTCACTGCCAGTCTCCTGGCTGACTTCTTTCATAAAGTTCTGGTATTCATATGTCTGTGTAGTATGTTCATTTCAGGACTGGTCTTCATAACAGTTTGCAAAGAAGAAAGAAGAGAGATGAGGAGGTTGGACTGAGAACACATAAAAAATGAGAAGCATCTAAATCAATATTTTTTTCAGAAGGGCAAAACAATGCAAAACAGAAAAAGACTATGCATGGGGGAAATGGGTTAAATTTTGACTTATCAGTCATTTCTACATTTCTTTCTTTAAAGCACTTTCCCACACAGAGCCTCAGAGCAAAGCCATTGAAAGCATGTGATTTCTGCAACAGACATATTAAATGGAGGGAAATGTTCTGGCTCACAAACTCCAATTAGTTCTAATATTAGACCTGCCCATAAAACATACAGTGTCCCTTGCTTTCCACAACCATATCAATAAATATTATTGTACAGGGATATAAATATAACTCATTAGTTTGTTGACACTCAATGGCTTATCTATATATGTAATGCCATCCTGCCATTATTGATGGTTTTTTAATGGCCCAGTATCATTAAGCAGTAATGTTTTACTTCTATTAATATCATTTGGGCTGGTTCTTAATAACTATGCCAGAGTAACTTCAGCATCATCTGCAGACATAAATGAGTACCTGATGTATTTCTCAGCACATGTTCAGCATCCTCCATGTTCAAAGTTCTTCCAACTTCATCTGTTTGCTTTAGGACACATGGAAATCTGTAGATAAATGTCCTACCCCAAAACTTATCTATTTGTTTCCCAAAATCCAGGATGCCAAAATCCAAATGTAGTAGCAAATTACCCCTCTTCAGTGGCCTGGTGGTCTGCTGCACCACAGTCAGATGTATGCAGGAACTAGCTGAATGGCTTGACAGGGTGCCATGGTACAGAGGATTTTCCAGAATGGAGTGGGAACAGGGCGGGAGTTCACAATTTCTCCAGGGGTATCTTGGTTGCGACATTCTTACTCTCTCAGTAGCCTTTGAAAAGTTTCATGGATTTTTTCCTTGACTGCTCTTTCCTGTTTGTGTCTTGATGAGTTCACATTTTCTTTTGAAAAATCCCTCATTTAGCAGATCTATGGTTTGCCCCATGTTGTGATAATGCTAAAGAAAAGTCAAAAAGGTGGACTGGCAACATACTTTGCTTCTGTCCTGTTACAAGTCATATTGCAGAAGACTAGCTTCTAAGGACAAGACACATTCCTGTCCTTGAGTGGTCCAACCCTTTATTTTCCTGGCTTCATCCCCACTATTCACCAGCTCAGAGAAAATTTGGAGATTGCTCCAAAGGCCTGCCAAAAAATACACTTGCTTGTAAATCCCCCACTAAATGCAGGAACTAAAGGAATCTCTGCCTAGCTTTGAACTTTCAGGAGTGAATCATAGAATCATAAAATGGTTTGCGTTGGAAAGGACCTTAAAGATCATCTAGTTCCAACCTCTCTGCCATGAGTAGGGACACCTTCCACTAGACTAGTTTGCTCAAAGCTCCATCCAAATAAAGCAAGAGCCTGCTTACTGCAGCCACTGACCTCAGGCTTGTCTCTGTACCTAGCTGCTGGCAAGGAGCCAGTTGTGCCCAAGGGCTGTGCATCATGGGCTATACAGGAGCTGTGGTGGCAGCTGGTCAGCAGCACTGGCCAGAAAGCCCACTCTGCTGCAAACAGCATTTGATTGAGGACATTTCTCAGTGTCACACAGGAAGATAAACTGAAAGGTTGAGGGCAAAAGAGAATCCTCCCCACAATAACACTGCAAATTATGGGAACACAGATTAAATGCAGTTGCCTGCTAACCATTAGCTATTTAATTACATGCTCTGGGCAGTGTACAAATTGGTGATATCACTTACCCACTGATCCCAGTGAGTCAATCCTGACCTACACCAGCCAAAATGAAAAGAGTTTCAGGCTTCTTTTGCTTTTTTTTTTTTTTTCCACAGGAGAAGTATAGGTACCAAAAAGGAACAAATGCATTTTTGTGTACGTGGGCTTGATCAGAAAGGGCTCAGGAAGCCTCTTCTCCCAACACCTATCCTTAGCCAAGTGGTGGAAAGAGATAGAGCCAAGCACCAACTACCAGACAGTGCATATGGGTGCTGTGGGCTTAACACCTCAGGTCCTGGTTCCAAGGCTGACAATTTACAATCTCAGCCTGGGAGTGAAGTCTCTCTCACAATGACTTTTAAACTTACCAGCTGTAATTGCTCTGCCAAATCTGAATGTAACTGTAGTTACTGCAGCTAGTAATTACATGGTGTTCTCCAGTAATCCCCTCACAGCCATTCTGTAGCAGAGAATGTTTGCATGGTATTTGTGGTCAGCAGCTGAAAACGATGTTGTCCAGTTGTTTAGGTGTACCTTTCTCAATGCCATGTGTGTGGGAGATGATAAAATAGCCTTTGTTTTAAATAAAACTACTTTTTAATGGGAACATCATAATTTTGTATGCCGTGTTTCTTTTAAATTGCACAGGAGATAGACTAGTCTGTTCATGCTACCAGCTGAAGGAATTGCTCTTCAGCTCAAGCTGTAGAAAGTTACGCTCTGGCATTACAGGCCCCTTCTTTAAAACCTTTTGCTCTGCAAGACAGCATGGGATGGCATTAAATAAATAATTTTATGTTCCTGAAAGCCAGATATCCAAGCTGACATACAGTAAAAACTACAAGAATTAAATAAAACAGGGACAAAGCAGAGGTGATATTTTCAAAATTGGTGTCTCTTCCTATAGAAAAGCATGTTTATGAAGGTGACAGACAGTACACATCTGAAGGTTCAGTGAAGTCTGGAGTGCATCAGAGGACCTAAAACAGCCCAACCTGGCTGTGGAAAAAGAAGATTGCATGAGGTTGGAGGGGATACTATCATGCAGCTCCAGCCACTGAGCCTGCACAGGGTTCCTGTGAGGATAGGGAGTGCTCTGGAGGTTTCTTCTCCAGTACTAAGTCAGTCTACTCTTACTCTGAAACTGCTCTGAAAACCCTCCTCTACAGGCAGGACAGAGGATCCTGACTATGGTAAGACCCCCCTCCACTCTTTCATCTCTTCAGAGCCTTTTATAAACATTAAGCTGGGAAATGATGTGACCAAACAATCCAACAAAAAGAGTGGTCATTACCTTTTCAGGTGTTCACAGTTGGCACAGCCCTCAGATGATTGAATGGTTAATAACAGATCTGGCCTTGTGTGGTTCTCATCCCACCAACACAATAGCAAATGGCTTTATAACACCCTAACAATCATTTGCATCCTTGGCTTAAACAGAGGATTTAGGAGCTCCTTTTCCTTCAGCTGCCATTGCAGCCATCTGATTGGCACATCACATTTATTTACTTTACTGATAGAACCTAATTAGGTATAATTGCTGAAGCATCTTAAATAATTCTAAATACAGGAATTGATTTGGGGATTAAATGGAATATGATAATTGTGTAATTGAACAAAGTAGCTGGAGTCCTCACCCAGCTAAGTGGATTTCATGATTGTGGCTGATTGCATCAGAATATAAATCAATCTGATTTGCATGGCTGGCATCAGTTCCCCTACTCCTCTCGAGAGATGGCTTTAAGTAGGTCACATCCTTTGGAGCAGAGAGATTGGAGAGAAATCCCTTGGATTTGGTGCTACATGATGGAGCACTCCGTGGTCTCTGCTCAGGAGGGATTAATGTTCCTCTGGGGATTGGGTGCTTTTCCTAGGGGTTTTGGGTATTCTGTCACTGGCCAGGAGCTGTTTAAGCCCTTCCTGGGTCTGGGGGAATTTATGATGCGCCTTTTTCAATTCTTAAATCTCTCAGTAGTTTGGTCTGTAGTTTCCTGGGAGATCTCTCTTAAGATCACTCTATCAAGGGTAATTTTCAGCAGAAGTGATGAAATTTAAGCAATTTCGCCCCAAGAGAAATTGAGCGGTTATTAAGGCACTTGGTGAAAGCATCTCTGTCTCAAATGGGCTTCTAGTCCCAGCTGAATTAATCCACAGCTTGGATCTGTTACCATCCTTGTTTTGTTGGAGGACTCCAATTTTCCAGTGAGAGCTGGCCAAAAAAGCTAGCTGAAGCTAGAGTAGGTCTCTTCAGGAGGATTAGCTCTGTGGCCATATGCCAGTGTAATTAGCAAGGCTGGAGAGAGTGCAGTCCTTGCAAGTGGCTCCATATGAGCTGCTGGTGCTCTGTGGGTTTTTTTAAATTCAGGAAAAACATACATAGCTCTAGAACTGGAACTTTACATTGTAAGCATCATGATTCACATTTTAAAAGTAATAGCACGTCCACACCAACATTAATTCCATTTGGAAAAGCATCATTCCCAAAACTTTTGTTTTTCATTTTGTCTGTGTATGTGTCTATGTGTGCAATTTAAGCTCCAGCTATTGGTTCACATCCTCTTCATGGCAATTTACATCTAAAACATTCCACATAAATGTTTATAACCACATTACTTCATGACTGCACTGGCTATTAATCGTTTGTTAACATTATAAAATTAGGTATATCAGTTGTGTGTATTAGAAGGAACGTGAGGAATAGAATGTCACCTCTATAGATAAGTTGTTTCTAATATTAAGAATGGCACTAGATTCTGTTAACTTCATTAATTATGTGCATGCATAGCACTTTGTTCTCAATGAAGCAAAACATTCAGAGAAACATGGCAGTTTCAATCAGTCTGAACTTGTTATCATTCATTCCTAAATCTTTTTGAAGGGAAAATTGTCCTTCTTTCCCCCCCAAAGTGGCATATTGATTTCTTCAGTGCAATGAAAATGTTCATCAAAGGGAATTAAAAGAACTCTGAGGCTCTGATGTACTTCTGGCTTTCTCTTCGAAACATCTCTTCCCCTCTTTGCGTTCATACATGACTGCTGTCCTGCTCATGCCAAAACTGCACTACCAGAAACAGAGCACCCTCCTGGGACCACCAGATCCAGTTTCAAATGATAGGAAGGACATGTTATTCTTCAGTCTGAGGGGAGTTTCTCTATACAGGGAAGGATGTTAAGTGCCTGGGCTGCTCCCTGGCATTTGAAGCTGGAAGTCAGCAAAAGTGCAAAAATGTACTTCTGCAAAACTAATAGATTACAAAATTTCATTCAGGCTGAAAATAGGGACAGGCAAATTAGAAAAGAAAAAAAACAACACCTTTGTTTTGGTGCATCTAATAGCTCTTTCACTTTTTTAGGCTACACTGTAGTTTGGATTGGAAAAAATGTTTTAGGAAAGAAGAGGAAATGATGGCTAATTGGTGTTCACCATGTTTACCTTTGGCATGGGCACAGGTAACCCACCTGTAGTTACAGCACAAGCAAAGAATGAGCTTTGTGGTAGGTGCTCAAAAAGAAAGCCTGAGTAGCTCAGGCCTCACCTTGCACTTCCAGAACCTGCTTACCTGCAGTGGGGATTTCTGTCAGCAAGGACCAGTGATTTACACTTAGTGAAGGCACCAGTCATTTGTTTCCAGCCATAGCTAAGCTTAGAGGCCATTTGAAATCTGGGCAATGTTTCTTCCTGCTAGGCAGGCCACCTCTCAGTGCTTTTTGCATCTTGGACCATATCTATACATGCAATAGCCTGTTATAAAATAAAAAATGTTTCTATAGCAAATTTTTATTCACTTGCTGAATTTCACAGCTAACTTTTTTGACTAAAGGCCTATCAGAGCTACTTTTTCAGAGTGTTTGTTTTGAGAAATAAAATTTATTTTACTTCTCTAAGTTCAAAATTAATGTCAGTATTAAAGAAGATCAGTATATTTAGATTCAATATATTGAATCTATTCAGTGAAGGTATCAGCCCCAAAGATATCATTTCTAGGTTTAATTAAGGATGACAATTTGGAGGGGAAGAGATAAGGACAAATAAACTCAAAAACATAGGTTTATTGTCATATTTTCTGTGGTGCCTGCACGATTAACTCCCAATATGATTAATTACACATTTTATGTGTTATGAGACACTGTAGAGCAGCTAGTATCACCTGTATCATACTTTCAGCTCATAATGGTGTGAGTCCTCACATAAAGGAATAGCAAAACAAGGTTTAATGGTATTCCAGATTTCTCTTGTTAGCCTGTGGTGCACATGACCATTGTGAGCAAGAGTTTAAGGACCGGTGAATTTCAGCTGACTGTACTGATGCTGAGGTTATATCCAAGGCTGTGTGTACTGTAGGAGTTATGTCTATAGTTTGACAATGAAAGGACAACTCAACTGGCTTATTGATGCTTATTAATGGCTTCATGATTCCACTGGACTAGGATGAACACTTGTATCTGAAGGGCCTAAGTGACGATTTGAAATTTTGGTGAAATTTTCTAGGCTAAGGACCTAGATCAAAATGACGAGTCCAGTTTCATGTTGCATCTTCTTTAGAATATGCACCAAGAATAAGGGACAATGTTTGCAAAGGCCAAAAGATTAAAAGGATTTTTCCATTGTTCTCTGCCCTTAAGTAAAAAAAAAACGGTCACATGTTAAATATGGACAATCTGAAAAAAAATTCCTTGAGGGATGAAATGCCCTAAATTTCAGGCTGTTAGACTTGAAGATCCAGCAAGAAATTAGCATTTTTTTACCTTTTACTTTCAAAGCTTTAATGAGGAAGAACCAAAAGAGCATTAGCAAAATGAAAATCAATGCAGGTCTCTTCCTACCTGCTAACATATTGCTGGTCTTTCTGGAGCATTGATCAGCTCCTATACAGCTCTGATAAAGGCTTTGCTAAGGCATTAGACACTATAGGCCTTACAGAAGCTTAAACAATAGAGGAACTGTTGATACCAGCTTAAATGTCCTAATGGTACAATAAAAAGAAGTTTGAACACCCAAATCAGAAACCAGGTAGAATACCAAGATACAGGATGATTGAAACTGCATATAGAAGGTGGGACTAACTTTTCTAAAGAACATAATTTGCTTTGATCACTTTAGGAAAAGGGCAAGAAATTGTATCATTTTCTGTTGATCCATGGGATACAGTTTTGAGCTAACATCTTAATGCAGGCATCCATGTGTTACCGTCTCAAAAGAGCAAATGTACTCCTATCATGTCAGCAACTTCGACTTAAAAAGGCTTTTTTATGACCACAATCAGGTTATTGCTGCAACTAGTACTGCAGAGTACTGCAAATGAATGACTGAAGATGTATTATTCTTCCATCTCCAAGGATCCCTGGCCTAATGTGAAGACAGCTGAGAGCTGAACACATCTCAGAAGCAACTTTGTGCTTACAGATTTCCAAGGCAGTCCCATGCCACTGTTTCAGCAATTTTTAGTCTCAGAAAGTGTTACAAACAATTAATTTACGATTCTAAAAGAATGAGTATAACCTCTTACGCAGGAAAGGTGGTATAGCAAGTCCTAAAAGCTCACACTAGACATTTCTAGGCACTGGACTTGGGCAGTATCTCCCAGACACAACCCCTGTTGGAGATACCTACTTTTTTCCAGATAGAGGTGGGCTTCAGAGTTTTAAGAATTATTTTTGGTGCCAGGAGCTCTTGACAGTGAAGTCAACACTCCCATCTTCAGTTAGCGATGATCAAAGCTAGTGTTATCTGGCCGCTGCATTTTCAAAGTACTTGTTTAATGATGTATTTTCTCTGTGCACACAAAGATTCAGGCAGACATTATTGTCTATGTGTAAATGAGGTGGACATTTGTTGGAATCCGAAACTTGGCTATCAGCAGAAAAGGAACTTATAGGATTATGTAGCAGGCCATGGACAGCAGGAGCTGAGAGAAACTCCTTACTCTGAAGGCCGGATGCTTCATCACAAGACCTGTTAATATTTAGCTATATTTGATTGTCCTGTCTCTTTCAGCAAGATATGAAAGACTTTGTGGTCATGTTGTCAGACGACGTAGAAACCCTTTTGTTCTTTCCCCCAATGTGGTCCTCGCTACGGGAAAATATTAACCATTTGTGTAACTGTAATAGAAAATTGTGTAATCCTCTAGTTAGCATAATCCATCCCCTAGTTAGCATAACCCATCCTCTTCCTTAACATATCCCACCCACCTGACCCTGATATTGTGTGTCACGTGTTCAATAAATATTCCAGTTTCTACCCCCAACTTGGGATTGATTAGTTTTTGACCTCCGCAGACATTCATTTATGGTATTGTCTTTTTGTGTGGTGGCTTTTGTGTCATCCGTTTGTGTCTTGCCCTAATGAATGAGGCTGCTGAACCTAGACCGGATGCCTCACTTTCCCCACTCAGTAGAACCATATCTCTAAATTCCATCAGGGTCAAGAATTGTAAGCACTCATATTACCACTGGTGTCGCCACCAGTGCGAACATGCTCACTCTGCATCAATGTCCATTCTCACTAAAACTCCCATAAGTCTCAGGCTGTGAGGAGCATCTAATGAGAAGAGACTAGGTCTTGAGATTTTTTGACAATTCATTTTCTTGGCAAAGACAGCAACAAAAAACAAAAACGACACAGCCTTAATCTCCTTCTCTGACTACTTTAAAGCTGTAATGAGAGTAGACAACTGCAGAAAATATTTTCCATTGCTTTTAGAAACGGATCTATGTGTCCCTGCTACAGAGCACTGGTGGCAGGCAGTAAGAAAGACTATATTAGTGCCAAAACAACCACTGGCTTAGGCCCTTCATAAAGAGGCCACTGGAGCTTCTTGTGCAACCTCAAGCACAGATTTAGTACTCAGTAAAGCTACAGTCCCTGCCTTCAATGGGGGTTCTTCATTCCATGCTTCTCAACTGGCACATGAATATTATTCTGCCAAGAGTACTTGACAGGACAGGGAAGAAGATAGAGCCACAAGAAGCTGCATTAGCATAGCTATGATCCAATACTGCTTGCAGTACTGTGGCCTGTGAACATAAAATTAAGGCCCACAGAAAGTACACTGAAGTAGACAAGTTAATTGTCTACAGCAGATGGTGTCACACAGAATAATAAAAATCCAAAGAACCTAAAGTATTGGTTATAATGTTTGGCAGGTGGGCAGTTTCTGTGAGAAAATAATTGTGCAAATTAATATCCTGATTTGGAAGCATAGTTACCCCAGGAAAGGAGGAGAGGGTTCAAGAAGAAAGATTTGGTCTGGGAGGAGAAGGCTGAGATGATATGCTGTAATAGCACATGCACAAAGGGACTCACAGTAACAGCGAGCTTCTCACACCTTCAGGATAAAGCCATTTGCACAACTACACATGCAAAAGGGATTCTATATATGCATAGATGAATACATATATATATATGTATTTAGACATATATGTACACACATAGTATGTAATAAATAATTCAATATGACCTTCTGAAAGATTGTTATATAGAGTGCAGACATTTCCCAAGCTATCCAAGACAGCAAACAACAGGTCAAGCAAACTTCTGCAAATCAGGCAGCCTAACGTTTCTCTAGGCTGCAGAAAGGGTGGTTATAATGATAGCCCTAGCACAGGATAATGAGATATTTGTGCATGTTAACATGAAGTCCTCCAAAATATGAAGACTAACATGGAAAAAAAGAGCTTGTTGAATACCTTTGCCGGTAGCAGAAGAGACTATCTTTGAGGGCTGATCAGAGGCAAGATGCAAATTCTCACCTTGAAAGAGGAGACAAGCTCATGTCTGATGGAGGAGAGAAGGGGAGTACTATCGATGCCCCCTCATTCTCTGGTGATTTCTTATGTCTGGACCCTGCTCTTTTCTCTTGTTTCACATCTAGAGAGATACTTTTTCCAGGTTTGATCTTTGCTCTTTCTATTTGTCAGGGCTCTGATCTGTGAGCAGGATTTCTTGCAGTTCTGATGGGTTTAATTAGTATTGCACATTTTCCCAGGTCAGAATATGGGTTTTAACCTGCATGCATACATGATGCCATGATGAAGGAAAGCACAGAGAGACAATAAAAAACACTGCATTCCCTCAAGCCTGAATTTATCATCTCTCCAGCATGCATGAGAATCTAATTCATGTCAGGTCCCAAAATACTGAAGAAAACATTTTCCTAGCCTCATCCATTTTCTCTGTAAATCTGTTCAGACTCCTGTATCATTTTTGAGTAGTAGGATACTGTTCACTGATCCATGTAGTTTTGCTGAGAAGCCATGTGAAATTGAATGGTTTCTGATTTTCACTTTGAGGTTTGGCGTCTTTTCACAGGAAGTGACAGCACAAGGATTCATGTGGACTGAAAACTCTACCCAGATTAGCTAAGCTTGTCTCTGATTTGCCATCAACCAGAGGATTTCCTCAGATTCACTGGTTTTTGCATAGAGTTACCACTGAAAAATAAATGTCCTGCCTAGATTTTCCAATCTACAGTGGAGCAGAATTCTTCATACACCTTTTACAACATTCTGATTTTTTTATTACTCTCATTATAATAAAAGTACTTTATATTTCCAGCATAAACCAGATTAGCTTTTATTCCCAGTCCTTGACTCTTTCTGTCTTGTGGACTGAACATCTGACTGAAGGTGGATCAGACCACAGGTCTTCATCTCCTTGAGTCAGCTTTATGGTCAGGATGAGAAATAAGCCCTTCTTCAGTGTGGTTCAGCTATGTTCAGAGAGACACACCTGTGGGGACTTCTTGAACTGCAGAGATTGTAAATTAAATAAATTTCATGATCAGACTGCTAAAGCCAAACTTTAACCTCTATTTAAAAACAAAACAGTTTAAACTCCTGAAGGGTCTCTTGTCTATAATCATTTAATCAGCTCTTCTCAGAAAACTTTCCTAATTTTTATCCCTGGGATATATTGATATAGTTCTTAGAAAACACATTGATTACAGAAGGCAGTCTCTCAAATTTTATGCAACCTGGTTCCTTTCCTTCTGGGCAACATAGACAGTTCACTAAGAGACAGCTTTTAAAGTTAAGGCAAACAAAAAATAATATTGCTGTAGCAAAGGCAATTGGGGCGAGAGGTCTTGGCATAGCTGAAGAAATAACATGGAAGCCAACAAGGAAGCTGAACCAGGCTCCATATGCTCAGGCCAAATTACTGTTGTATTGTGCATGATATATTCTACTTTATCAGATTTGTATTCAATTCAAAACAAAAAACACACCAAAAGCAAACAGTTCTGTTAAGGTTAGAAAGGCAAATTCCTTCTGTCTTTTTGAAACAAGGCAGCTAAGGAGATGCATAAGGGCAGGGTAGGGATAGGCCCCTGTTTATCTTTCTTTCCGATTGCCCCCTCTTCTGTGTTCATTGCAGCCTTGTAATCTGTCTACAAATGAAAATCAAGGCAGTGAAGATCAAAGGGAAACAGACGTACTTCAAATATCTAGTTTTGCAGAGATAGCAAAATTATTCTTTCATTTAAAAAAGTAAAATCTCACATCACAGAAAACACCATGTGCATCCCCCAGAGGTCCCTTCATCTTTTTCAGTGGAAGAGCACAGGAAGAGCACTGACCTCAGCAACCAGGGTGAAGGATGGAGCATGAGCCATCTGGAGCACTCCCCTGGGATCTGGCTTGTATCAGGTAATTATAAGATGTAGCAGGTTTCCTCTACAAAGTACTTTACAAATATTCATTAATTAGCCCACAATGCTTCCCCTTTAGGGACAGAACTGATTCTGTCTCCGTATGTACGGAGGGGAGGAGAAGATGTAGATTAGATGACTTTCTCAAGACCTTCTGAGGAGTCAGTAACAGGGCATATGTTTGCTTCAGTCCTGCACTTGCTCATGTTTAAAAAGTCCCTTCAACACTACATTCTGCAATAAAAGGGACAGGAGGGTTTTGCTCTGCTGCCTCAAGAGTACAGAAAACATTGTGGTAATCCTGAATCTGACTTTGCAGTAGAAACAGAGCAACAGCAACAAACTATGTGTAGTAGCATATATTCTTTTAGTTAACAGAGCAGAAATAGTGCCACTTGCTTCACAGAAAAGTAAGAGGAAGAACCTCATGTCCTGAAAGCATCTGTTATCATGTTGTTTCTATACAACCAGCATTGCAGGTTGGGGTTACCAATGGGTGGCTGGAGAACTTGGCCAGTTTATCATAGTGAGAGCTCTCTGAGTGACCTGGTTGGCATAATGAGTCTCTATTTTCTTTATATTTTACTTAGCAGTAATGGAGAAATGTCATTCACCAGTAAGTGTATCTCTGGGGAGGGAACAGGAGCTTTCAGGGAGCTGGGAAGAGGAGAATTTGGGACTTGAAAAGAAAATCTGTTGGCCTAAAGTTTTGGAAGCAATTTAATGGCTGGAGGCCAGAGTCTCTGGGAAGGTAAATCAGATTGCAGGAGCTCCCATTAACTGACAATTTGTCTATGTGTATATGTAAGAATCCTAAATGTGCCTTAAAATGCTGTTCTCATCCAGTTTACGCAAGCACCATTATCCACTGACACATTTTAAGAGGAAGAACTTAGAACAGTATTTTTGGTTGAAACTCTGAAGGGAAATTTAAGTAAGAGGAGAAATTCATTAATCTGCTTGCAGATTGAAAGTTATCAAGAGTTATATACAATATTAATAAAAAAGTGAAATTTTGTACTCAGGTAGGTCACAGCTTCATTTTGCTATCCCACCTGTCAGATGGCAACACCAGTGCCAAAGCAGTCTCTGGTCATCTCCTCAGGAATCTTTTCCTCCCTGAGAAGACTGTCATCCCTTGTAACTAGCTCTCAACTCCACAACTACTCTTGGAGGGTTTTTATTTGTGAACTCACTCTGTGCCTCCTTTGGTTCATACCACTATTGGGATCAGCACTCTGATAGCAGTGCACGAGCAGCAGGGACAGCTGAAATCACAGCAGTGTCTCAGGAGGGCTCTACCTCCATACAAGAGCACAAACATGGATGTGAGACTCAACACTGGAAGGACCAGAGGTTCTGGAGCTTTCTCCCCCTTTCCCTCACTCCTCTGAAAGGAACTTCATGCCCACAGGTCTCTTGTTCCCAAGGTTAATTTTAAAAATCTTTTTTTTTTTTTCTCAAGGCTTGTCCTGTGTATTTGTCACTCCTGATGCAGCTAGGGACTCCTTCTTTCATTAAACCTTAGTTTTTAAATGAGATGTCACAGGTAATTTGTGGGGTAAAAGAAGCTGCACTATCATCATGATGTTTCCAGAGCCATGACTGTCCTCTCAGCTGAATCCCCCTTGCTCTGAATTGTGAGCAATGCGATTGTACCTCAAAGAGAAGAAGAGATATTTCACTGGCACACGAGACAGTGCTGGCTCTGAAGCACATAGACAAAATGACTGACTGTCACTTCTTCTGTAATTCTGAAAAAAATACTGGGCTCACATCCTCCCAAAATGTTTTGGACTTACACAGCACTAATCACCTGTGGTAACTAGCAGAAGGCTCATCAACTGAACTATCCATCAGTTTAAATTGGTCAAAATATACAATAGAACTGGATTTATCTCTGCCCTCCAGACTCCTATTTTGTTGCACTGGTACTATTAAGAAGAGAAAAATCAGAATTTCTTTGTCTCCTTTGTTCAAACACAGTTGTAATCTAGTAAATATAACAAATAATAGTAAGATGTAATTAACATATGTCTGTGTATGTGTTAATTTTTTGTATTATGTTAAATTTTAAATTCCATTCAAAATCCCTCCCCACACAACATCTTTTTCTGAGGCACCTGCAAATATTTTGTCAAGAAATGTCCTAAAAGAAATGTCAGGCTCACTCAATTATTGCATATGCAAACAAAAATAGCAGTGTTTACCAGTCCAATAATGAAAGATTAACTCAAGCAAATACTGTTCAGGACTGTATTTCTAATCTTAAGAAGAAAACCTCACATGCAGATGTCTTCCCTGAATCTTAAATGACAAGGTCAGATAATAATATCCTACTCTGAAATATCAATGTCACTGCAGAGAACTGCTCACTTGCTCCACAAACATGCTATACACTCAAGACTGGGAAAGGTGACTTTTTAGACAATAAAGACCCTCAGCTTGCAGATGAATTGCTTGCTGGTAATCCATTCAAATTCCTTGGAAGAAGGGAAGGCAGAGTTGCCCCGTGCTGGGATCTCTGAACTCTTTGAATAGCTGGAGTACCCCCTTCAACAACTTTTGGATCTGCTTCCCCTTTCCCTTACACCATTGTCATGCCCCACTATTGAAATCACTGCAACAGGCAGTAAATCAAAATTTATATATTGAAGTTAAGGCTTTGCTGCTTGTGGATCTTGACATGACAGCCCTAAAGCATGAACAACCATTGATAGGAGTTGTTTTCATTTTATAAGAATGTTTTACATTTTATTTTACATTTTCCATTCAATTCTGTTTTCACTTCTGCTAACAAGTGTCTTTTCTTAATTTAATAACAAGAATACTAAGTGGTCACTTGATATTCTTCCCTCTCAGGTCTTCCTCTACAGAAATAATTTCTATTATCATGCCTGTTTCAAAAATCTTTATCCCAATCATACATATGGTCAGATTCTCTCCACAAGCCACTGTTGTGTGAAAGGACATCATCAAATAAATACAAACACATTGGCACAGGTTTCAGTGTTAGCCATTAAGTGAAATGGTTTATTTCCAGTCATAAAGAGCGTCAGTGAGGCCTCAGCTAAAACAAAGGCATCTTTATGGAGCTTGTTTTTTGCCATTTTAGCCTTGCACAGTTCATGCCCTCGATAAAATTACTTCTGGTTTACACCTATATAACCTATAGTGTAAAATGCTTGAATTGATGTTTATTGGGAAATCTTTGAAGTGTAAATCACTTGTACCTGTTTCTTTAGCCTTGATGCTACAGTCGGCTTTACTGCAATTAACTGCAAATGTTTGCACACAAAGCTACCACCTAATACAAGTTTTTGTAAAATCACAGTCAGTGTTTAACCTTGAAGTGTGCCTCTTTTGAAAATATATAGGTGCTATTATTAGGTGGAAAAGCCAACTTTCTTGAAATATCAGGTTTAATAACCACTCCTTGTAATAAAGTTTCTTTGTTCATTGCAAGGGAAAAGAGACGGACTGACTGCAGCGAGGGCCAAGAATAGGTTTCTCGCCTGGCACAAATCAAATTATCACTCCTGAGTTGGGTTTGGAGATGAGCTAATTTGTACCTGATGTGTTCTTTGGGGGGGGGGGGGGGGGGTGTTGTTTGTTTTTTGGTGGTGGTGGATTTTTGTTCAGGGAGGTTTTTTCTCCATCCTGTAAGTAGGTAGAACTTGCTGCCTTGCAACACAAAAACAATCTTTCTGGATCTCCTGGGTTAAAAAGTGAAAATGGATACCTTTCAGTTAAGACTTGGACTGAGACCTCCTATTCCTTTTTGCTTGGCCTAATGTGCTTTTGCACAGGACGTTAGCAGCCTAGCTTGGACAAGCACCATGACTAAAGGGTTGAATAAATCTTTAGAGTACCAGTTTGAGGAACTCAAAAAATCAAAAATCAAATACCCAAGAACAGCAACTGTAAAAAAGAAAAATTGATGGCTTGGATTGATGAACTGGACTTACTAATTGATGCTGCTCTCCTTTTGTCTCCCTTCTTAACTCTGAGAATTAGCACATGGTTGTGTCAGACTTTCAAGCTTACTGTTACAACCTGAGAATTTCAGACCTCAATCTTTGTTTTATTTTATCTTTAGGGAGAGCACTTTCATGTAATGGCCTTTCTCCAGGAGCTATGGAGCTGTGGCTTGGAAAGGCACTTCGCTGATCACAAGACTTCCAATAAGCTCACTACTGAGCTCTGGGGAGCAATCCACTTCTGGATGTGATGAGTTGACCTTGGCTGGACACCAGGTGCCCACAAAGCCACTCTATCAGTCCCCTCCTCTGCAGAACATGGGTGAGAAAATAATATGAAAAAACCCTCATGGGCCAAGATAAAGGCACTTTAATAAAGCAAAAGCAAAGGTCATGCTTGGAAGCAAAGGAAAACAAAAGATTTATTCTCTACATCCCATCAGCAGGCAATGTATAGCCATGTCCCTGTTCTTCTGGAAGAAAGAAATTATAGAAATGCCCCCACTCCTTTGCCTTTCTCTTAGCATTTATTGCTGAACAATGTCAATACGGTATGGAATATCCCTCTGGTCAGTTTGAGTCAGCTGTCCTGACTGTGTGCCCTCCCAGGATCTTACCCACCCCCTGCTTACTGGGTGAGGTGGGGGAATGCCGTAGAGACAGCACTGATGCTGTGCTAGCACCGCTCAGCAGAAGCCTAAACACTGGTTTTGTAGAAAACACCTTTCTAGCTATCAATAGAGAGCACAGCACTATGAGGGCTGTCATGGGGAAAATTAACTCTGTCTCAGCCAGATTCAATGCACTGGACAATTATCGTTAATGAATTAGAAAGCAGGTGGCGAGTTCCAAGGGGTTTATGAATTTAAACTAGAAATTAGAAATAAAAATGAAGGGTCAAAAAACTACAAATCCAGAAGAGGTGTTTTCATTAATACTTTCAGTTCAGTACTACAGAAGATTAATGAATTCTGCTCAGGCTGAGATAGGCATCCCATACAAAACCTTTCAAAATGTACATTTCAGAGCTAGGCTGGAGAGAAACAGCTAACAGAAAAAAGGGAAAAATCTCAACTCACACCAAAAGCGAAATTGGAAATTAGACCAATGCTGCTTCAAATGTGTACCTGTATTTTCATATGCATATCCAGTGACTATCATTAAAATCATCAAAAGAAGATTCTTCTGCACAGGATTCAACATCATTGTGGATTATGTAAGTGTGAAGGAAACTGGCGAAATTTCCCTCAAAGTTCATCCATAGCCTCCTTCCTTTTCTCTGTTTTCTTCATCCCAGGCTGTTTTATTGCCCCTGTTTTCAAAAGGTGCAATTTATCAGCAGGTAAGGGTTCCCTGAGGATTTATTTCAAGTTCTAGTATTTTAAAGAAGTGAAAGTTGACTGAAATATGTGTATGAAAATACAGTATTTTCCTCCTTTACTTTAGACATGTCCAGAACAGCTCACTGTAATTTGTAAATCAAACTATTCTTTCTCCACGGCTCCCCAGCTTTGTCAGATCTAGGGTACTGCAGGCAGCTTCTGCAAAACCCACTGGTTCAAGAGTCAGTTTCAATGCCGTACAAGCAGATGAAACTTCATTTATGCTAGAGATTCAAAAATTGATGGTCTGAACCCATCACAGTTTTACAGTTGCACTCAGAGAAACACAGCTAGACATAAGGAAAGCCACAATTTCCTTCACCAAGTGCTTGAAACCAGGGTAAGCTTGGTAGTCAGTTGTGGTGGTCAGGCTTGTCATAAATCACAAAGGAGGCCTTGGATGCTCTATCCAACCAAACTTCAAAACATCATAGCTGGAAACGAGCAAACCTGACAATCCCATAGAGGTTCAAGATCTTCTGTTCTGTGACATCTTATTCATTACTGACAGCACAGAGGTCCTCCTCTTCCTGCTTGTCCAGAATGCCTGCAGAGCAGCCAAGAGAGACGATATTTTATAGGACTCAAAGTCACTGTGCAAAACGCTACATGGTTGCTAAGGTTTGTGGTGGCTCCGTTGAAAAAAATTATCTTTGCAGCTTTGATTTCCACAGTGAAAGTTTCCAAAAAACAAAAGATACATAATGAGATTCACAAACCAGGAAATTATTTAAGTCTGAAACAGCTGAGACAGAGTGAAAATGGAGTAAACAGGAAGACAAAGCTTGGTGTGCCTCCATGAATTCGGGAAAAAAAATCACCTGAGAAACCATCTAACAAAGGAAGATGATTTATTTAATACCATGTAGGAAAATCAAATCAGGCTGTCCTCATTTCCATAGACAACACAGTTTTTCATAACTAAATCAGATAAAGCTTTGCATTCTGCTCAAGCTTCCTTCCATGTACTATCTCTGTCCACACCTACCACACTTCTCTTACTTGCAATGCCATCTCTGAGATTTGGTCACACACACTTCTTGTAGCTGCCTCTTGTCCTTGTTTCCCCATCTCTGTATATATGTCCTTTAAGCAGCAGCTGTCTTCTAGGACAACCATGGTCCTTCAGACATGCCACCTGGAAGATAGCCAGTGCTCCTACAGGAGCCAGCAGGATGGTCCTCTGAAAGACTGTGTGACCAGAAAGTCCTACTGCTTTTGTCATTATCATCCTTCAGCTTTTTGTCCTTCCTTCCATCTCTCCATCTCCCCATCTCCACTAGAATTTCACTCCAGTTGTCGTTACTTCTGTACAGAACTAAGAGTAGCCTGCAGCCTCTGATAATAATAACAAATAACAACTGAGATGTGCAAAGAGGACAAGCTAAAGGAAGTAGAGTGATACCGGAATCGCCCTCTGTGAGACTTCTACTCTTCCCTTGGAAATATCTAACACCAACAAAAACCATTTAGTACACTAATCAAAATATAGGCCAGACAAAGTCTGGCAACTTCTTTTATAGTTGATGAGCAGATTAAATGATTTGAAAAGCTCACTCACGGACACTTCATTGTTGAATATGCCTGGGTTTTTTCATCAAGATGAAGGACCCTTTCCCCATTCTCTAGCAAAGACTATAAAGCAAAGCTGAGATCACAAGTTTTCAGACTCCCCTTGCATTATAACATGTGACTTAGTGGATTCACCAGTTCGCTGTCAAGTATGCTAAAAAATAAGTTAAACAAAAAAACTTTTCAAATCAAATCACAGTAGAATACATCAGTTTCAGGTACAGTTTTCCTTAGGGATCACTGTATGTTTTCCTGTGTACATTTGATTGACTAGTTTATGAATATACCAAGGCCATTAGTGCAGTTTAATGAGGCTCTTCTCTATAAAACCAACACGGTATGTTTCTGACAAATATTCAGCAAGTACCACATGGAGAATAAAGAAGTTGAAATAACAGATCCCTTGTTGCTTTCAGCTGCACTTAGAAAATTCCTGTTGAACACTCATGAATTTTCTGTCTTTCCTGTTGGGTTTCTTCGGCCTTCTTTCCTTTTTCTACCATGGCAGACAAAACAGATTTAACAAATTCAGTCCTTCACTAGCAGAAGAGTTTGCACCCAGCAGAACATCTGACCCTGAGAACCTCAGCTGGGAGCCCATGTTCCCAACTGTCACTAATCTTCTGCTGAAGGGAAGTATCTGTGAATAGATGTTGGCAAAGTGGGTGTCTTTTCTCCCCCTACAGAGAAATAAAGCTGATGATGACAACCTTCTGCTGCTGTCAGACACTCCTTTAACTCAGGGGCAGAGGTCTGTGCTGTGCAACTGAAATGTTCCAAACCTTATGATGGTTCATACCCAGTCATCCATAGCCATCTATGATGTTTTTAAATTCAGGAAATTGTACACATACATGCACACCCACTTGCAAAGAGTGCTCTTGTGGTTTCAAATTCAGCAAAAGCATGCAAAGAACAGAAATTTTAGAATTGAAGATGTCTATGCAACATGTTTGTCCAATTATAATACAGTCCCTAGCAGGCAAATTTAATTTGATTGTTTTCAACTCCCAAAGGATTTGTACAAAATCTCTTATGCTCCTTTATTCCTGCTTTTTATCCTAGAGTCTTCTCTTTCTTTTTTTTTAAGTTGAAAGATTTGCAGAGGATGAAGACAGTGATTGCAAACACAAAAGGGCATTGAACATTGCACAAGCGACTTACAGTAATCTTTATTCATGTGGCTATTTTGTGGCTCCCTGATACATTATCTCAAGGTGTGGTTGGCAGAAACACACAAAAAGCAGCTGCAGACAACAGCAGTGGTGCACTGTGAGCAGCACTTTTCTCACATTACAGGGTGTTCTCAGTATCACACAATGGCCTCTGAAACTCACAGCCTCTTTCAACTTTCTTATTTCCTCAGCTTCTTTCCTCCAATGAGTGGAAAACAGCACCCTGGTTCAATTCACCATGTCTTCTGAAGACAATTTAAAGGGGGAAGTGTTCAGATACATCAGTGGCAAGCACCACAGAAAAAAACAAGTGGAAGTGATTACTGCTGTCCTCAGAGCAGGGTTTGATTAGCTCCTAGTCATAAGGAAAGGGGATATGTCTTCGTCAGTGATGGTAAAACAAAACATTGAGCAGCTGCTCATTAAATGGACGCTGTGTATCCTGAGCCCTGACAGGAGGCATAAAACATACAAGATAATGTAATTAAAGACTATCAGAACACAGATGTACAAACCACAAGTTGCCTGGGCAGTGTTAGTTTGGGCATTGATTCCATTCTGGATGCCTGCTTTTGTAACCCCATTAATAGTCTCCAACCACAGGTATGATTACATGTAGGCACACGTATGTGTGTGTGGCTTTTATCTACCAGTACAGTGGTAATGCTGTCTTCATGAGGTTCCTAATGACAGGTGAATTATGAAAATAACTAAGAAGCAATTTCGTAGCTTCTACCTTTGGAGAATGGGGCAATTATAATAATTGTTCAAATAAAACAGACCAAAGAGTGTTACTTAAATGAATGTGATTTTGTGCATTTATGGTCATCCTCTCTTGTTTTTGACTAGGGGCTTTGAGTTTTCAGATGGCTACTAGTTTAACCAGTTCATACTCTCCCTGGCCCCTTTCAAAAGGAAGCAGCAGAGTCTCACGAGACTGGAAGCCACAGGCTTAGGCTTCAAACCCTTCACACACACACTCCAGGATTACCTATTCCAAAGACAAAATTTAGCTTCCCTTCCTGCTGCTACCTAACCAGACTACCATTCCTACAGATATTAACTTACATCATAAAGCACTTCCCGCTGCACCATAAGGCTTATACTGGTACCCTGTCCCATCTGCACAATCCACATAATTTCTTCTTCTCCAACTCACTGACTCCCATCACAGGGAGAAAGAAATGAAAGCTCTCTGAATGTCAAAGCAAATTTACACAGCTGTAACATATAGTTGGACCCATGATGCCTCTCAGGGTTGTTTCTCTAATTAGTCGGTGGAGAGATCAGAAGAAATGACTTGAAAGAGAGCACAGCAGCAGGGCAGGTAAGGGAGTATGTCAGGAAAGGAGGGAAGATGATGAAGGAAGAAATGCAAATAAGGAGGGTTGGATGCCAGGCTTCAGTTAGTTGATAAATACTCAATTGCAAGTCATTGGGCTGTTTCATTAGGTAAGGAATTCTTATTTGACATTAAAGGAGCCCCAAACTTTGATGTAACAGGGAAAGTAAGTTCTCAAGTGACAGGTAAATTGTAAAAGTAAATCTCACTGCACAGAGTATCACAGGTTTGCAGTCATCCAGCTTGTACCCAGAGTACTAGTGGTAAGGACTGGGGGGCCTAATGACAGGCCTGCACTTTGTGTAGCCGTTTAAGTCAGGTAGCAAATTACCAGCTCAGAGTATCAGCATCTGACTCACAGTGTGTCCTGTTGCAAGCCACTGCACAACTAAGCCATGAAAGTCAGTCATTTCTCAAAGCGTAAAGTCCACAGGAAGATGAGAGGGAACTCATATCTCTTGACTCTACACTTCATAGACACAGAAGGATTTTGAGTTTCCCTTGCTGAGAGCACAGTCTATCTTTACAGATATTAAAGCCGATATGTTGGTGACAAAACAGGTGAGAGAAAAAACGTACTTTGGCAGCTGGTTTGCCTGCCTCAGAGCCTTCCTCTTCCCCTGCACATCTTCTGCCACAGCTGTTGCTGCCATGAACTGAAGAAAAGGTCCGTCTCACATCCCGTTTTTGAAGGCCCTCATCCCGACATTCAGGTTCCTGTCTATCTGTTCTGGTTCTCTGGAGAAGTGACAGTGTTACAAGTTATGTACCTAGTACTGAATAGAGGTTGCCCTTGTGGACAAACTGTGGTTTGACCTGTGAATTAGGTCCTGACTGATATTTATCAACCTAAAACAGCAAGACCAGAGAAGGTAGCAGCACCCAGCAGTTCTGTAGCACTGTTTATTGACATTTCAATGTATGTACCAGTAATGTACTGGCATGCACCAGTAATGAGCCCTAGGAATGAGGCATATTTAAAAACATGGTTTACCATAATGGCAATAAAAGGCAACAGGGAAAAGAGAAATAGGAATCAGGGCCAAGGAAAAAGAGTCAGGGGTACCTACTAAGTCAGCTTTCCCATCAGAGGAGTTGCAATGTGAACACCTACTCTGAGATGTTAATTCCTCTGGGTTACACTGGTACAGGAGACACCTATAGAGTTAAAGGGTTGTTTGGACCAGCTGGGTTTCAATCCAGCCACTCTGCAAGCAGTGGCACATCTGGCCACTTACAACACCTCACTGGAATATACGTTATCTCTCTGAGCCTCTCTTCCCCTATACTTGATGCACTGTGGGGAGTAGCTTACCAGGAACATGACAGGTGAGAAGTGACTCTCACTGAAATGAAACACAAAATGATCCCATGAAAGCCCAGCCCACAGATAATGAAAGCACCTTGTGCTGACAGCCACTGCTGCAGCAGGAAATGTCGATAGGACTATTACCTCCAGTGATTTCGCTTAGCTGATGGCAACCCTGACCTTTGCAGTGCCCGCAGGCAATCTGTTTTCCTGGCTGCTGGAAAGCTGGAAAGTACCAAGAGACATTACAAAAATGATGCATACCCTGACCCTGTCTCATCATCATTTGCTGTGAGACGGCTTTCTCCTGAAGGCTGTGGCTGCCAGCAGCTGTGGCACAGCTCCTGCTGGCTCCATATGGTGGCTCAGGACATGGCATTTAGTGAGGGCTCCTTCTGTTGGACCTTCTCACAACTGAGCAAGGAGCAGAGGGACCGCAGGCAGCAACAGATCTCTGCTATTTCTCTGCTGTTCAGCTAATGCAACTTTTCTTCAAACTCTAGGCACATTTGCAGTTATAAACAGTGAAGCATCACTTCTAAATGGCAGTTTAGAGACAGAGCAGAAATAATAGCCATAGGAAACAAATTTCAGTCTCTCAGAGAAATTTCTTTAACATCAAGCTGGATACCCATTCAGGTCACACATATCTTTGCAGATGATCAAGTTCAGACAGTTCAAGATCATGGGTAATGCACAGTCTAGAGAACAGCTTCTGAAGCCCTATCACTTTGACTACTGAAATCTTCAGGTACCTAGAAGCCAAAGCATAAGAATACATGTAGACAAAAATCATCCCATTGAGCTGAACTGACCATCAGTATAGTCTAGGAAGTTCAGAGGGCTGACACTATCTGAGCAAACAGCTAGACAAACACTTCTGTTTCCAGAGAGCTGGAAGCACATTTGCTGCTGTCACCCAGCAACCTGGGCAACCTGTTCCAGAGTCTCACCATCCCCACAATAAAGAATTTTTTCCTAATATGTAATCTAAATCTACTCTCTTTCAGTTTGAATCTGTTTCCCATTGTCCTGTCACTACATGCTTTTTAAAAAGTCCCTCTCCATCTTTCTTTTAGTCTCCCTTCAGGCACTGGAAGGTTGCAATTAAATCACCCCTAAGACTTCTCTTTTTTTGGTTTGTTTGGCTGAACAAACCAAATTCTCTCATTGTAAGAGAGGTGTTTCATCCCTCTAACCATCTCAGTGGCCGTCCTCTGGACATGGTCCAACAGTTCAGTGTCCTTCTTCTGCTGGGTACCCCAAACCTGGATGCAGTACTCCATCTGGGGATCTCATCAGAGTGGAGTAGAGGGACAGAATCACCTCCCTCAACCTGCTGCCTGTGTTGCTTTTCATGCAGCTCAGGATACCATTGGCTTTCTGAGCTGCCAGCTCATGTCCAGCCTCTCATCTACCAGCACCCCCAAGTCCTTCTCAGTAGGGCTGCTCCCCATCTGTTCATCCCTCCACCTCTGATACCAGGGATTGCCCTGACCCAGGTGCAGCACCTTGCATTTGGTCTTATTAAACCTCATGAGATTCCCATGGACCCACTTCTCAAGCTTGTCTAAATCCCTCCAGATGGCATCCTGTCCTTCAGGTGTGGCAACCACACCACTCATCTTGGTGTCATCTGCAAATCTGTTGAGGGTGCACTTGATCCTTTTGTCTGTGTCATTGATGAACATACTAAATAACAGTGGTCCCAATACAGACCCCTGAGGGACACCACTTGTCACTGATGTGCATCGAGACTCAACCATTGACCACCATCCTCTGGATGTGATCGTCCAACCACTTCCTTATCCATCTTATAGTCCACTAACATCCATCTAGCAGTCCACGCACCAAATCTATGAGATCTTCATTCTGGAATGTTTCTGTAAAGAAGGGACTTTCTGCTGACTCAGTTGCCATCATCATCCCCATTCTTGTGTTCCCTATCAGCATGCACAGGATTGTATAAGAACAGTCATATTAAAATTTCACATTACAAATAAGATTTAAGGAAAAAAGAATGAAGTAAAGACAGTTTGATCAGGGTCAACTTTTTGCTCTATCTTCCCATGAAAGATGCATAGGGTTTATTTGTTCCATCTTTGGAAATCACATTCTGTATTCATTACAACAAAATTTCCCTCCCTGCATTTCTTTGCCTACCTAATGTTACTGAAGACCTCAACATAAATACATAAATACAACTGCATAAATACAACTTCTACTGGGCTTTTGGGAAGCCAAGAACCTACACTAGCACTTGTCTCAAGTTTTCTACAGCAGTCACAGATCTTCCTCAAGAGAATACTCCAGATGCCTCAAACAGTAGAAGACATTAGTGCTCATTTTAACTTTATGAATATCTGGCATATAATGAGCTTAGCCTTTCCATCTTCTAGTCTGTCATAAAGAAATACTTACATTTTTTCCCAATAGTTGCATTTAGAGGATAGCAAAACTAGACTACAGTTCAGACATTTGGTTTCACTTCTAGCTAGGTCATTACTATCTCCCTTTTCTAGGTCTTTCCTAGGTGATGTAGGAGATCAACTTTGTAAAGCAAAAAGCTTCTTGCTATGTGTAGAGGAAGCAGCTGGTACAAAGGGATTGGGATCTGAACTGTGATCTGTGATTCTAATTATATTCATTATATAATTATATAATTCATTATATTCACATAATTAATTCAGTGTCAGGATATGTTGTTATTGATACTGTTTCATGGAAGAGAGAAGTAAACTCCTTTGGGGTTCTTAGTATGTCTTGTATCTCTGAAAGATCAGAGATTTAATGTCAAGCCTCATTATCCTCAAAAAAAACATATTTATAGACTCCTTTGCCTCTGAGTCCAGTGCACCTGCCCTCAGAGAAGCTGCCAGGTTTGCATTCAAGTCCAGATTTATTCAAAATGAAGATCAGAGGGAAATTATATAAAAATCATTTGGGATGTTGGCCCTTTCAGTGGCATAAAGCAGCAACATCAAGTCTGGCTTAAAGACACTACATCATCTATAGCTGTTGAAGAGCTGTGTCTTCCATATTCAGTGCAAGCTTCAAACATAGGGATGTGAAGAAAAGCAGTAGAAACCTGAGGTATACCTGGGCAGGCAGGAGCACCAACAGCCACAACAGCAGTTGGAGAAATATTTGGTTAAACATCATCTCTCCTAAATGAAGTCTCGGAATCCTCTTTTCAAAGTATTTGTTGGGGTTTTTTTCCTAATATATCACTTTTGATTGCAGGTATTGAACTCAGCTGCCAGATCTATGTCAATCAGACCTTCCATGCTGTCAGCCTTCATCTCAATTACCAAGAAGAAATACAATTCTGCTGGAATTACTGTACAGTATTTTTGCTTATGGAAGCAGGACGCCAGCAGTATATGAACAGCAAATTTGCCCTGAAAACACTTTCTTTCAGTTCTGCTGATGCCCTTCAGTCCACGTTGTCCGGTGACCATCACTACGTCTGTGTTAACTCAGCACCCTCCCCAACTCATGAACTGGATTTCCTGCTGTGGCAGATTGTATTACTTTTCTGTGTGACCAAGGCAGCTCACACACCACATCCTTCCAGTCTGTCTGGCAGTGGGCTTCTTCCTGCTGAATATGTGCCACATAGCTTCCTCTGACATGGTGCAAAAGAGTCTCTGAGGGCTCCTACATTACTTCCTGAAACTTTCCCTTCAGGGAAGTTTTCTGCCTTGTCCCTGCAGCAGCCTCTCAGTCGGCACCATATCCCTCCATGCGGCTTTGTAAGAGGACATCAAAACTTCTCTGGTAGAGCTGAAGTGGACTTGCTGCTTCCCCACAGGGATTAGGAGCTGGAAGCTCTCCAGGATGGCATAGTCTTTTGTCATTAAGCTGTCTCACTCACTGCATGGTAGATCCAGACAGATCAAACACCATCTGTATTTATAGAGGGCACTGGTGCACCTTTTATGTCTGCTATAAAAGCCAATTTTCTGTGGCCTTTTTGTTTTGCTTATACATTGTCTGTGGAAGAACATATTTGCTTCAAACGGGGGTGCAAAAAATGGAAAAGTGTTGCATCATTTTCTCTTGTTTATATTATTTTACTGGGAAAAAGTAAAATAGGTGGGTTTTGGGTATGACACATTTTATTGGACCTTTATCAAATGTCAAGATTAATCTTTGTGACATTTTTTAAAAAACCCAGTCTACCACCCCTTGCTGCTGTTGGCCTCTTCACCCAGGGAGAACAGGGCAGGCGGAACAGGCATCTGTATTGATCCGCTCTGTGATTAAGTAGTTGAGCATGACAGAATACAGAAACAGAAAATGCAGCTGCTGTTTAATTGCCTTTAATAATGGTGCCTGGATAAGACTCACAAACTCTGGACTTAAGCTGAAAGAAATAGAACTTAAATTCAAGCCCAGAGAAACCATCTCTTGATCCAGTAAGAAACACTTATTACCTTCACATCAGAGAGATTTCTTTACATAAATTGTATTCAAGGCCACCTCTTCCTTGCCAAGCTGTGGCCATGCTCTCTGTACCACCTCTTTAAAAGGATCCTGAGGGTTTCTTTGGGTCGCAGTCTGCTCTGCAGCACATGTCCAAGACACAGCTCACTCTGCAACATCAAGGCAGAAGACTGAAACAGGCAACAAGGATTTCAAAGTTCCTGTGCATGAAAGGGGACACATATCTTTACAGAATATCTGAGGCACAGCACAACAGCATAGTACCTTCTCAGTGAGCAAGGTAAGAGTGTGTCTTCAAGCCTCAGAAAGAGGACATGTGCAAGTTCAGAAGTCTGCTATCAACATAATATTATTTTTCACTGCAGGAGAGGAGTATACCTTCTTTAGAAAAGAAATAAAATATCATAAAAAAAAATTCAGGCTTGTGCTACTCAGAGTTTGGCTTCCTCAGTACTGATTTCAGTGCAACATACATGAGAAAAGCAAAACCTCCCTCATCCAACAGCCTAAGGGCCAGTGCTTCTGCACAAGCATTTTATTCTTCCCTGGGAACAAGATTGTCACGCAAACACAACTGCCTCCTGGAAGCTACCACAGCTGAGAGGACATAAGTATTCAGCAAATAAGCACACATCTACACATAACAAATCTACATCTATTCAAGATAAAGCCAGGCTGCTGACTATCCACATAATACAGCATTTATGCCTACACAAACCTCTGTCACATTGCTGGCACTTTTATGTGATCTCAGAGCCATGTCTAAAACTGTATAAAAACAGATAATCTGCTCCAAAGGAAAAACACAGAAACTGAATGCAGCTTGGTGGGTGAAGGGAAAAGAAGGCTGCAGAAAAAAATTAACAGAAAACAAACGTAAGCATATTCAAATGACTGTGGCATTCTTGTGGCCTTGTAGCAGGAGAAAAAGGAAGAAATAACATATCCCATTTACAGTGTCTTGCCATCTATGGAAACTTACATTGCCTGGCACCAAATTCCCCCATTTTCTCTTGGTCAATTAAGTGCTGAATCAATCCCCATCAGACCTACATTAAAGTGGGACTGTTCTCTGTACTGATTTTTTCAATGTTTTGACTAGCTTGCTTCTGGGGACACCTAGTTATCCTGCCTACTGTGCTCCCACCTTGGCAAGAGGATTCCTGCAGTGATCCAGTGCTTTGGTTTGACACAAACAGCCACGATCACGTGGATGCCTACAGCTACAGCTCAGCTTCTCATTTTCTCAGTGCCTGATTGATATGCAAGCTGTGAGTTTCTTTGAAAAAAAAATGGGATATTTTAATTTTGCATCAGAGATTTATCTTCGATATATCATTTCCACCAAGAACTTTGGACTCTCCTGAGCCAGCAGCAGATGCTGAAATGGCTATTCCTAGTTGGGCCAAAGATTGAACTGCTCCAGTGGCTTGTCTCTAATAATTGCCAATAACTAACACTGAGGAGAACAGCATAAGAGGAGGATGAAAATAGAGTGACCCTTTCCCAGTAACACCCTCCTACTTTCAGGCAACCTGCTGTTCAGAAATTTTCTGTGACATTATTGCTCTGCACTTTAAAATAGCCTGTGACAATTTCTTCTATACATTTTCTAACTGCATTTGATCTTTTGACTGCAATGCAGTGCATGCAGTTCGATGGCAGCACAGGCAGACAGAGGTAGAGACAGCAGGAGGTGGTTTCTGTACTGGAGATTTTATTCTGTGTGAGACTGAGCAGTGCATGATGCATGCTGGCATCGGGCATTTTAGAGATGAGTGGATACCTGGAAACTGCTAAGAGGCAAAAACTTAAAATCAGATGAAGTACCCAGACTGCAGAAGTATTCAATTAATTTCATTAGGCAACGGATCTCCCCCAGGCTAAAAGGTTTCAAAGTGGCGGAAGAGATAAATGATCCTTCCAATTCAGGCTCATGGCCATCCACCACCTGGGAGCCTGCTTGGATTACTATTAATTTCCCCCCACCTCAGTAGCAGCAGAAAAATATCTGTAAATAGATTCCAGAAGAGAGGACATTTCCAGAATATAAACTCTGAGCTTTCCCTTGATTGCTGTCAAACTTGACTCTTGCAACATCCTCAATTCCCCCTTCTCTAACCAAGCCTATCATGTTTTTCTTTATGTTTCTGAGGACTTGTTTAAAAAGACTGCCATACATAATACTACCTCATCATTTCCTCCACTAGATGGATTACTTTTAGGGGGCCAGAGTACAGTGATTTTCACTGACCTTACAAAGAGACAGAGATAAATAGCCTTTAAGGGGAAAAGTTAGCATTCTGTCATAAGATGACATCAAAGAACTTGGTAAAGCACAAATTGATTTGAAGTTAGGAGGACAGCATAGATATGGAATGACAATCAATAGCTGCAGGAAAGAATTGTTCCATTTTTCGAGACACAGAAAAATTCACCTGCACTGATGCACAAGCTATTCCTAAACATATTTCTTCTGCAGATGGCTTAACTTCAAAACATTGGGAAGGAAAAAAAAAAAAAAACCAAGAGAGGAAGACCTTTTTTTCAGAAGTTTCATAAACTTCTTCCCATGTATTTCATGATGAGACAAATCTTGGGGAAAAATTCTCATCCTGTTCTGGCTCATTGGCATGAAGAGAAGAGGCCAGCCTAGAGCTAAGCGGTCTGACATATTTACACCTGCTTCCACCATTGCACAAAACAGCAGAACACAATTTCTTTTAAGAAGGATGTGAAGAAAGACCAGGAGGTCAAGTAAGGGCCATGTCCTTGGTCTCTGTAGGACTGCAATGACCCCAGCAAGTGCTGGAGCCCTGCAGGCACCCGAAGACTGCAGCTGTGTTGTACACAAAGATGCTGATACTGCACTGCAGAGGAGTCCTGCTCCCAGATCAGCAGACAACAATGAGGCAAAGTACTGATATTGGGGTTCACATTGCAGTATCAAAACCCCTGAAGGGCCAGCCAGGACTGAAATATCCTGATACTGCTCATTTGAAGAACTGTATGGGAGAGATTTACCCCTAAACATCTTGAAAATTAGGTAGATACAGAGGAAAAGAAGGGGATCTGTATAATTAAAGTGCTCTGGTTACAGCAGACATATTCTGCCTTTTCTCCCTTTTATATAAATCTAAATATATTAGACTGTTCAGGTACAAGAGGGACAAGACGGGTGGACACACACACAGAGCTCTGATGCTTGCCTCAACAAGTGTTTAAAGACTCCAGTCCACCTAAAGGCAGGGCTGCTGCAAGTGCTCTCCCTACCTCAGATAAACAAAACCAAGGCAGCCACCCCTCCTTCCTTTTTCAGCACTGCTGATACCTTACTGGCCTGCTGGGCAGGAGCTGCCCCATGGTACAGGACTGCAGGAGGTGAGCCGGGCAACCTGCCTCTGTCCCTGCCTATGCAGTGCCTCAGAGGAGATTAGCTACATCACTATATTCCAAATTGTTCTGGCTTGCATTCCCACTAATCCACGTCTCTCTTCCCCTCAAGGCTGCATGCATATGATCTCCACGGAACCCTGAAAGGAGGATTAATTTTGCACTAGCTGCATGCATGTCATATCAATGTCTTTTACATTATGAGAGCACCACAAGAATTTTTTTTTCATTTTTTAATTCAATGAGCTAAACTCCTGCTGAGAAAACAAGGCAGTTCCACCCTCCATTATTTGGTCAGCCTCCTACCACTGCTTTAGACTGTGCCTGGAAGGAGGTCTAACACATAAGCAGGTCCCAGAAACTGAATTATTTGGCTGCAAACTAAAGTGTTAAGACCAGAAGACAAGAAAGGGGAGCAGAGCTGAAGTGAGGATGAAAGACAGGAGGAACCAGATATCAATATCTCAAGTCACAGATGTATTATGCAGCAGAGGAGGATGCCACAGCACCAGAGATCAGCATCTTTCCCATTAGTCGACTTCACTCATGCTTCTGCTCTCAAGAGAGGCAGAGCCAGGCCTTCCCCTCCCATATTCACTACCACTTTCAGCGTGGTCTCCCCACGGTAGGAAGGGAGGGGTGACAGCAGTGGCTGCTGCGTTCTGCATACAGATGTGTCGTCTCCATCCCTGCCTCCCACTAGGCATCCACATATGCTCACACACACATGCGCACACACACGCACTCAAAAGCCAAGGATAAGCTGCCATATATTAATAACACTATCAGTAGTATGTAATGGAATTGTCAAAGCCACACAATACTGGCATAATAGGTAATTCTTCATCATTATCAAAAACTACCAGTGGAACAACTATGAGTATTCAACAGTTTAATTTTCAGACTGAGGAAGCACAAAGCTGCCTGTGGGATGCTCGATGGGGAGGTGACCAAAGCATTTTCAGTTTATTGGAAATCAATAAATTTTATGGCAGGCACTAAAATTCTGGGGATTTTTAATACCATGTGTGAAAAACAGTTAACAGCTTTGACTCATATATTGTCCTTTAGCTATCTACAGGACCCACTTTTGCTCCCAAGACCATGTGGATGGAGCCAGAAAGGTGCATCCATTGGATAAGCAGCAAAAGCACACTCCTGAGCACTCACCTGCTCGCCTCTGGGTGACGGTGTCTTTCACTGAGTTGGTAAGACAACCAACTGGTAAGGTAAGAAAACCTACCGGTGAGGAAAAGGAGGAGAAGTTGCTGCATGGAATATGAGAAATGTCAGATGAGAGAGGCATGAGCACAGCCTGTGGAGTAAGTGAGCGGCCTGTACATGCTCAGGGAGTGTAAGAGATAGTGAGAAAGAGTGGGAGCCCCTAGTAGACAGAATAAAAACAGATAGAGGAAGATGGAGGATTGCACATAACCTGACTCTGAAGTAAAAAAAAATTCCTTAAGTGAAGCAAAGACAAGACTAAGGCTGAGATCAAGAGAAAATGTTGCTGCCCCCCATCTCACCAAGGAGAAGCTGAAGCTTTTCTTTTTTGTGTTTATAAATTAAGAGAGGCAGCAAAGGGGCAGAACTGTGGCTGGTAGCAAGCAACAGTATTCATCTGGTATTAGAAATATTAGAAAAGGAGTAGAGAAGGAACAGACAGTATGCCAGACTGTTCAAGTGCTCGGGGGATTTGTTTCAAACAGTGAAGGAAGATGCCGGCAGAGTAAGTCACTTTTCTAGGCTTGATTGCAATCAGTAGGCAGCTACTACTTAAAAATCTCAGATGGGAAGTCATTTGGGTGCAGTCATTCTGACATGCTGGCACCCTATGTTCTTTGAAAGTGAGGCAGAATTAGCAGGAGCCCCAGGAAAATGCAGACTCTCCCTCCCAGATTCCAACAGATTCAGCAACATGTCACAGAGGGTCTCCTGAGAGCAGAATTTAAGCATAGAAGAAAGCAAAACAATTGGCCATTATAGAGATAGACCATGTTAAAGTACAATGGCAACCTATCCTATTGTGATAGAAAGACAGGAAGCTGAAGAAAAGACCATTATAGCTGTGTCCAGAGCTCTTTAGGGACCTGAAAATCAAAAAGAAATTAGAGGAAAAGTGAAAACTAGACCACAAAGATAAGAACCAGCATAAAATCAGAAATGCTAAAGCACAAATTTAATTACAATTAATAATGGGTATGAAGTCACAAGTACAAGTACTAGATTATCAGCAGAGGCAGAAAAAGAGCACATACAGGCTATTATTCAAAGGGAAAAGAGGAAACAATGGCTGATATAGAGAAGGGTGAAGTAGCCTAATCCATCTCTGCTTCAGGCTTCATAACATACTTCAAAAATTAATTTGAACGAGGGGACAGAAATGCAAGCCAGAAAGAAAAAAATCTTGAGATAAATGAGATCTGGTCAAATTATCAGTGCCTTCTGAAATCCACCCTCAAGCACTGAAGGTACCAGTTGTAGAAATATCTAATCTGTTCAAAAATCATCCCTGAAATTCATGCCTTGGGAAAGATCCCTGGAGATACAGGAAGAGCAAATACAGTATCTTTATTTAAAATAAGGGAAAAAGCAAATATGGAAAAATGTGGACTAGTCAGTCTTCCTGTAAAAACACTAGCAGAGACTACTGCCTGATCAATATATAAAAAAAAACCAAGGGAAAACAAGTTGACAAAAAACCCAGCTCAGCATAATGAATTTATCAAGAAAAAATAATTTTAATTCTTCATTTCAACAAAAAGGATGACAAATCAGTTGTTTATTCCAGAGAAAACTAATTCCATCTTTGACAAGATAACTAGCTTTGTGGGTAAGGAGGAAGTAGTTGAAATATATGTTTTAGCAAAGCTCTCAATATTGTCCCACATGGTCAAAGTTAAAGCAAGGAAGTACAATCCAGCTTAGCAGTAGTAGCTTTTTGGACCCTTGAGCATAACCAGACATAAACTCGCTAGCAAACAATATGTGACCTTACCATTAAACTTTAATAGACAAACATTCATAAGGAAGAATGCTTCCTTGCATCACCTGCAGACCATGTGCTAAGGCTTTGCAGCTCATCAGCATTTCACAGGTGACAGTATGGGAGCCACTGGCCTACATGAAATTGCCTGTCAGTGCAACCAGGGAGATAAAAGAGCACCCAAACAGATAAAGTGTCAGTGATTAACTACCAGTCTGAAATCTCATCTGGATTCCAAAATAATCCGACCCAGTCCTGAATCTGTTCCAGTTCTTCATCAGGAACTAGAACAACAGAAGAGAGTATGCATTATAAAATCTGCTGATCACTCCAGTTTAGGAGCACATTTGTAGAACAGGACCTGAATTCAAAATAGTCTCAATAAACTGGAGAAATGGTCTGAAATCAACGAGCCACAACTCAATAAAGTCTTCAACAAAATAATAACTAGGAAAAAAGAATGCAAGTGCTGAGACATCAGACAGGGAATAACTGACAAGTTAGAAGCATGTATTTCAGGACACAGGGAAATACAAACTCAAGAGGAATTAGGTCTTGTTTTGGTGACTCCTGCTCTGTGTCATCTGCTAAAATCATGAGGAAATCTCCCTGTGCTGTCCCACCCCAGTGAGGGCTAGGCTGATGTCTGGGATCCAGGGCTGTGCACCAGACATAAAGACTGAAGCAGAAGAAAATGGAGAAGACAGCTGCAAAAAAGACAAAAACTAAAGAAGCATGCACCAGAGGAGGTGGTGAATGACAGAGATTTGTCATTTCCTGGAAAACAGGAAAGGTATTTTTTAGAAAAAATTTGTTAGAAAAAGGTTTCCAACAGAAACTGACCTTTTTTTCTCTTTTGGGAGTTTTGTTGTTTAAAAAATAAGTAGTTAAAAAATATACATTCTTAAATCATATGTATTTTAAATCTTAAAAGAGTGTTGGATTCACTCCTCTATTATTTTCCCTTCACTCTCTTGAGGGGAAAAAATAAGATAATGAAAATAAAAAAAAAAAAAAAAAAAGAGAATGGAAGAGAAAAAATTTCAAAAAGTTAGAACTACAAACTTGTTATTTTGTCAATTTTCAAAGACGGTAGTTAAATAATAAAAGATAAAATCAAAATAATTAATGTTATTTCTTCTTAATTATAACAAAATTAAATAAATGGGGATACTCCTATTATTTTCTACAAAACCCTAACTAGATATTTTTCACCAGCTCTGGATGTTTTAGTCCTTCAGCTGCCTCAAGAACTGAGATTATGTCTTTCTGCCACTGAAGACAAGTTCAGATACCACAGATCCCTCTCTATGCCACTCTCCTCTAGCCTTCCTCCCAATGCAGGCTGAGACTTTATCTGTCATTCTGTAGGGATTTTCTTCTGTCATTCTGTGTTGGCTTGGCCACCCTGTTAGCAGCAATATAGATCCTCGTCAGAGCTAATGCATCATCTTTGATCATCCTTCTAGTTTACATTTCTCATGTCTTCTATTCACATCTCACAACCCTCATTATTATACATATTTCCAAGCTTTCATCTCCCAAAGGGCAGAGAGGAAATAACAGGGAAGCTGGAATATAACAAGATTTGGCACTAAGCTTTGATTTATTGAATCAAAGGCCAGGGAGAAGGAGCAGAGAGAAAGGAAAGAGCAGAAGAGGAGTAGTGCACAACAATAATTTGCAAAGATCTTAGGTGTCGGCAAAACCTTGATTGTTAATGACTGGCTGCTTTCTGCAGTGATGATGGTGAAGAGAAATCTCTTCAGCCTCCTGGCCCCACAACTTTCCCTGACACATGGAATCAGGCAGAGAGCTGAGACAGAGCCCAGCCAGCAGCTCAAGGGCTGTCACCCTTCCCACGTGCAGATACAGACACCCCTCTGGGATGGTGATTCCCCCCAAGCTTGGTAAGGCTGGGCTATCGGCCATCCCACCACCACCTTCTCTGTGAGGCTGAGCTCACCTCTCTTTCATCCCACCTCTCTACTCAGCTGTGTGGGAAAACTACTGATCCCTTGCCTCTCCTGCCATGTCCCCCACTCTGCCTAACAAAGCAGCTCTACTAGTGAGAGGGAGAAACATCAGACAAAGGGGAGGAAGCCCTTGTGCACCTCAACAGCAGCCACATGCCCACAGCAGCACAATGGGACTGCACAGGGGCTGTTCAGATGGGACCAGAGAGGGTAGTTGGTCTCCATCACCCTCCCGCCACCCAGAAAGATTCTGCTGGCCCTGAACAGCTGGAGATCAAAACAGCTAGTTTTGATGCAAGTCCGTCCTCCAGAAGAGTGCCAGAAGAGCAGCAATGTTTAAAGCCCCATTCAAACCTCCTGCTCTTTTCCTAGTAGGAGTTGCTGCTCCCCACAAAAGCTTAAGTCCAATATCGGTGACTTCAGTCATTGCTTCCAGGGATTTCAGAAAGAGAAAACTAAGCTGCACTTGGAAATGTTCCAGCTAAATGAAGGACAACACTGCCCAACAGTTTGCAGCTGTCAGGACAGAGGGGCAGCTACTGGAGGCCCACTGTGGGGTTATGGAGAGAGACAGCTCTGTTGCTTCCCGTTGCACAACTATCTGCCATGTAAAAACAATAAGATCTGTAAGATCTCTCTAGCTGTTGACACCTGCAGATACACAAACCCTTTGCAAAAGACAGACAGACACATTTACAAATCGGTACCCAGGACACTGGAGGTACAGGTAACCATTCTGCACGGTCAAAGGTGGCAGAAGTCAGCATAAAATGATCAGAGGCTTCGAGATCCTCTGTGCAAATACACTAACTGTGTGCAGAACAGAAAGGTTAGGCTGAGCACAGGAAGAGACAACAGTACCGCTGCTTGTGCTGTCCCTGTTTACTGCATAAACAAAGGACTCCTGTAGATAAACAAATATTGTAAATCTAGCATTTTTCCCACTGCCAGATTTAAACATACAGATGAAAAGGATTTCTTAGAATAAGATGGACTATTTTGGCTTTTAGCACTGGAAATGACGGAGATTTTTGTCAGTGGGTCTCCAGAGTACATTAATCCTTTATAAATGTTTTTTTAATAATACATGTGCCCATGAAAGAACATGTGAGGACTGCCTTATTAAACTGAGATCTAAATTTAAAGGTATATTTGGAGAAAAGTATAATTTATTAAACTGTTGGCTGCACCTTCTAGTCTCATAGAAAGTCTGCAGCACAAATGTCCCCTTCCTACCCTGCTGGGTCACTCCCCAGCCCTGGCAAAGTTCACTGTACCCTGCTTCAGCAGAAGGCAGGGAGCTGTGTGACCCCGGGGCACCGGGATGCTCTTCCCGTGGCCACTGCCAGACCAGAGCAGGGTCAGAAGCACAGGGAGCTCCTGCTGAGTCTCCCTGCCCAAGAGCTTGGTGCAGACCCCAGCAGCAAGGGAGACAGCAAAGCAGCAACCTCTAAAGGCCTTGTTTTCCCCCACTGAAAGCCAATACATGGTGCAGCATATATTAGTGTATATTAAGACATCTCTGTGACTTTTGCCATGGCTTTCTAATGCATCAACTTCGGCTTCTGAATTTCTGAGCCAGTAAACTCTGTACATGTTCATTTTAAGCACCTGGACCATTTCCGTGCTTAAGGCAAAACTCACAGTGTTTTGCTCTGCCAGAGAGGTGTTGACCCACCTTCAGGAGAAACTTGTATGTCCAGAAGCAGAGTTCTCCAGACAGAACCTATCATCCATCCAGGGCCCCCGGGGGGTGTTAGGCTGATCTCCTGTAGTTGACTCCAAAGCCACAGTTTGCTCCTGTGTAAGGTAAAACATACGCAGATATTCTTCCCAAGAATGCCAAGACAGTAGAAGGATTAAAAAAAAAGGTTTATTTCAGATACAAGGACCACTTCTTAACGATGCTGCACACACCGGGTCCCAGGGGAAAAAAGGCAAAGCTCAGCCTTCTTCAAGGCATTTTGTATCTTCTCTCTCTCCTCTCCCATTCTCTCCAGTGCAAGAAGGCCTTGTACGTCTCTGCTAACATGTTATCTCTCTGCATACCAGGGAGACAGATAGCTTTCTCACAGTTTCTCCCTGCAACATTGTCTGAAATGCAGAAGGAAGAAAAAAACATCTAACCTGTTTGAGAAGGCATTTTGCAGCCTTCTTAAGCGAAACAAGTTCCAGCTTCCAGTTACAAATTCTTGTGCAATTGCACCTATCCCTACATCCTGGCAGCGTTGTGCTGTCCAGATGAGTTTACTGGTGCCTGACTTCATCTCTTCCGGGATACATGTATGTAAACCCGAAGCTGTATCTGTGCACTTCAGCCTTGATATGCAATAATCTCTGCTTTTCAGGTCTGGAGTCTTCCTCTGTCTCACTGTTCTTGTGAGGGACTTTAGCAGTAGGCAAATGGGGATGAGGAACATTGCAAACACTTTTAATGCACTTCACAGAATCCCAGGCCAGCAAAGATGGTACCTCTGGGAATTTATCTAGATGTATAAGTAGCATGTATGGATCTTCTACTCACCGTGAAATGATACTGGTTATTCCCCTTTACCTCTGGTACATCCAGCAGGAATACCAACCTCCTTTTCCTGGAGAAAATGCCTCTGGGCACAAGATGCATTTGAGGATCTCCAAGCACTTGGACTTCAACCTCATTGAACTGGAGGAAGCAGTTTTATTCCCCATTTTATTCTCCAGAGATCAGAGCAATTAACACCCAGGTTCCTGCCATGAGGCCATGGCAGGGTGGGGAGCAGAGCATCAGAGATGTGGGCTGCAGACTTGAACCTCTCCCTCCTCTCCTTGGACCTACACAGGGTTCACTTGGCCTGGGGCTTGCTACTGGCACCAGGCGTCCTAGTTTACCTGCTCAGCAGCAACAGTTTTGACAGCATTTATTATCAGGTGAAGAATCTCATGCCCAGCAAAAGCATCAAAAAATAGAGACAGAAAAAATTAAATTCTTGACATGGCCTAATTTGAGGTCTAACACCAAACAGGTCCGCAATAAATTGGAAATTTTCTTCACGTAGTAGAGATCAATAAATGTAATTATTTGGACTTAAACCTCATGAATTCTGAAAAGCTTCTCAGATTACTCAGAGAATAAGTGCTATTTTATACGATGTCAAAGCTGATCAGAATAACAACACCCACAGCAAAGACCCTATCAGCAGGAATGAAACCTTACAGTATCTCACTATGCCTTTGTTTTTCTTAAAGGAACGTTACCAGGGCAGAAATCAAGTTAAAAGAATTGATGTCTCCTCTCTAGTGCTATTAACAAAGCAATACATGAGCTTGTAAACCTCTCATCATTCCAGTCTCCGTCTCTTATCTTAACACATTCTTCAAATGTCATTTGTTTTCCTCAGCAACACTGGCTGTTCAGGCTTATGCTTTCTTTAAGATGCTGAAGTTAGACTGCCTGTCAGAGATGGGGCTCAAATCCAAACCACATTTCCACTAGGATTTGATAGAAAATAGAATAGGCATCCAGGACACCTTTAATATCAGAAAATTAAAACATGAACAGTAAGCTGAGTCAGATGCAAAATCTACACTGGTTTGGCCTCTTTCTAGGACCTTTACGTGCAGTGGTATGAATCAGGGGTAATTCCACTAAAGTCAAGGTACTTCTCAGCTGGAAAACGGGCATTAGACGAAAATTTCTTTGCCCCTAGGGTTGAGTCGCTTTCACTTTCCATTAATCCTCCCTGGTTTTCCAGCACTGCAAAACGTGGCTGGGTTGAGCTCACAGCAGTACAGGACAAAGTCTGAAACAAATTTGTTCACAACAGCAGCCTACGAGCCCATAAATCTACGCATTTTAACCAAGGCAACATGCTGAAGCCAAAGTGCCATCCTCAGAGATCAGAGCATTTAGGCTGCACTTGCCTTGGTTGCTGTAAACAGGTTTTTAACCAATTAGTAGGTTCCTGACCTCGGCTAAGCAGAAAAAAACCAGATCAGTCCCTCCTGTGAACCCTGTGGCTGACCTGCCTCTTCCTGGCTGCCAAACCCACTTGTCCATCTCTGTGCAACGCTCCTCGCCTCTGGGAACCACAACCTGCCTGAATACAACCCAATAGTCATTATTAGGATGGCAGTGTAGATTGATGTATATTCCAGATCAGCATCTTAAACATTCCAGAAGAGACAGACCCCAGACCCTGGCTTTTATAGATCATGCAAGATAAGCTTCAAGCTATACCATGTGCTGAGAAGTCTGTTCTTTTCCACTTAACTAAAACATGCGGGAAAGTGCATCCCAGTCCTTTGGCTAGAGCCCAAAGCAGCTGTCACTCTACACACTTGAAAGCTGCAGGTGTAGTGAAAGGGGTGGTTGTATACACACAGAGCTGTAATCATTCCAATAAGTTTTTCTGACAGTAACACATCTAATCTTTGCTTTTGTCAATCAGGTTCAGAGCATTTTCCAAGCTGAAATAAGCATCAAAGTCCACAAAACAATGTTTTTAACTGGTAGAATAGTGTCATTGGCTCGATTTGCCCATCCTACCTGTCTGCAAGGACAGAATCAATAGGCAAAGAGCAAGTTTCTGTGAGATGATGAAAAAAGATGAAAATACCTGGAATTCCCCACACTTCAGGAAAAAGTCTTCAAAGCATTAATAAACTTGAAGGAGAAGTAAGCTAAGCAGTATCCTTCCTTTTTATTTCCAACCACTGCAGTTCAGGCCACCTTGCAAGACTGCTACTGAAGGTGGACACGTACTGGAATGTGAACCCTGCCACTTTACAGAGCCATGGAGAGTTTTTGTCGTGGTAGGAAGAAAAACCAAGTAGAATCAAGTCAAGCAGAGGAAAGGCAATTGATTTGCTTTGTGCCAGAGCCTTTATCTATCCCAAGAAGTCCAAAACAGATAAGACATCAAGACAGTTGACGGTCACTCTAGCCTCCCTTCCTCAGGGCTGGACATATTTTTGCATGTGTGGTTCACTTCTCAGAGCCACCTTCAAGACATCAGCCACTGTTTGTGAAGCACCAAGGCAGTATTCAGGCTGCCAGTGCACAGCAACATAGCCAGCAGCTCCCAACAATGAGCTCTGAAAAGGGCCTGACACTCAGCTTTGAGACACCTGATGCTGTGTTCAGCTCTTCTCACGTTTCTCATCTGAGAAGCTGAGCAGAAAATGCTTTAAGTGGTCAAATGAAAGGCTCCTGTTGCCTGTTGCCCTTGTCCCTGAGCACACCTACAGCTCTACAGCATGGACAGTCTCATCACAGATGGACACAACCCCTCCCACAGAGAGACTTCAGAATTAGGGGTTTTAGGAAAGAAAAAAAAATAGATTCAAAAGAAATATTAAAACAAGCTCAGAAAAGACCAGTTTCTAAGTAGATAACCTTTCTTCTTAAATGACTCTGGTAAGACCATGCTGTGCCTGGTGTCTCTTCTGATTGTACTAGTTGCTCTTATAAGTCATCAGTTTATCACCTACGACTGTATCTGATAAGTCAAACAGCCTGTAAGGCCTGGTTACAAAAGCCCTCTAGGAAGCCGGAAAACAAATAGGATAAAAACTAAATTAGTAGAGAGGAAAAGGTTGATGATTTTATTTGTTCTTAAAACAGGAGCCAAAAAATGTCACAGGTGACCAAATGAGGAACCCCCATCCTTCTGCACAGCACCAGTTTTGCCATACTGATCATATTCCCTACAGACATGGGCAAATGCTCCCTGCAATCACAGAAACTGGTAAAGATGACACCTAACCTGACTGTCCAAAATGAACCATGGTCTGTCCTTGGCAGCCCCAGAGAAGCTGCAGAGTAAAGACCCAACTTTGCTAGTGTAACTGAGCTGAGACAGGAGTCGGGTCCAAGAGCTGACTAAACCAGTATTATCAACATTCTGGTAAAATGAAAAAAATGTCAACTGCTACCTGACAGTAGGAGTTAGATGCTGTCAGAAACCCACAAGGATGTCCAGCTGATGTCTCATATGAAAGAAATCAGCTTTCCAAAAATCTTCGAGATGGTGGGAGGGAAGAAGAACATTCCCTTTCTTCAGCCACATACTTCTTTTCTTGTGGGTTTTGAGGGTTTTTTCTTTTTTTTTTTCTTTTTTTGTCTCCAAACAAGTAGATTGAGTTTTTCAGCAAATAATGACAGAGGACTGTTGGGGGATAGATGTCAGAAGGCTCTCTGTATGCATGTGTCACACTCTAGTTTCTATTATTCTTCTTCTACATCTTCTGTTTCAACCTGTCTGCATTATAGACAGATATTGTTTTCTGTTCTGTGGAGATCATTACATCTGTAATTGGAAACCTCAAGAAATTTTTCTTCCCTCATCCACTCCGAGGAACAGTTGACAATAGAAACTTGCATGTCAAATTGTCATTCAGATTATGGGAAAGGAGATATAGCTATGGAAACGACCTAGAATTTTTTCTCTTTCTCTTTCCTCGTTCCAGGACAGTTAAGAGCTGATAAAGAGGTTACATAAGAAGTCCTGAGTAACTGGGACCAGTGTAAGTGCAATGATGGTAGGTAGAGAGAGATGGTCTCATCAAATGCAATGCAATTTTAAGTCCAGACTGCTTTTTTATGCCGCTGATTTTCTCTTCCAGTCCATTATGGGCTGATTCTGCTCCAAGTTTCAACTCACAGGGAGAAACGTCCTTCCATAGGGGAGCCTTTCCTTCCTGCCATGTGGACAGCACACTGACTATGTCCATTTCATTATGCCACCCCTCTCTAGGTGTTGTACCACCTAATATAAACTGAGATTTTTTTGTTTGTTTGTTTTGCACCTGGGAGCATTAATTGCCATTTTGTCCTGTCTCTGTGCAAAGCTTGACCAAAGTGATGTTGGCCAGAGACAGGGTCTCCTACATGCTCTTGCTCTGCCACCAGCTTATTTCATCTTCCTGAGAAATTGCAGTAAGCATTCACAATAGTGATGGATATTTGATATTCCTTCTATTACCGGTTTCACCATCTTATGTTAAAATACCCTGAGGCTGTGAGCACAAAAAAAGAGCAACAATAGAGCCTGGAGTGGATCCTAATGGAGAGGTCAGCCCAAGGAGAGGGATGGCAAGGAAATTTTCCTGGGTAAAAAGAAGGAAAACACTAAGTAGAAAGAATGGTATTTCACTTCTATGAAAAGAAAGATTAAATTTGGGCATAATCACCTTGTTGTACGCAAACACCATCAAAAACTGACACAAATGAGCTTTCTGTCTACCTCTGGTGTTAAAGCAGCAGAAATACTTAAAGACCTTTTCTCTATGTAGTTGAAAGGTAGCATAAGGACTGAGTTGAAGAAAAGAGGAAAGCATTCTGTAATAATGGAGAATTTTCTAATGGGGGGAAAAAAAGAGAACTTCAATAAGAAATGAGAGGAGGAGTGAGGAAATCTCCCTGTGTCACTAGTCAGGTTAGAAATCTTCCACAGTACCTTTTATACAGATCATTTCTTATTAAAAGCTCTGTCTGTTTAAAATAAAAGGAGCTCTGAGCTGGCCCTTGTGTCCACTGTCTCTTCAAAACTGTTTGAAGCTGAAGCTGTAACCTGTCATACTGCACTTATTTATCACATATTTACAGTAGCCTGCCATGCGTGCTGAGCAGTTTCCAAACACTGAAGAAGGATGTAGCCAGATCTCAAGATCTCATACTCTGAGAGAAGATGACAAAGGCTAAGTGAAGAACAACAATTTGCAATTTAAGTTTAAAGCTCATTTTACAGGCCAATTTTCATCACTTTGGCAACGTAAAGAGGACTCCACACAGTAAAAAAGGTAATTTGTTATTATTTTATGGGTCCTTTACATTTTAACGATAGGAAAAAGAACATTTCTATAACTAAAAATCAATCTCCAGTGTACAGATCTGTTCAGTTCAGAGTAAAAAATCCAGTGGAAATGTGTCTCTAAACAGATGCTAAAAGTAGGAAGAGAAGTGCTACCATACATCTAATGTTTCTACACGCCTTTGGCTTTTTTTGTCTTCAAGCATGCCCTGGGCAGACTTTCTAGCCATTTAGTTGGGATTTCTGCTTTGCTGGCAAAGGCAAAATGTGCCCTCTCTGCTTGGCAGCTGCAATATATTTTACTCCCTCTGGGATCAGTGCACTGAGAATTCAAGCCCCAGGCAGGGGAGTGATCTGCATCATGCATGCAGCTTGCTGTGGGCTCCCATGTGAATGATAAACTCACTCTGAGGACAAATGCACTGTAACCTGAGCACACAGGGTGATGTCTGCATGTATACCCTGGGAGACAAGCAGTTGATTCTGGGCAACACTCAGAGCTGGCCAGAGGATACAGAAGTGTGGAGTCTCATCTATGCCTGCTGGCAAGTCCACAGGGAGCCTGTTCATTTTCACACAGAAAACACTTTGAAAACACTTCTCTGTTCAATTACCTGTACAGATCTGGTGATCAGGAATTGGTCTTCTCCATGATTGACCCTGCCCCTTAGTAACACCAGTGTCTCCAAAATTCTTCCCACATACCTTGCTCCATCCATCCCAGGACCAGACACACCATCACCATACAGCCAAGTCATTCTCTACCCTCACAAAGATGGCACTTGCTTCATGTCTTAGCAAGCTGTGCAGAGCGAGGTTTATCACTGATTTATGAGACTGTCATGCTCCAGGCCAGATTCCCATCACCCAGTTTGTAAATCAGTGTAACCAAGCCCTATCTCGGAGCATTTCTTCAGCATACACTGCTGTAGCAGATGCAGTTGTCAGCATAGGACCCTCGACAAGAAACAGAAGAATTTTACTGGGTTCTCTTAATGCAGTGATTCATCTTTTTTTTTTTTGTTCAGGTTTCATCTATTATTAATTGTTATTATTATTTTTTATAATTTGTTAAGCACTTACAACATATTTCTCCACACATGTGACTAAATCATGGTCCCAATCTTTGAAAGCTGTATTTTCAGTAGACATATTTTTCTCACTGACTGCTATGAGCTCATCATAATTTCTGCAATATTTACAGTGTGTCTTAAAGGTCTACCACCTACATCTTCAGCTTTCTTTTTTCTTTTGGTGGACATTTCTTCTCCTTCTGTTTGCAATGAGATGAAACAGACTTAGAAATCCAACATCTTTAAAAAAATGCCTGTAGTGTTTTCTTATTAATCATATGATTTCCCAGCCAATACTATGAATTTTCAAGAAGTACAGAAGACTCATGAGAAAACTGTGTGAAAGCAAATAGTGGTAAAATTACACTCTTCAAGCACAGCAAAAAGAAATGCACCATGTTTTATACTCATTATCATATTTCCTATACCATGGGTTATGCTACATGAGGGTATACAGAAAAATGAGCTCTGATCTCTCCTGGACTATATGTTTGGTTCATGCATGTACAGGGTAGTCCCTGACCTGGGGGCCTGGGCTTGACGCGGTTCCTGCCCACACTCTCCATCTGACCACAGTTTCTCAGGGCATGAGTTGTCCCTGCGCACTACAAAGCTTTGAGGTAAGGTGGTCACTAGGAGGCAGTTATATTTATTGCCTTCACAAGCATTGAAGTTTCTGATTCAGACTCTTCTTTCAGTTATAATGAATAGACTCAAAGAACAGCTTGCATTGAAAGGGACCTTAAAGATCATCTAATTCTAGCTCAACTGCCATGGGCAGGGAACCCTTCCACTAGACCAGTATCCTTGTCTTTGGCTAGGGCCAATATTTTTGCAGTAGCCATGAGAGGGTGGAGCCTGGAGCCATGTGGGCATGTCTGGGTTTTTATTCTGTACCACCTGATGTCATTGTAGGGGGTAGGGGGTGGAAGGAAGGGATTCTTGCTGCCTGGAGGAAGGTGAGTGTGGCTTGCAGTGGTCAGGGAATGTGGAAGGTCTGTCCACCACTGTTTTTCATTGTCCTGGGCTTGGTGAGCATTTTTGCATGTAAATCACCCACTCTTTTGTACACTCTTGTTATTGACATTGTTTCTGTTACTGTTCATTTCCTTATCTCATTGCTGTTTCCAGTAAATTGTTCTTATCTCAACCCATAATTTCTGCCTGTTTTGTCTCCCATTGGAGGTCAGTGTCTGTTTTGGGAGAGTCTCAGGGGAGAGGGAGGTGCTAAATTAGGGAATGCCGTTCCTAAACCACAACAATCATGTTACCCAAAGCCCCATCCATCCTGGCCTCGAACACTTCCAGGGATGGGACATCCACAACTTCTTGATGATCTCAGAGGTCTCTTCCAACCAGTCTGATTCTATGATTCTATGATTCCACAACTTCTCTGGGCAACTTGGTCCAGTGTCTTACTACCCTCACAGTAAAGAATTTTTTCCTCACATCTATCTCCCTTGGCCTGCTAGTCACTCTGAATAGAGGAAATCATTTGCATGGCCATGGACTGGGTCAGTGAATACTGGATTTGCTGTGTTAAAAGGGCTGGAGCAGAAAAAGCAGCTTGAAGCAAGTAATAAATGACAGATGTGAAAGCTCAAGTCAAAGAATGGTATTGCAGCTGCTCCATGCACCACCTTGGAGAAGTAGGATCTCTTTTCAGTGCTAGAAGGCAGGAAAATAGTTCAAAGAAACCCATAGTACCTGATTCTGCTGGCCAAACAGCCTAACACAGCACCTTTCCCTCTCCCAGCTAAGAGCAATACTATATACAAGACAGAAGAGAGACTTGTGGTTATTTATTGTTTTAAAATGAACTGGGCATATTGATTATTTTTCCCCTTTTCTTACTGAAAACAAGATTAAGTTGGTATAACAAACAGCTCCACTAATAGACTGTGTCAGTAACTGATGTCCGTCTCGAGCTGAAGTTAACTGCATCCTTCTCTACTTGTTTCACCCCAGCGTTCCTTGCTCCAGCAGTGGTGCACATACAGACTCATTAAATCCTTCCAGACCCACCTCACAGGATTGTCCTCCCAAAGTGAGTGTCATCATTTTATTTCTGAGAGGCCATGGTGCATGAAATGAGCAGATGTAGCTCCTTCATCTGTCACGGACTCCTTATCCCACTTAAAAAGCACAGGGCAGCCATTCTCAACCAGAGGCTCTACAGAAAGCTTCATGTCCTTTTGGAATCTTTCTGCTGGGGAAGCACAGGAAGGCGACAACCCTCATACTGCTACCTCTCCTACTCCCACACAGAAAACATGACAGGAGTGGGAGATGCCACTCACAAAGTTAAATTGGAAAGAGGATGACTGAGCACATCTAGTCACGCAGACAGTGCCCCAGCCACTGGTTCTCTGGGACCCATGCCAGAAAACAGCCAGTTTCATGACCCCAGAGATTAGACTAAGCAGAGTGAGAATGTCCCAGCAAAGCTCCCACAGGCAAGGAGTGGTACTCCCCTTCCTGCTGCTGGATCCCCAGGTTTCCATCACCGAAGCATCACAGTGTCATGACTTCAAGGCCACTTTGGGGGTAGCAGCTGTCAGGCTTATGGCAGGCCACAGGATGCCTCCACATTTACAGCCAGAGCATCTGAGCAGAGCTAGAACAACAATAGCATTGGTTGTTGGACTGGCTTTGCACAGGGCCGTGTACCTCAGCTGCCCAAAGGTCTTCTGTTGGTCCATAATGCAAGTTTGGTGGAATTAACCACATCTTGGAACTGAACCACAAACCGGTGGGGCTGTTTGCACACCTAAAATTTGGCATGTGATTCAAAGCACCATTGAATCAAAGGTCTGTAAGACACAGAGAGGGCCCCAGATGAAAACACCCACACCCCGTGCTGTTTTGGGGGATGGTAGAACCTTGTGCAGAGAAATGAGCACCAGGCTAAGCTGTCAGGCCGAGGGCATCAGTCATCTCTCCGAAAGGATTGCCGAGAGCGACCTTGCATATAAATAACTGAAACGCACAACCCAGGACTTTCTGTCTCTGTCAGACAATCCTCAATAGGCAGTTGTGAGAAATACGGCAGCCACACAGTAATATAAAACAGGCTTACATTTGTCACCTCATTGAATCCAGGTATAAAATATGATACATCTTTCTCCAGCAGACAATGTCTTTCATATCATCTGTGGGCCAGGTTCAGACCCACTGAGGCCCCTGAAGGAAGGTGGGGATTACACACACATGTACGCACAGGGGAACTTCAATGAGCACTGAACATTTGTGAATTAACCACTTGCCTGTAGGGGAAACTCCTGCATGGAGAATTAAATAGCCTGTCCCACCACTTCTGCCTATTTCTTTCTACTGCCTTCAGTGACAACCATGAAGGTGTACTCAAAAACAGAGGTCAGCCTGTAAGTCTTCACCTCACCTGTCTATTGAAGCAAAAACCCTATAGTTTCAAACAAGTCACAGAATCACAGAATCATAGAATCAGTTGGGTTGGAAGGGACCTCAGAGATCATTAAGTCCAACCCTTGATCCACTACCGCTGTGGTTGCTAGACCATGGCACTAAGTGCCACATCCAGTCTTATCATGAGACATTGCCTTCTCATCACACTAACAGCTCAGATACTTGCAGAGCTACTGGTGTGAATAAAACTATATTTGTACACAGTCACTCTGCCAGAAGAGCCATTCACTGTTTCTGCATGGACAAGGTACTGCCAGGGAACTTGCACCTGTTGATAATACTATGCTTTTCCAGGTATTTTTGTACCAAATTATGTGAGGAATAGAGCAGTTCTTCCAGAGCTGCAGGAAGACTACAGAGCCACAAGAGCATAGCTCAATACTTCTACACCATCAACCACTGTGGCCGCACAAGAAAAACCCTACAAACACAAATACTTGTCACACAGTTTAGATCCTAAATTCATCAGTGATGCTGAGAACCTAGAAAGCATAGATACTTTTCCCAGCTTACCAGAAGAACACTTCTGGATGTCCTGGACTCTCTCAGCACTGGGAATGGCTACAGTCATACTTACTGGATTGAGACACATGGCTAGTTGATCTTTACATCAGAGCAATATGTCTCCCTCAGATCATCTATGAATTATGCTTGAGAACTTCCTCTATGTGTCTAAAGTTGGTTTCATACAGGTAATACATCATTTTGTTACCTCAGTCTGATGCTAGAGTTGCCCTCAAAAAATACAATAGAGATGTGAAAGTGGTTTGCAGGGCACTAGGTTGCACTACTCACCTTGTAGGTGGGTAATAGAACTCCAAAATCTTGAGCTGAACTTTGAATCTGGCCCAAACAACTGTTGTAATATGTAATTGAGGGTTTTCTCTTTCTTTTTTTCTTTGTTTCCTTATTTCAAAGCAAGAAGAAGATGAAGAGAAAAGCAACCTAAGAATCAACTCACTTTCACTCACAGTCAGGTAGAAGTCCTTCACATGCTCCTAGCTTGAATGAAACCAAAGCTTTTCACTTTCATCACATTTGCCTAGAAAACAGTTTGAATTCACTGACCACCCAATTTAGCCAAATGCAACTACAGAGATTAAATGAAGTGGTGAGACAGGACTCAAATCTCTCTTTGAACAAAAATCCAAGGCTGCCTAAGAATACCTTGAGACTGACTGAGGACTTTGACTGCCCTCAACACACAATCCCCATACCACCAGGAACCTGAAAGTCCCCAGTCATATCCTATGATGGGACCTGTGAGTCCTGTACCTGAGCCAGGCATCCTCCAAAGGGCCTGCTGAGGAAGGAGGAGAAAAGCAATACTCTGGGGGACAGAGGCATCAACACAGGTCAAGGCCAGGAATGCAGGTAGTGCAAGGCAGGTATTCCTAGAAATCGTTCCAAAAGTCCAGATTTCAGTTTGAGCAATTATTTCTATTGGTACTAATCACAGCTGCCTTTCTCAAGTGCTCCCTGGTATTGCCTTCATTCATATTCCTCTGTGCTGTTCTGTTTGTGGTTAAGAGCCTCTACAGACTCCTTTGCATGTAGCACTGAAACAGGGTTACTTTATGCTCCAGCAGATAGATGGGATTGTACTGTGTATATTTACATTTTCAAAAAAGATATCGCTAATGCATTTCAGTAATGATAATAAAAAAAAAGTCTTTCTAGCCATTACAGTAATGGCTTTGAGCTAATTACTTGCATTTGCACTCAAATATGGTTCTCCCCTCTCTGACTCATTTCCATTTTTATGGAAATCATCTTGCTTGCTAGACTTTAAACTCACAGCTCTTGAGGACCAGCTGTTGTCTGACTTCCTCACTCAGGTAAGAACCTACTCCACTGATTGTAGTAGGACCACTTGTGGAAGAAGATGCTACTTTGCACAGGTAAAATTTCCAGCACCTTGCTTACAGTCCATGGGATGTGATGGAAGTTGCTGTGTGCTTTCAGTGCCTGAGGAGCTAAGTCCTGAGGGATGCAGGCAGTCAGAGCCATCTCCCTTTGGAATTAGCTTTCTTCAAGCTCTGCCTATTGCCCAATGGCATTAGAAAATGAATAGAGGAGCTCCCAGTGACTCTTTCATATCATGGGCTGAACATGCAGCTGCTACAGAAAGACTTCGCAGAGTGAAGTGGAACGACTGAGAACCATGAGCAACAGACCCTGAACTCATAGGAAGAGAACTCCAGCTCTGAAACCCGTGTTAGACACTGACTTGCAAAGGAAAGGAAGATATTCCACTGCCTTCCCGGTGTCCACATGCTCTTTTTCCATGTGCCATGCAGAATTAGAAGGAAGGAAGGGAGAGATGCCTGAAAGAGGGATGTGTGCTGTGCCAGCGTCTTTTTTCTTCAGGTTGATTGAGAGAATAATTAACACCTGCTGAGCACTTCCACTTCATCCTTGCTCAGCCACTGTGAAGTCCTAGTATCTAACATGGGGAGGACAGCTGTTCTTAAAATACCTGTTTGTGTTGCTGTCAGACTCAAGTTTGGGCTTAGTTCCCGGATCTGGGTGACTGTACTGTACTCAGGTGCAACTCTAGCATGACTTTGGTCACGTTGGTTGAATTTCCCTAGGCACCCTGGTTGGAAACACAGGGTGTGTTCTGGTCATCTTCCCTTTCCATTCAGCAACTCAGCTGTTTGGACTACCAGCAATACATTCTTTACATCCCACTTTGCATAGATCTGTGTTCTCAATGTTCTCCTTATTTCTTTCATATTATTTATCTGTTCTTTCCTCCTTTTCATTCTAGACTTAGAAAAAGCATTCCATTTTTTCTTCAGGCAAAGCATCTATATGTGTCCCCGGGAACTTCGTCCAAAGTTTGCTGCGTCCACTTCAACGCTGGACATAAATTATATGACTGTATCCCAGAAAACTGAATAAAGTTACTTTATTACTGTGCCCTGTTGCATAGATATGGCTCTTTTCTCTCACCCATGAACTAGCTGAGGGAAAAATTAAATGAGTGTCTTATAGATCTACATTCTGAACACAGCGTTTGTTGCTTTATGTCCCTAAATCTATCTGTCAGCTTCTATCACACATTAGGGCCCTTGCTGGAACGACGGCTCCACCATTCTTAAATTAGCTTTCCTTGTTGAGGTTTAAATGAAAAAAGACATCTAATTTGTGACTGAAAATGTTTGTCATTTCTTAGGGGGATCCAGACACACAAAATACAATTAACATCTCTGAAAAACGTCGCACAGAGGTTCAGCAGCAGCTGACAGAGAAAATGAAATGAAAACAAATAAAATCAGTTGTTCTAATACCATAACTCGAGTGGCAACTGTAATCTTCTCCTTTTATCTGAGGTCGGAATTGCTTTTCTGCAACAGCTTTCATTATGAAAATGCGGCAGTTCTCAGCATCAGAATATTAAGACAACACATGCCCACAGGGGCCCAGATCATTTTAACGAGGAACAAACAATCCAGAATGCAGCTTCTATGTTTTTTTCTGAGCTAACACCTGCTTTGCAGCAAATGAACAATGGTAATGATAAGCATGACAACTCACACGTCTAGGCTGAAATGTGCGTCACTGGCATCTTTTTCTTCCTACCAGCTAAAGAAGGGCCCAGTGCCCAGTGTTACTTTTAGGAGTGTCAGAACCCTTGGCCACTAGCTGGGGACAAGCTTTGTGATTCCTTGATCTGTCGATCTTGTGGGATGGTCCTGAACTGCTCAGGAGACTGTAAGATCAGCCAGGCTACTGCAGGTCCCCCAATATCTCAAGTAATTTATTGAGGACTGGATGGATCTTTGCCCCTATTTTACTACTGTGGCTCACGACTCCTAAGACATTTGCTTAAAGCCACAGAGTGAGTAAATGACCCAGACAGAATAAAAACAAAAGGTCTGATCCTATACAAGGTTCCCCAGCTGCATATTTTCTCCCCTTCAGTTTGGGAGTAGGAGGAGATGGACAAAGCAGGAAGCTACATACCTACCTGTAGTTTTCTACAAGTAATTATTTCAGATACCTTTCTTAAGGCCTGACTGAATGACATCAGCCTCCAGAAAACAGGGGGAAAAACCCTTGTTAATGTACTAATTCTTATTTATTCTCTAAATGTTCACTTAGAGCATTTAGATATCATTTAGGTTTCAGCTGTGTCTGTGAAACTTATGTGTCAGAGCTCCTCAAAGTAGAATCTCCTACCCACACCAGATTTGATATCTTGGGGCTGAACCCTGCCAAAGTTTACACAGCGGCATGTTTCCCACCCTATTCTTTTATATTTCTAAGGAACTATGAGGTAAACCTGTTGCAGGACAGCTCCATTGCTGTACAGGGGATTCCAGCTGGGGCACAGGAGAAGGAGGACTACCCAGTTCATCCAAGATCTGGAGATGGCCAGAGGCTTGAGATCTGGAACAGCTAGGAGCACCATTAACCCCATAAAAAAATCTTTACTGTGGAATCTTTACTGTAGAACAAACCCGGTGAATTTGCCACTAGTATTTCTGCAGAGAATCTAAGACTAACTTGACCTGAGGATTATTTTTCCTCAGCATGAGGACTGAATCACAGTTTCTGGTGTGGCCAGTAAGATACTGTCATCACTTAGGTAGTGACTTGCACAGGAATTGCAATGCTGTAAAGCCCAGACTCTTGGAAAGAGTTAATTTCCAGAGCAAACACATGTAACTGAAAAGCTGGTCTGTGGCCTACCTCTCCCTCTGCATTCCCAGTCCCTAGAGCTTACAGGTCTCATATGGGCCTCCTACCTCAGCTCAGTTATAAAAGGGGTCATGTTTTTAAGTCCTGGATGTTCCCCAGTTCAGTCTCTGGTATTAGCCAGCATAGCAGTCATCCCAGTCACATTCCTGCTGCATTATTTTTGCTCTGTGGATGAAAAGAGGATTAAAGTCTTCAGAGCTGCCAATCCAGATTCTTTTGGTTGCAATCCGCTCATTTAAGCAAACAAAACCTGCAAAGCTAGGAGGATAAGATTTAGAGTGGAGTATGGAATAGTGATGCTGCATTTTGCCAAATAGCAAATCTGTGTGCATCTTGCTGGGAAGCCAAGCGGAGACCTTGAAGATGGAGGGGAGCAGAAAGGATGCTACAATTCAACTACACTCATTGAAAGGAAAAGGACAGAAAGACCCTCAGGGCCTACAACTGACAAGATAAAGAGAAAATGTAAATAGCTTTGACTGAGAACATACTTTAAAAACATATGAAACTGCTTCTGTTCCTTCTGGTTACTTTTGTTTCCCTTAGGGACTTCACCATGGTAGGTGGGATGGCAGGGGAAGTGAGAGAGGACAAAGAACATTGTATTTCTGTTGGCAGGACTCTGTTTTTCCTCCCTCATTTTCCTTGGAAAGAAATCATGATTCTTCCATTCTCCACAGCCCGCTCCATTTCTCCTTTCTCAAAAGCAGATTTCAAGACTTTCTGGTTATATAAAATAAATTACAGAGCCCAATTCAGATGCAGGAACTACAGATGTCGGCTCTGCCTCTCCTTTTCTCCCTCTCCCTTGTCCTGATTAATGGGAGAAGCTCATCAGTCCTTTTGGAAAAGGATAGAAAAAATTTCTTTGCAGGACAAAGAATGTATTTTTATTCAGTCCGCAAAAAATTACTGCTCAAATATTAAGATCTGTTCAGGATTACACACTGAGCACCTACATGTAAAAACAGATTTTCCAGGACAATTAGGGATTTCTCAGAAGGGTTCTGAAAGATAAATTTTTGTAAAAAGACCTACACTTGCATGAGTTTTGTTCAGTCTGCCAAAACATTGCTAGCTTTGTCTAATCCATCATAAAATATGACACATCAGAAAGCATGACACAGCTTAAATGGAGGGTGGTATTTTATAAAAGTGTCTGACCTCATGCCAACACTCATCTGCATTCCCACTCCGCTCACGTCCTCCTTTTGTCTCTCTTGTTTACCAGGGGCTGGAGCCTGCCCAGTGTAACCGACTGCACACACAGGCACCAGCTGGCAGAAAAATATGATGGAAAATGAACATTTACCAGTGGCCAGCATGCTTTAACTTCTGTGTGGGCAAATTCAGTCCTGACAGAACATGTTGAGAGTGATAGCCCTGGTTTTTCAAACTTCTCTGTAGAAGAGACCATGGAGCACAATGTGAAAGCAGAGGTTGTTATATATTCACAGGTTGTTGCAGTGCCATTCTGTGGGGAGATGGGCCTTCAGTTTCCGTTCAGACTTACTATGCTCCTCTGAGGATACAGCAAGGGAGCCAATTAGCACTAACGATGGCAGAGGTGATTTAGTGATACGGACACTTGTGTATAGGAAAACAACGGGTGTTGTCAGATCAGTGGAATAAAATATCATTCCTGGAGAAGCCCAGTCATGCCAGTTAACTAGAGGCATCGGATGTCCAGAGAGATGAACTGCAGATCCTGACCTAAATTTAGAATGATGAGCTTTCTTTTTTTTTTTTTTTTTAATTTTGCTCATTACTCTACTGTACTGCCCTTATCCTGCAAAGCATTGAGGTATACGCATAATTCAAAGCACAACCACACTCTGTTCTTCATACACTTAAAATCACAGATGTGCTTATCTGAATTGCTAGATGAAAGACCAGGAGCATTACATGGTTACGTCAAGCACCTGAAAATCTCCTGGTCACACATCCCACAAGATACTGATAGAAGTAACATTGAAGCCATTCATAATCCTTTGGGGACTAAATTATATGACGGCAACTTCATAGCCATTCTGCACAGACAAATGCATATACAAATATTAAATCCTCAGTAATTCCCAAATACATGCCTACACAGATTGCCCTCTCTATCTCTTCAGCTTTTCCTATGTCAGTTTGAATCATTGATATCTTATGGATGCAGAAGAATTCTGGGCAGGGGGAAAGGAAGGAATAAAGACTTGCAATTTTTAACTTTTGCAGTTCCTAGAACAATTTGTCTCATCTTTCTCTCTTCTCTGCCTTTCCTTTCACTTTTAAATCCTTCACCCCTGTATGAATTTCCAGTAGATGCTCCAAGAGCTCATGTTTTCTCTACACGTGAGGCTGCTAACAGATTTTCTGCAGAGACTGTCTCTTCTATCTGCAATTCCAAAAAGAAATGTCAGTTCTTTCACAGTCCCACACTGGCGCTCACATCTACTTGCAGCATGACTCTGCAAAATTACCTGTATGCCTCATTAAAACACCCTAGAAACTCCCAAAACCAGCACTGGAGTTTGCAACTATAGGTTCTGAAACTGCTTAAGACTCTGGAAGATGCCAGACTCATGAAGAATTTATGAAATAAAATAAATCAGAGTCTATGCATAAGGGTCTGTGCCTGGCCAACAAGCAATCTCCTTTCTAGCCCACAATTGCAAGACCAGATATCTTTAATTCACACTTGCTTCACGAGTACTCAGTAGGACCAGGCCATTCCTTAGTACATTTTCAAGGAGTGATTCTGTCTGATTAAACACCTTATAAGATAGGCATCTTTTAGGGTATCTTCTTAGATGTCCTTAATAGATAAGGAGAATTACATTCATTCATTATGGAAGTACATTTTGCACCCAACCCAAGAAGAACACAATTTATCAGAACTGAGCATGCAAACAGAATGGCTAGACACAGAGAGAAGAACAACAAAAATCATAGCTGAGAGCTGTAGAGCTCCCCCAATCTGTTGTGAAATGCTAATTTTTTTGAAAACTAGAAATGAGTGCAGGAAAGTCTCTGAGCTTTGGGCTAGAGAAGCTGAATACATGAAGAACCGTATCTCTTTATTCACTTAATTTCTCTGGTTTCTTTGAAGTCATTGTGAAAGATTTGGATATACTGAGATGTAACTGGTCTGCTCAATGTTTCCCACAGAAAAATCTATTCACTAGACAATGAATTGTATTTTATCCTTCCTGCCTGTTTAAAGACACTCTATTATAGAGCATCTGTAGTTAATAGGGCTGTGACATCTCAGCCATATCAGAAAAATTTAATTCAGAGATCACAATATAAATCCAACTACTTTGCTTTCAATGCAACTATCAAAGAAGCTGGGAAATGGAGGTGTGGTTTTGTTTCTTTAGAGGGCATGAGGAATTCTTAGAAGGGTTTTATATACTACAGCTTTTTAGATTAAAATTGTTTCATGTAATTTTCTTTAGGCATTCAGAGTTACCAGCAATTGGCTTCCTTGTTTCCTTTCTTTACTAGGGAAATCCAGGACTGCTGTACAACAGAAGACTTTGTATTGACTCAAATAATAGCAAAATTATGGTATTACAAGAGTCAAGAGACTGACAGTGGGGGAAGATGGAGAGTGTCAAACTGGTCTGGTTACATTTATTTAAGTTTATTCACTATTGGGCATTGCAGATGAAAAAGAACGGTTTTGCTGAACATTCAGCATCGCTGTCTTCAAAGGAGCTGCTGCAGCAGCAGACATGTCATGTTCACCAAGCACACTAAATTTCCTCCAGCAAAATCAGGAACACCAAAACCAACATTGTGGCTGCTTCATGCTTGGAAAAAGTAATGAAAAGGAAAAAAAAAAAAGCCTACTTTTCTTGGGGTTTTGTATTACTATTGGCAAATACTATCATTTTCCCAGCCTTTCTCAAAATACTCTGAAATTGATACCCAGAAAGGGAAAGGAACTGTAGTTCACAAAGTCTTTCATGGGATTAACTTTTAACAAATGTCAGCTTTGGCAAAGCAGGGCAACACAGACCCCAGAGCATGTGCCATGCTCAGGCCAGGATGCTGCAGTGACCCCCTGCCTCATCATCTCCTGCTGTACAAGTCCTGCCTGTCCCCATCCTTCATCCTGAAGGTATCAGGGATGCAGGAGCTTTATGCCAGAGCTGGAAACCAGCAGGCCTTCCCTCCTGGGCAGTTTGTCCAGCAGCAACAAAATGGAACAACTGCGAAGAGCAATCAGCATTTTCAACTATTATATTCACAGCAAGTTCCAAATTCCTTTCCTCCACCAAAAGAAAGGAAAACTTTGGCTAAACTAACTAACCTTGTCAGATTTTTTTCCCTCTGAGAAAAATGTTACTTCCTAAATCTGCTTTACAGCTCAAAGCAGGCAGCAACAATGTGCCAGAAGAAGCTGGGCGGTGAGGGCACAGAAACTGTCAGGAGCTCGAGAGGAGAATGAGTAATGCTGGTCACGGGAGGGATGGGGCAAGCCTACATGAAGAGTCAGGGGCAGCACAGGATGAGCAGAGGCAGCAGCATGTTTGGATGGGCACAAAGCTGAGAGTGAGGCACACCTGGGAGGACAGTGTGGGCTCAGAGGTGGCAGCCCAGATTTGAGGGACAAGCACACAGAATGGGTGCCAGGGCCCTGAGAGACACCAGAAACAAAAAAGAACCCTTACAACACCCAAGCCTTTCATCCAGCTCACTGTCAGGCTCCGCTGTCTATTGCAAGGACACCCCACACACCCTGAAACGAGAGCACGTGCAGTCCAGGTGCACACACGACTCCTGAGCTGATTCCCAAAGGGAAGGAAGCTTCAGGAGCAAGGCTGTTTCTAGCCTACTGAGCCTGAAGGGAAAGACCCACGAGCTCTGCAAACCACTGAGCATCACCATAAAAGGGGCGATCTCATCCAGCCACAGATCCCACAGCCCCATTCTCCCCACTGCAAGGGCACCGGGTGCCGAGCCCACCCCAAAGGACGTTTCGTCATAACTCATAATGAGGTCGACTTCTCTCACGCAGCGTTTCCAGAGCAACAGAGAGGCGATTCTAATCTCCAACATAAAAGACGCAGCGAAAATTATATGGTTTGGAGTTTAGGGGGGTTTTGAGGGGAGAGGCAAGGCTGTCGCTGCAGCCGCAAGCGGCCCTCCCTGGGCTGCAGCATCCCCCGGCCGGCAGCCCCCGGCAGCGGCGTGTGTCCAGCACCACCACGCGGCCCCAGCCGCACCCGCACCGGGCAGGGGGCGAGAGCCGGGGCACAGCGAGCCCAGGAACCGGAGTGTCGGCCCCCACTCCGAGATCATAGAATCAGCTGGGTTGGAAAGGACCATCTGCCAACAAGGCTCTCGGCTGCCGCAGCACCGAAGCTGCCGCAGCACGGATTATCCAGGTTTTTAGAGCAGAGGGAGGTAGAAGTGGGATCAGGCTTTAAACCGGTGGGATGCAATGGGAAGGGGTGATCGCTGTCCTCTGCCTCTAGGTCCTGACAGGGAAGTGGAAAGTACAGCCCAAGCCGCACATGCAGACCGGGAAATTAATTCAGCAGTATAGGCCTGGGAGGAGAGCAGTCGTCCCACATGGCTGCTGCCAGGTACAAGGGTGATGGGAAGCACAATAGTTATCATTCCCTCTCTCCTGGCAAGCAGCACAAGCCAATATCCTAATTCATAGTGTGTTATTTGCAATTGCTTAGCGGTGCTATCAAGCACCAAACATTCCTTCCTCAGCCCTACCATGACAGACAGAGCAGAGGGGAAAATACGCTGTGCTTCATTCACTGCAGTCTAAAGCAGTCCCCCAGAAAAAAAGAGCAGAATGTAAAATAAGTAGACCAGCACATAAAAGAGCAAAGCACATGGCTTGGAGCAGGGCTCCTAGGCAGTCTGTTAATATAAGGAGTAGAAGTATATATAAGCAGTTGCTCCAGAAACAGCACTTGATTATGCTAGATGAATACCAATACTTGCACTGTGGTTCTAATATCACTTCAGAGGCTCACTAACACTGGCACCTGTGAAAAATAAGACTTGCATTTTCTCTGGCCACTTCCTGGAATAATATATCTTGTCTTCCTGGTTGTGACACTAACACTGATATATCATGTCAGCCCTTTATTTAGGCCTGCAAAAGGTCTACTCAGATCCCACGTCAGGGTAGACAGAACCCCAAGAGCAGACTTTGCATTCACAGCACCATTCTTCAAAACAAACCAAAATATCCACACAACACTTTCAGGATTTTCATTTCTGAGTAGTTTATTTATTTTATTTTATTAGAAATTACAAAGAAACTCTCTCCAGGAGAGCAAGGAAAAAACCCAACCCTGAAATATTATGAAGCAATTTTTTTCCATATAAACACAAGCAAAGTTACATATTTCGTCCACATGCGTGTACAAAAACATTTTAAGTAAAACATCCTTCACACATAACACCTGCATTAGTCTCAGAACTGAGCACATAATCAGATTGGCCTCACCTCCCCTACCTAATCTTATTTTCCTGTTTTCTTTTTAAATTGTAAATTTCTATGCAGCAAACATCTCTTTTTCTGCACATCATTATGAATATTGAAATTAGCATGGATGGTCTCGGAATTAAATCACTAGGTAGCACAGTCTGACACAGAGCTGTATACTACAGTTGTTACACTGCCATTTATATAGAGAACTTTGTTGGATACCAGGCAAAACTCTTCAAAAGGAATAAAAAGGTATTGCTAGAGGGAAAAAGGAATATGATGCACAGTGCTCTCTCAACTACAATTCTGTATGATTCCTATGCAAAACACTTCAAAAGCCAAGTAATTCACAGATCTTGCTCTCCAAATTGATATCAAAGTTCCCACCAATTTCAATCATGGCAAACTAAATCACTAAAAGACGTCAATGCTACTGGATATGGACATGGTCAATACTCAATATTCCAATTTTTCATGCACCCACCTTTGGAAAGAGAACGGAGAAAAGATGAAAGAACTATCAAAAGTGCAGACTGCTGAAGCAGGTGGGTCAGCAGAGTGCTTTACCAGCGATCAGCAAAAAACAACTGCAAGAGCAGAGCTTCATTCCAACCCACTGCATAATCTCACAGTGGCTTAAAATTTGGGGATTACATGGTCAATGAACACCTCACTAGTTGCCCGAGGCTGCATTAACACCTAGTAAAATCTCATTTGATTCATCAAAAGAGCATATTGTCTGTATCTGACTTTGTGAGCTGGATTTTAAATTTCACTATTTCATGCATGATGAACACTACTGTAAATCTAAAAACCATAAATGTTCAGAGGGGAAGGGCTCACCCAGAAGGTGAAGCTTCCACGTGCATAAAAGGAAACTTCAAGCACACAAATGTCAGCAGCAACCCTTAGCATAGTGTGGGAACAGGAGGTACAGCTATTACTCTGCCTTCATTTTTAAGTATGTAAGCGATGCTGATGGATTTCTCACCTCTGCATAAACATGCATCCCAAAGAGAATCAATGACACTTCTTCCTTACACTGCAATGACACAGCTGAATCAAAGGAGGGTGAATTTCCACTGTATTTAAATACACTTGAAGCACTCAGGCTTGGCTTGTTGCACTGTGTGTTATAGGGTGAAACGGGTGTGGAAAAGGGACATGAAATGAAAAAAATCACAAAAGAAAGAAAGAACATCTGCACATGAGAAATACAGAGAAAGCACTTAAGAGTAACACTTAGGAGATTTAACCACAGTCCTGGAGAACACTAGATTTTCATTTTTAGCCCACTTGAAATCTTGCAAATGAGCAAGCGATGCTGGCAGCAGTCACTCTGTCATTCGGCTCCTGAAAATAGTGCAACAGACTTTGCATAAGTACCCTGGCCTCGAGAATACTTTAATACACCTGTTTGCAAAGCATCTACATAGAAAAGCCCAATGACAGGTGTTCTCACACAGTATCAGACACAAGGGCCAAATCAGGCTGAGCTTTGAGGCCCCAGCCTAGCACACTCTACATTCTGTGTGTAGTGGAGAACACTGGGTCTACTGGTTTAGCTGAGATGGGCAGCCTGCTCTTAGCCCCTTACGGCCATTTGAATGGCAAACTCTGCTAAATGTGCAGAAAAGAAAAGCAAAAGCACTGGCCTAGCAGGAGGAAGCCTCCTCTGATTCCCACACAGGAAGGGCTAAAGTCAGATCCCTTATGTCAGATATTGATGGTGTGGATGTCTTCAGCAGAGGTAGTCAAGTTGAACTCACTCTATGAGCATACAAAGGAAAAATAGACATTTCTAAAAATGCCATTCATTTGACCCGCTTTATACTTCTACTTCAAGGCCAAAAGAACAGTGACTTAAGAATGATTATTTCTCTTCAGCTGCAATTGGAGCCCAGAGGAAAGAATTTAGATGTAGACATCTAAAGCTGAGAAGATACCACCTCAAATGCCTTCCTTTGCCTGGGCAGCTGAAGAGCAGAGTTGTGCTGTACTTCTTTGTGATCAGCAGTTTTACTTAAAACCTGTATCACATGGGACTGTAACATTTCAGTGACCATCTAAACATTCTCCAGCCAGCAACAGTCCTACCAGAATTGAATAAAAGCTCATGACTCTCTCAAAACTCTCTGAACGATCACTGTGCCTTTTTTTGCATAGTAACTAAATCTCAAACATACTTCTGAAAGGCAAATATTACTATTCTTTTTTTATGGCTGAGAAAACAAGGACATTGCAGATTGCCTAATGGTGACTCAGGGGGAATCAAAATAAAGATTTCCTGGTATGCTCTTCTACTACTGACTAGGCTTAAAATAGTGAGAATTTAACTCCCAGGAGAAAACTTTAAAACTGTGATGGACAATTTTAACTCCATTGTCCATAAAAGCCTGTGGTCACACATTCTTACTAGACATTGAGGAATTTTATGTTTGGCTTCCACTTCTATAAAGTGGAAGAGAAATACAGTTAGGAAAAAAGAATTAAGGCCAGGTATGTTATACAGAAACAAAAATACTATGCCTGAAGCTCATTCTTCCAAAAGATAAACCTGCAATTGTAAGGATAAATGGGAGGTTTGGTAAATTTCCCTCAAACATCCCAAGGGATTACAGGTATAAAGCCAGTTTAAGTGGCTGTTCATTCTTGATTCACGTTCATTCCAGCCCTTTTGAGAGAGAGACACACTGAATCAAGTTAAAGACCGAGTCGATCAACTGAGGATTGTGCAGAACAAAAGAAATGCCATCAGTCAGCTGAGCCATAAAAGCAAGCAGCAAAAGAGATTCTGTTTCAGACTAAGTTGTCAAGATAACAACTTTGAATATGAAATCTCACCCAGTCTGAAGTTGCTGCACTCAAGCCAATGACAGCAAAGGAAAAGTTTGCATTGCCAGTATCAGCTCACACCAGTACTAAAAGCTGATTCGTTCTCTCCAAAAAACCGCATCAGCTTCCCTGACTAAATGATCACGAAATCAATTAGGGAATAAGCTCTGCTTGACTTGTTTCTAACAAGGAAAAATTGGTGGAGAATGTGAAGGTCTTGGCTGCAGAAGACATGGAATTGTGGCATCTAAAATCCCGAGAAATGTTTACAGGACAGAGTCCTGTACCTTCAGGTCAACAAATTTTGGTTTATTCAAGGAATGTCTTGGCAGGATTTCATGAGGGACTACCCTGGTTGCCCAAAGGAACCCAAGCACGCTGCCTTATCTTCAAAGACAGCTTTCTCAAAGTAGAAAAACAGTCCTATCTGACAAGCAGAAATTAAAGCAGGCATGACAGAAGGCCAGCAAAGATGACCAGGGAACTCCTGACTGAGCTCAAACACAAACAAAAAGGTACAGAGAAGTGGAAATGAGGATGGGCTTGCCAGCAGGGATATAGAGACGCAGCCCAAGTATGCAGGAACAATTAGGAAAGCCAAAGCTCAGCTGGAGTTGAAACTGGTAATAGATGTGAAGAAAGGCTTCTATAAGTACACTGGAAGCAAAAGAAACTATAAGAAAATATGGGTTTACTGTTCAACAATGCAGGCAATACGGTGACAGAGGATGTTCTTTGTACTTTGTGGCTGATGTACACACCACCTTTTCTGCCTGTTTTTACTGATAAGTTCTGCCTTAAGGCCTGTCAGGTCCCCAGGCCTTCAATCAGTGTGTGGGAATAAAGCTTTATCTATGGCAAGGAAGACTGAGTTAGCAAGAACTTAAGCCAGTTGGAACCAACAGAATTAATCTGAAGGCACTGAGTGAGCTGGCACTGTGAGACCATGCTACAGCATCTTTGCTAGGTCATCATAATCATCACCAATGGCTCTCTAACTTAAAATACCCTACCTTAAGACTCTCTTGCTGCTCCCAACAGTCAGCAAGCACGATGGAAGCAAGCACATTAAGGGAAATTATTATTCCTCTTTATTCAGCACTTGTGAGACTGTGTCTGGTGGGCTGCATCCACTTTTGTGCTCCCCTTCAAAAGGGCATTGCAGCAATTTCAGTGCAAGGCCACAGAACTGGTTACGGAGCTGGAGCACAGGATGAGCAAGGAGAGCTCAGGGAACATGGTTTCTTCACACTTAAGATGAGAAAAGACTAGAGACAGATCTCATTGTATATAGTCACTTAATAGCCAGGTTAGAGAAGACAGTCAGACTCTTCTCAGAGATGAGCAATGACAGAACAAGAGGCAATGAAGACAAGCTGGAACATGGGAAATTCCAACTAGATGCAAGAATATTTTTTTTTCTTACTATGAGGGTTGTCAAATGTGGAAAAATGTTACCCAAAGAGGTTTGGCATCACTATGCCTGTAGATACTCAAAACTTAAATGGACAAAGCCCTTAGCAACCTGCTCTGAATGGCTGTGCTCTGAGCAGGGGTGGTGGAGTAGAAACATCATGAGGTACCTTCAAACCAAACTATTCAATGATTCTGTGACTTGGCAAACCTCCTCCCAACTACTTTTCACTGGTACGTTCCTCATTAATCTGCCAAAGCAAGCCATGCCACCATCAAATGTAATGGGTGATCTTCTACCTCGTGAGTCAGGATGGAGTACAGAAGCCAGCAAAGAGGGAAGCTGAAGTGCACTACACATCAAACCTCTCACAGTAATTTTATGTATGAGGTCCCTCATACACCAGGGCCAGCCCTGTGTTAGAATCATAGCCATCACAGTACTCTCCTAGTTCATTTCCAGTCTATTAAATACCATCAGGACTAAATAAAAAGAATGTTCCTTCTCACATCTTCTTCATCTTCTTTTTGCAGCGCTGGTTGAAGACAGGTGAGGATCCCATCAGACTGTCAGCAGAATGAGAACCGTAGCTGCTCTCAGAGCCATTGGGGCTTTGTGGCATCCCAGCTTCGCTCATGCCTGACATTGGTTCCTCAAAGACATCACTGCCTAGGACCCCATGGCCATGTACATTACCCTCCTCATTTTCCTGTGGCTCCATTTTCACCTGTGCCAAGTTCCAGAGTGGGGAAGCATTCACCTCAGCCCCTAGAAAAAGAAAAAGCACACAGTAATAACCAAGTAAAAAGATAAATCACAAACAGCGTGCAGATACAAGGGACAGCAGCACTGATAAAGATGGAGCAAAAGCAAAGCCACAGGTGAACTAGGCTGGGGGGGGAAACAAACAAAATGCAACAAGCACTGTGATTAATTTAAAAAAAAAACACTTGGTTTTTTTGTTCTAACAGCCCAGCAACTGCCACTCTAAAAAACATGCTATCCTTTCACTGCAAGCCTCCAGGTAATTTTCTCCATGAGAAACAACTTCATATGACTCTCCAGGAGTACCTAAGCAGCAGTGAGATCACCAACAGCACATGAACTAGACCCTGCATAAGCAGGACTTTGAGGCAGTCCCGAAGTCATTATGAGGTCCTTGCAACTGTCAGACATACTGGACTTCTGCAGGGGAGGTGAAGTGAGAGGGCAGAGGAGTAGGTAGATGAACAGTCTCAAATACCATTTTCAGCACTGAAATGCAGGGACATCAGAGCTGCAGTCAGCCACCTGCCTGCCTCCTTGTACTCAACACCCACAGGTCTCATCCCATGCTTCTGCACAACAGAAAGAAATTCTCTTGGCTCAGCCTCACAGGCACATTCACGGGAAATAGCTCTCCCCCATCCACCTTTTTTATAAAAAACTTTTGGACTAGTGTGCAATTAGAGCAGATTGAGGATTTTCTGTAAAAGATTATGAAATCATATTTCTCGATAACGGCAAATGTTTTTCTCCCCAAGAGTAGCAATTACAGATTGCATTATTTCTCTTTATTTACAGTTCTAAGAGACACAAAAATTCTCTTAAAAATGCACTAATTGTGCTCCTTGCTGAGATGGGCATAAACGGCCCAACACTGAACCATAAAATCTTCTCACTTTTAAATCTGGTCCCTCTTGTGTGGCATTAAATTCACATGAAAAATAAAATAAGTAAAAATAAAACTTAAAAAAAAAAAAATAAAAAACACACCAAAACATGCCAAGCAAAATAGGAAATCAGTTTTAATGAGTTTTCCAAACCTTGTGTCTCAAGGAGCATGGCTACAGTTTGAAAGCACAACCTAATCTCTTGTACTGAGCCAAGCCTACTATTATTCCCTATTATCAATACACTAGTAACAATAGTCCCTTATTAGTAGCAATTACACAGAGAAGAAATCTCCCAGCACGTCTGTACTAAGAACTCTCCTTTATGAAGATGTCAGGAATCTTTTCCAGAGCAGCTAACCCAAAGCAGGGTTTATGAGACCTCTGTGGCAACACAGCCCACATTAGCTCAGCTGCCTTAATGAAAAGTCCTTTTTATGTTAATGTTAAGTAAATGCATCCCTCTCAACAACAATGGACACATCATTAAAACACTATCAGTTCCACAGGTACAGCTCCAGTCTAGACAATAATCAGAGATGCTCACTGAACTAAACTGTACCTTTCCATCATCAATTGCTCTTACTCCATTCAGCCCTGTCACCTATCACTGAGAGTGTCACTAATGACTAAAAGTACTTAAGCATCAACACAGGATGTTTCATCTTCAAAGCACTTTAACTTCAAAGTACTTTACAAATAAGCTAATCCTCATGTTATCCTGATAGGTGGAGGAACAAAGTCCCCAATTTTGCATCCATTCTCCAACTGCAATGAAATTAAGCAACTAGCCCACAACTGCAACATCAGGCATAAGCAGAAACACAATAAGAATGGGGAAGGCTGTAAGGAGAGTTTTGCCCTCAGGCACTAAAGGCTTACTGCCCTCCCTCGGGACCTCACACCTGTATTTTTGAGATGGTGGAGTCCTAATTGCAGCAGTTTTTTCTTGCTCCTTATGGTATTATACTCTCCAGCCTGCCCAGCCCTAGACTGGGACTTCTCACAGTGATGAGATTTTCAAAGGCTCTTATGAAGTGAAGAGGGATTTTCAGGAAGGAACAGAGCACTTGTATTCTTAATTAGAAAACATCAATTCAGTATCAGAGAGGCAAGAGCCATTTAACATACAGCTAGCATGCTAACCTCTGGGTCTCAAGTGGTAAATGCTAATACAAAACTTTCCAGATGAATCACTCAAAATCCCAGATGGGCCAGAGGAGTCTGCTGTTCCCTCTCCCACAAAAATGCAAACAATTCACATATTGGAGATGCTATGAAAAGCAGTAGGAGCTTTCAGAAAAACATCAGATGGATTTGTGCTTTCTTAAAGCTCAGCACAATGTAAAAAAATCTAATGGACTCAGAGGTATACTCTACCCTCACTATATATGCTACTTAGTTTAAGGTTAATAGGACAGACTTCATTGTTTTTTAACCAGATTTTTAAGTGAAACAGTTGTTATTGCAGGGATTTCCAGAGTTCTGCCTTTCTTTGGAAGATGAATATCTTCTTCATTTCACAGGAAGTTTAGCTTTACTAAACATAGAACAGAATGAAACTTGTATATAGATATAGAAAAGGCACAGCAGCACCAGTGTCCTTCAATGCCAACATCAAGGAATTGCACTTTGAGGAAAAAAGTGCAGTCTCCATAACCCCGGTACGTCACTCACCATTTCACTTTCCATGGCCTCAGCTAACAACAGCAGGCTTGGGATAGAGATGCTAGGAGGGACTTCCATGAGCCTATTTCACATAAGTCACTGATAAGCTTTCATAATACAATGATTGTCACTACCAGGGTGACTTCTGAACATGGAGAACAGCAGCAAGTATCATTTGTATTTCCAGAAGTCATTTGGTGCCTAAACCACCTCAGGAACATGACCTTCAACCTCTCAACAACATGAATCTCTGAACATGAATCTAAAACTACCCAGAGGAAAGAAGATCACAAGGGATTGCTAACAGACTGTTTCCAGGAGCAGCAAGAAATCCCTACCTGAAGTCTGCGGGGAAGCTTCTACTTCCAAGTTGGCTGAGAAGCGCTCACTTTGAGCTCCAAGGACTCCAACAGGCAAAGACTGGTCACCAGAAGCCAGATCTCCTTCCAACTCTTCACTTATGGGGAAAGTAATATCACTCACAGGTTCCTCCTTAATCTTCACAGGCTTTGTGTCCTCTGCTGCCTTTTCAGGGTTGACAATCTTCTCGTATTCTTCAGAGAGCTGCTTGCTAACCTGTCCAAGATCAGTAGGTGAAGAAGAGGTCAGAAAGGTGAGAATGACTTCAGAGACTCTGATTGCAATTACATTGCAGTGCACTCTGTTCCCAGAATATTATTAACATCTGACCCAAATGAAAAAGTAAACAGTTACACAGGAAAGATTTTTTTTTTCCTCTTTAAGTGCACCTTCTGTCCTGTAACAAGGGGCTTTAATAAGAGGTTTCATCCATTAACATCTGATTGATAAAGATTTCTCAGACAGAGACGATGAGATGATGAGGCCCAGAAATTTAAAAAGAGCAAGGAACAAAAGCAAAGTGTCTGTCTTATTCTTTGGTTTCACCTATAAGATTGTCCCCCATTCTCCAGTAACAAATTTACCCCAGCATTAAAAACCAAGCACTTCAGATCTTCATCAGCTCTGTAGTCACCACTGGACAAAGCCTGAGTACCTTCTGACAAATTCACAGCAAAAAACACAGAAGTTTTCTCCAGTCAAAGAAGTGGAACAAATACAGGAATGAGATTTAGAATTACCCTGTACTTCCAGAAAGTTAACAAGCGTAAGTAATTAAATTTAAAAATTTCAGATTTTATCTGCTTCTAACAAATGCTTGTTTCTACAACTAAATCCCAACAGTCAGTGAACTGTGCTCAGGAAAATCCCAAGGCTTTTTAACAACAGAAGCAAGCAGGAAAAAGAATAGCAAAGCCTATTTCGCCCTTCTAGATATGCTTCCAAATACAGAGGCTACTGTGGACCTCAGCCCTGTATAAAGAACAAAACCACTAAGACAACGACTGGCTGCAGGATGAGAGAAAACTGTATCAGCAGAACGACGCAGAAAGCCCAAATTCAAAAAGACAGAATATCTGGATAAAAACATTTGAACAAAAATGAACACAACTGGTTTTCTGAACAGAAATGTTTTAATGAAGACAGATCTTGATGATATTTTTAAGCACAAACCTCAGAATCCATCACAACTTTCAGACTACATGCACTTACATGTGTCTCTGATTTACACTGCCGCTGTAAGCCACAAGGTGTCAGCCCTGGGAAAAGCAGGAGCACAAGGCAGCTGCTCCAAAATGAGTCAACTGGCACCAACAAGGAAGAAGGAATGGCAGGTTTTGGTTTTGGTCACAGGCTACCTACTTGATTCAAGCCTTGTTTTTGATAAGTAGAAGTAAGATTTCCACTTCAAATCCTTGCATTTCTCTAAGTCCACAACAGGCAGCCTCATATCATTCAGACAAAATGCATGTTTAATTTCTTAGAATACCGGGACTGAGAGAGAAACCATACCCTTATTCTTACAACCTACATTTATTCATGCCTCTTATTTAACAATTCCTCTTCTTTCTCAACAGAAGCACAGTCTCCTCTACAGTGGAAGGTAGCACCTGTGTGACAAGTCAGATCAGCACAATACTACCCTATACTCCTACTAAAGCTTAAGGAAGTCCCCCCTTGCTTAAGCAAAAACAAACTTCTGCAAGGCTTAGTAATTTTTGTCTCCTTACTTGTTTTCTGAAATGTTAACCAGCCAAATATTCCATTAAAGCAGAAAATTCAGTTTATCAGTCACTTTTGATTTTACTTCTACTTGATATTTTTGTCTGGGCCATTCAAGAGCTGGAGGACTCAGGCAATCCATAAGTAGAGCATCCTTAACCTCAGTAGGAACACAAATAAGGGGCTCTGTCTTCCAGTCAAAAAAATCCTGTTTCTCTTTCCCTTGATGACTCCCCTCCACATCCAGGAGGTTTTCTAATTGGATTTCACCTCAGTAAGACTCAGGACTTGCCACAGGAATAAGCAATTGTACTGGGGGTACATTTCTTGGTGCTGTCAGGTCCCTAATGCTCTTCTCACCTGAAGCATGTAGCTGTGATAATCCTTAATGCGGTGCTGCCAGAACTTCTGCAGAGAGAGCACGCTGCCAATGCCCACTTCATGGAAGACCTGCTCCATGACATCAGGGAAAGGGGTGTGCCCAAGTCGAGCTTCTCGATCCACAGCAAAACGCAGCAGTTTGGTGAACTTCAAGCAGTACTCGTGGGCAATGTCTGTCAGGGTCTCCAGAACACTCTCATTGGCACACTCAAAGCCTGTGTGAGCCAGGATGGTGGCCATTGACTGGTAGAGAAGTTGCCGGCAGGAGGACCAACTCAGCTCAGTCACTGGCTCCCCTTTTCCTCTAAAAACCAGAAAAGACAAAAATAGCACACTTTCAAAAATTGAAAGGAGTACATAAGTTGAAAAGATATTGTCAATAATAAGTGATGGACAAAGCGAAAGCAGAGAGTTTGGGGTTCTCCACAACTTCTCCATTGCATATGAACACTACCTAGTAAAGGTTTATCAGCTTTTTCTTCTTCCCCTCCCTCCAAATCAGCACTTCCAACTTTCATTTCCCCTTTTAATGCTGTGAGAGTCTTTGGGTAATTCATGAATGTGGGATGCAAATCTTCTGAAACCTTAAGCAACTCTCTTCTCACTCAAGAGCTTTTCTCCTGAAGAAATTAATTAAATGGGTCCTGGACACAAACAAAAAGGCCATTGTAAATAACTTGAATGCAAATCATTTCCCCTCTCAGTTAATTACATTTCTTTTCCTTATTACCTCTAATGTCACAGGCCTAATACTGAGATACAAAAGCTTCTGGAATAGACAAGATTGGAATTTCTAATGCAAAAGACACATATAAAAAAGCAAGAAATGGGATACACACACATTTCATAAAGATACACTGTAGCCAAAGATACTGTTTCCCTGTCCTCATTGCCAGCAATCACTAAGAACAACACTGAAAGAAGTATCCCTGTATATAACCTAAGATGCAAACACAAAGCCCTGGGAGGAGGCCTGGAGAGGTTCTGCCATAAAGCAGCATTCTCTGGCCTTGTGTTTGAGACCTCTGTTCTCTTCTCTGTGTTGCTAAGTGGGAAGGAGTGATCACGCAGGATGGAGGACATGGAGAACAACTGACATGAGCATTCAAACATTTACAGTCAGCCACCCAAATTTTTCATCAACATGAGCTAACAAACAGAAGTTTTGCAGAGGAAAAAGAGGAGTTAAGACAAGGCCTCTGATTGGGAAACATTTATCTACCAGATTTCTCAAGTCATAATTAAGTGCATGTAATCTATTTGCCCATGTCAGTAACATGGACTTCAAATGTTGGTGTCAAAAAATCAACTCCCTTTCTGCCAAATATGGTATTTATATACTTTTTTCACACTTCATTCACCACCAAAGGCATAATTAAGCTGAGAATTTCACTCTCATTTGTTTCTGATCAATTTGTCCACCTTGAGATTCCCCTCGTTCCCACCCTACATCACTTGCATATCACCAGACACTCTTTCCAGTAACAGGACCTGATTAAATCAGTACACAGATGGTTCTGATGCCTTGATAAAAGTCTCTCCAACAACTATACTAGGTACCCTTCAGTCTCACTGAGAAGCTGGGTCAAAGTCTCAGAAGTGGTTCCCCTGACCCTCAGAAGTGACCCATAGAAAACCACTGAAACACAGCAGTAAAAAAGATAACATTTCAGAGGAGTGAAAATGGAAGGTGACACTTAGAGCCATCAGGAACAAAATCATTCATTTTCAAAAACACCAGCTCAGCACTTTCTGATTATTCAAATAAAGGGGGGAACCACACTATAATAAAAGCTGTATATGATCATATTTCTGAGCAGATATTAAGAACAGCATGTGGATCTCAGGTCATGGATTCATCCCAGCTATTAACTGATGGAAAATGACTCACATCCCAACTCCTTCTCAGTTATGTAACTACTTTGCTAAGAAGACAGCAGGCACCCTGACAAGATAAATTAAAAGATCATCAGTTCCTTTATAAATCAACTGTCACATCTCCCTCACTCCCCCTGCCACCTCAGCGACAGATTTCTGAAGTTCAGAAGCAGCCATATGTCTCACACAACACCGGGACCGGGAGGTTACAACAGAAATAAACAAGTATCGAGGAAAACAACCCTCAAAATTTATGCCTATAAAAAAGAATCTCTTTTTCTTTAGTGCATATAAAGGACATATCCAGTTGTATGGCAGCCATCAGTTGAGAGCATCCAAACCCACTGAACAACCAGGCTACTGTTAATACAGAGACATTCACTCAAAACGCTACGGGCAAAAAAATCAGACGCAGATTTCGGCAAGCGTAGGCAGGATGCTTAGCCACTTGCAAAGTAGAATACAACAACCATTTGGCAATGCATATCACTGTTCAGGAGCAGCAGAGAATATTATATCTCTTTTAAACTCCTGGAGGAAAAGAAACCAATTGTGAGCATTAAAATGCAGTGAGGTCACTATGCTGAAGGGCATATAATCAACCTGAAATCCAATCAATTAAAGACAAAGAGAAAAGAAATTTCAGGTACTGTATTCAAAACCAAATCTCCACCTCTTGCTCTTGGAAAGGTGAATCAATTTTGGTTTTCTTATTTTTTCTTCTCTTGTTTTCCTGTTTCCCACAATAAACAACAGAGGTATATGATTAAAAGCCAGAACAAAGAGCAATAATTGAAATGTAGATGTTAACGGAAACCAACAAATGAGAAAATAGTTTTTCTTCATCTCCTTTAACTTCCACATACTCTCTGGTAAGAATGCACATGAACAAAAAGAGCCGTATGGACACATTTATGTTGAGAACAGCTATCTAATGTCAAGTCTTCCCAAAAAGGACAAACAAACATCTTCTTTTCCCTGACGATCATACCTAAAGAGCCTTGGTTTTAGATCTCATCCATAAAGTCAGCACCTACAAAAGCACCCTGCCAGGTACTGTGACTACGCAGAATGCCACCCTCAGCAGCACTTAGTTCTTTTCCTGAAAGGCCCTCTATTCAGCAACCAGCCAAACCTACTTAACAAATTAGCAGGGTCCTATAGCTACAAGTAAACAAAAGTGCTTTCATACCTCAAGCTTCATCACCATAGATTAACAGGACAGGAAATTAGGTCGGTGACTTGGAGGTGATCTCTACAGAATATATTGTATGAAATTTATCACAAATACTGGCCAATTTCCCAGTCTTCATTTTTGCATTTCTAAGAGTTCTATATTTTTATATATGGATCACCAACACTAGATAATGTTCCAGACAAAAATCTCCCTGCCGAGCTATTAATTCATTAGACCCAAAGCCCAACCTTCTCCCACTTCTACCAGCAACGTGCAGAAAATCACAACAGAAGACAGGAAAATAGCATCCATTTATAACAGTCAGACTTATTTTCAGAATTAGTAAGTTTCCAAAACTCAGAAAAGGCCCATTTTCTGTGTCAGTCAGTTAAATGACAACAAGCCACCCCACAAAGGCAGCAGAATCCATTCACCCAGGTTCTTCTCCTGTAAGGCTGTTTTTCTCAGAGAGAAGGGGAGCTCATGGTTCATTTCCCATGCAACTATCTTCAGGGGACAGTGTTTGGGCTAAGGCAAGGATTGCTAGCCAAGGTTCACTCAACTGCAGTATGGGATTGAAGTGCTCTGCTCCCTTCTAGGTGAGCATACGCCAGCAGCAGATGGAGGGAGGGACTGTTTTTCCTATGAACACGACAATTTCATGAAACATTACACTGTGGAGTTGGATTTATACCAAATGAGGTACAACAAGGCTGCTTCAGAGCCATCCTCTCCAAAGCAGTAAAATGAAGGAGAACATTGGAAAAACAAGATTATACTAGTCAGAGAGTGCATCAAAGAATACAGCACACTAACTCAAATGAGAAAGTTGTTTCCTTTCGGAAAAGAGCCTCATTACATCTCATCCTGACTAATCTCTTTTTAAATACCTATGCTACATCTACAGGAAGCTGCAAAGGTATGAAAAGAAACTGCTCAATAGATAATGGCAAAAATAAGTTGTATCCCAGTGGCATAACCAGAACACCAGTTGGTTTAGAATCAGACTAAGCCAAAGTGCTTATTTCATCAGTGGAAGTGTGTTCTCTCTGCTTTAATTTCCACTGCTTCAAATCCTTCCCAGCATTAAACCTGCTATCACACTGACTCAAGGTCCTCTACTTCTGCACAGATATTTCTTAAGTACAAGTCCTTCTGTCATGAACTGTCTTCACACTGCAAGTTGCCAATTTTGTTTACAGATTATCTTTCAATGCAAAGCACACATCCAATGTGGTCAGGAATGCAAATGACAGATTGACTGAGAAATCTGTTTCAAAACCAACCATGTACACACAAGAAAAAGCATCTGAAGAGGCACATGAGTAGGTTAGGTTTCTTTTAAAGATGTATCCATGCTAATCTGAGGAAGCTGAACAGAGAAGAAGGAAAAGCTAGCAGCTGTATTATGGTAAGAGTCTCCTGTTGAAATGATAGTTTCAAGTCTACGGTTCCCTACTTATTCTTCATCAATTTTGCTTTAAGCTTACCTTCTGTTTCTACACCAACCAAAACCAAACATTAATCCCTTATTGTGCATCCCAAGAACTGTAAAATCAAGACTTGCAAATCACCAAGACCAGATGGTAGTTCATCCAGGAATACTAAAGGAATTCCAAGGATGAAATAGCTGAATAGTTGTGGTGAGTCACCTCTTGCTTCAAACTGCATTGGTCCATGTGGACCAGAAGACAGGAAATGTGAAAACATTTTCTTTTAATAGCCTCAGAAGAGATGTGAAGAACTGCAGGCTGGGAAGCCCCATATTTTTGGTGCATCAGGAAAATTCAAAGAATCAGAGGACACACAGGTAAATATGTTATGCTCAGAAAGAATTCAGAGAGCTTTTGTAACTGGAAAACCTGCTTCACAAAACCAGACTCCTCCACTGTGGAGTCCAGGTCTTCCCTTGGGGATCTGTGTCAGAATCAAACTTTGTTTCAACATATTTATAAACAGTCTGGAAAACTGTAGTTGAGAAATAGCATCATGACTATAAAAACGTTGGTAGTACAGATTTTGGAGGGTTGAAAAGACCAAACCAACTGAAAAATAGCAGTAAATTAGGTTCTGCCTCTTCCTCGTGACAGGAGGAGGAAGGGGTTACAGGTATGGGGCGGGGCAGAGGAAAACCAAAATTAATCCTGGGCATAACAAAATCAAAGACAAGGGGACAGCATGTCAAAGGATGAAAATGAATAACAAGGAAATAGAAGAGGAGATATCTATGGCTAAAGAAACTTGTGGTCTGATTCAGGCTGGCTACTCTTATCTTCCTTCCTTCCTGTGTCTAAATGTACCTATACGTTGTTTCTCAGACCCAGGTTACTGCCAAAAAAAATGAAATTAAAATATGAACTTAGCTGAATACCGTAAGTCTGACAATTGTACTTCAGAAGGCAGCATAAAATTAAGTGTTACTATGTTTTATCAGGGGGAAGAATGTTCTTCCTTTAATTTGATTTTACACAATAAGAAGCATGAGCAAATCACAGAACTTCATTTTTGCTTCTAGAACAGCACCTGCTGTTCTTAATTTATGTGTCTTAAAACAGCTAAGAACAAACATGCAACAACAAGCTCAAAGCTTTCCTTCTGGAAAAGCATAAATGTGTTTGGTTTAGCAAGCACACAATTAAAATGTAGAATACACTGCAGCTCATTATAAATCCACTCTGTCAGCCACAAAACATTTCTCTCTCCAGTTTTCACAACGTAGTCCTTACACTCCCCCACGTGGCTGACGACTAAATAACATTTCTTTACCCAAACTCCAGAGACTCGAAAGGAACAACAAAAAGACAAAGCAGCCTCCAAAACACGGCCAGAGCCACAGAAAACTGAACTTCAAGCTGAAGCCACCGGGGAGGACAGAACAGAGAACCGCTCAGTTTTACAAACCACAGAGCAGGAGTCACAGGGCCTTGACTTTATTCCCACAGGACAGTATTTCCCTTCATCCCTCTCAGCTAGTTACTTTGTATCTTTCCAGAAGGATGATGGTGTTCCTCCACAAACAGTATTAAGAAATCGCTCCACTGTCCAGAGGAACTATGTTACCAAATGCAACATCTTTCAGTAAAATGCATTTTATACAACCTCAGGCCATTGAATATCTCAGTGGCATTTAACTGATCAGTCATATTTTGTTGATGCATATTTACCCATTTCAAAAACTAAAATGTATTATCCTCTCCCACATCATGTTCATTAGTGCACAGTCTTTCATTTAAGAACAGAAAGTTGTAGTTGTGAGAATTAATCCCATAATTTAAATGCACATAACCCATAAAGTATTGTGAGATCCTGCAAGAAATGCAACACCTCCTTGTGAATTTAGTGCTTGTCAGAGGGGTAGATAGGGAGGCGGTGGCAACACTATTTAATCAAAGACTAGCTGCAGAGGAAGAAGCAACACAAGTTTTCCATTTTCTCCACCCCTTGGCAGGCACAGCCAGTACCAGAGGCAAGAATTCCCTTCACCCCTTCTCATTTCCACCTCTGACCGGAAGACTAACAACAGGTAGGGTGAAATGTGATAGTTACTGTGTCATAGGTCCTTAGCCACTGAAATCTTACAAATATGCTACCACGTCATCTTTGCAGACCCTAAACAGCCAAAACCTCCTCATGCGTCTTCCGGGTTTTCAATTATAATAACATAACTTAGTTGTAAGTGACCAAAGTAGAAGAGACTTCACATCCTGTAACTAAACTTGTCAAAATACCACTAAGATAGCAAAACCATTCACACACATTTAATGTAGCACTAACAGGACAGAAATCAGCACTACACATCCACATTTTATTGACAGGAAACAAAAGCACATTTATTTTAAACAACGAGTGTGTTATTCACACAGGAAAAAGCTAAATATTTCCTTTCTGAAGCCCATTTTATAATTTATATACAACTGTTTGACCCTTCAGCCTAGAGGAATCAACATAACTACATATATATTTCAAAACACTCAGCTTTCCTTCAGCCAAAAACTAACCCAAAGAAACAGCAACACACCTGTAGAAATCACTCTCTGGGTCACTGTGCCTCAGCTGAAATGGCATTTTGGGCGTTTTGCTATCCAGAGGAAGCAGGTCATCCGGGAGAGGTGGAGAGGCTGGACAAGATGGCAGAGGTTCATTCTCCTCAGTTTTTATGCCCTCTGCCTGCTGCTGGTTCTGAGCCTGAGCTGTGGCGATGAGGCTGCGCAGCCGCCGGTTGTGTTGGATGAGCTGGATGGTGTGGATAGTGAGGCTGCAGGGCTCAGAGGGGATGTCCAGCATGGTGGTGGGCCGGGGCTTGTTCGCAGATGGTTGGTGCAGTGGAGGGTCCTGGACTTCCACGGTACGGAACTCGCGCTGCAGCAGGTCAAAGGAGCTGCGGTTGGCCTGGTTGGAGGAAACCGGGATCTCACCCCAGTATCGCAGCATTTCTGCAAAAGTCACGCGTTGTCCTCAGAGCCCAGGAGAAGGCTACCTGATACTGTGGTACAAGGGCGCCTTGTCGCAGGGAAAAGCACTTTGGGCAGCAACAAGAACTGGAGCTGGGATGACACTCCTAAACAGATTACGGCTGTCAGGCAGGCTGTCGCTCAGTGCCTCGCTGAGCAGCGCGGTGTCCTCAGCAGCATCAGGTCGCCACTCCGGCATTTAACAGATCCCTTCTCCTGAGGGGGAACAAACAAACGCACCCGTGAGGCGGGAATCATTTCTGTCTTTAACAGAGGCTGGTGTGGGTCCACCTGGGCCTCGCCGAGCGGGACCCGCGGCGAGCCTTGGTTTGCGTGGAGAAACTTTGGGGGCCGCACTCGGCTCGCCCGCCCGCCCGCCCGCTCGCCCTCCCTCCCCGGGCCCAGCTCCGAGCCTATGGCTCCCCAGCACCCCCAGCCCGTGTCTCGCCGGTCCCCCGCGCTCCCTCCGCACCCCTCAGCTCCGCTCCGCTCCCGGCCGCCCTGCCGGAACTGCGTCCCGGTCCGGCACCGGGAGCGGCTCCCCCGTCCCCAGCGCTCCTCCGCGCCGGGCGGAGGGCAGCGCCCGCCGCCGTCTCCGCCTCGCCCGCTGCCGCCGCTTCCCTTGGTTCGCCCCCCACGCTGTCCCGGCCCGCGCTGAGGCCGCGGCGCGACCCCCAGAGCTGCGCCTACCCCCGGCACTGCAGCGCCGCGGAGCTCGTCCCCGGAGGACTCCATTCGGGTGCGGACCCGGGAACATGGCGGCGGCGGAGTCGGCGGCGGAGTCGGCGGCGGAGTCGGCGGCGGAGTCGGCGGCGGAGTCGGCGGCGGAG